>NC_083343.1:81690490-82004656 GCF_019175385.1 Lycium barbarum
ATTATGCTCATTAGCGACAAAGTCATGATTGGATAAATATTTAGAATGTAATATTAAAAGGGATAGTGACAAAGACGTAAAAGAACATGGAGTCGAACTAATGAACTACAGGGAGTCGATGCAGTGTATGTCTAAGATCAACAGGTATAAAATGGATAGCCGAGATGGTACCGAAGAGATAAACGCAAAGAGTGTGCCGTATATGAGAAAGGTAACTGTCCACTAGTAGGGAAACAAGGAGCGAGAAAATGAAGATACTTACGGGCTGATGAATAATTATGGCACGATAAGTCAAGATTACAAGAATGGACACAAAATGAGGGTGAAATTCTAGTTAATTTCCAACCATGTACGTGAAGGTGACGAAGCGAAAGAAGTTGGTTGGAGGCAATGAAAGAGTTAAGGGAAGATGAGAAGAAACTGAACCAAGTTATAGTCTAAGCAAACGGTAATCGGGTCCTTAGGGAAGAATAACGGCTCTAAGGAATCAAAGATGGTGTTGTGAATTAGCAATACTGCAACATTCGAGGACGAATGTTTCTAAGGGGGGAAGGATGTTACACCCCGAAAAATTTTACGTTACCAAGACTGTCGACGGCTTAGTATGAGCTCAAGGGAGAGCAAAGTTATACAAGTATTAGGGATGAAGATTATATTATCTGAGTATAAGAATATACATATGACATTTGGAGATCGTATGGAGTAAATCAGTTAACATGATTTCGATGATAGCCCTCGTAACTATAAGTTAAGGTGGGGCCCACATGTCGGGATTTTATAAAGAACATATGAAGAGATATATGGGTAGTACATGTGAATTTGAGAAAGTCCTAAGAAGGACCCATAAGCCGAAAATGAGTGTAAGCCCTCCAAAAGGACGATTTAAGAAAACGTTTTCGGGTGATCTGACTTCGAGGGGCCAAAACGGTATTATAAGTTTGGAATTTGGGAAACCTCCCACAATGAAAGTTGTAGATAATTGAAATATCTTTCCAACCATAGGTCGTGGGTTCACAGGAAACATCGGGATAAGGAGATATGGACGTGTTAAGGCAGAAAGGTCAGTGGGCCCGGCCCAACCCGAGCCCAACCGGGTCAGGCCCATTACCCACACCTTTTTAAGTGAAATATCAGCTTTATCTCCTCATTTTTCATACCAAAACACCAGAAAATTCTGGAGAAAAAGAGAGAGGAGAGCCTAGAGAGAAAAATCAATTTTGACCAAAATCTAAGCCCCGAATTCCGAAGCCCATGAAGAGAAAAGTGTCGTACGTCGCGTTGCCTTCAATTGGAGCTAAAAATCAACTAAGAAGAAGAGGGTGGACGTGGTGGCTGTACACTTGAGGTAAGATTAAGGTTCCTTTTCATTGTTAACAAATTTATTCAGAGTTTTAACGGATTAGAACGGAGAGAATAGTGTGATAAATTCGGTTGTTGGTGTTGTCGAATTATGGATTTAGGCTTGAAGAGAAATTTGGATAAAAATATATGTATTTATTTTGTAGGATGTTGAAGATGTTGTTATCGATGTTGCTGGTATTAATTTCGGCTTCTTTACGGAAATAAAGTTATTAATTAGTCGTATCGCAAATTGGTTGGTTGAGAAAATGGGAAAAATGGTGCTGTGGGCTGCTTTATGGCATATGTTGTGTTGGAAATGATGTTATTACTATTGGTATTTTTGTTGATTTTGTTGGTTGCTGAATTGTAATTTTGGGCTAGGCATATAAACAGGGGAAATGCTGCCGAAATTTCGGCAGATTATAAATGAATTTATTTGAAGGACTAAGACAAGCGTATAACGATGAGTCTAATGATTGTGTAAATCCTCTTGAATGTAGACTAGCGAGCTTGGACAAATAAGCGTAGCTAATAGTAGGTGGAACAGGTATGTAAGGCTTACCCTTTCTTTCTTTTGGCATGTCCTAGAGCTAAATAAGGTATGATATGCACCTTGGGGTGACTCTATTCCTAAATTCCGAGCTTGTTTATGATTCTTATTCACTTCTTGACATAAGCATGCTTAATGTGGTCGAGTTATTGTATGATGGAATAACGAGTAAAGCATAGAGAGTTCCTGTTCCTAAAAGAGTTCTATAAGGATTAATGTTTCTAGCTTTCATAGACGATCTCGGATTGTTTTGAAACGTTCATAAAGGTTTCTGTAATGATTAATGTCCATAACTTTCATATGCTAACTCGGATTGACTCGAAACGTGCTTATGATCCTTCAAGTGTCGATTAGTGTTCTTACCTATCGAGTCTTAAAATTAATTTGTATGCATATGGTTTCTCACTACTCTGCTCGTGCATGCCTCAATGTATCTTTCACTGAGTCCCGGGCCAGGATACGTTCTCGTGCGCACTCTACTGCATTGTTCACCGAGTCCCTCACAAGAGGGTCGGGATACGTTATATGTATATACACTCTGGAGTATGATGTGTTTTGGAGTATGATGTGTTCTGGAGTATGATGTGTTACGGAGTTATTCCCTATTCTGGAGTATGACGTGTTATGGCGCCAATGACGGGGTGGCGACCATGTTTTGTCCACCGAGTCCCATAATGGGCCGGATAGGACATATCCCATCGACATGCATGATTTGTGTTTTAAAAGTAAGCATTTTGGTATTCTGGATAGTATACTTACTTTTTGTGTTTCTTGTTCCGATTATGGCTCTGTTTACTGTATTTCATGCTTTACATGCTCAGTACATATTCCGTACTGACCCCCTTTCTTCGGGGGCTGGGTTTCATGCCACGCAGGTGCATACAGATGAGTAGAGGACATTGCTAGGAGATGTACCAGCTGGATTGGCGAGCTCCATTTCCTTCTGGAGTGTTGCCGAGTCAGAGTATTCATGTTTTGGTATCTTGATTAATGTTAGAGACTTTGCAGACAGAGTCACGGGTATTGGATGTCAGTTTTGTAAGTGGATCTGCAAGCCAACGTATCATTATGCATTATGTTACAAATTCCATATGATTACAAATTTTACTTGATTTGACAACGACAAAAAGAATGGTTTTTGTCAAGTTTTTATTATGCATTTCATTTCGTAACTTAAGAGTCCAGTGAGGTTATGAACATAACGAGAGCTAAAGGGGTTCGCTCGGCTCTGAGTATGGGGTCGGGTGTCCCATCATGCCCTATCAAGATAGGGTGTGACATCCGGTCCGGAATGACTAGAGCAATCGGACCCCTGGCCTGCAACTCGTAGAGGTACACTAGTCGCCGACTGGCCTGAGTGTCTAGAATATGACTGCCTCGATCCCCCTCTATAGTCGCTATCGGCACCTATGGATCTGGCCCTCTTACTTTGCCTCTTATCTATATCACGCTCGCCCTTTTTCGGATGTTGTTTCCCTTCTAAATTTTGGGCATGGGCTTGAATGCGGGAAATATCCATCTCGTCTTGCAATGAAGCCGTTAAGCAATCTTTAAATAAATGTGGCCCTAAGCCACTCACAAACCTGTGCGCCCTATCTCCCATGTCGGCCACCATAGTCGGAGCATATCTAGCCAATGAATTAAATTGAAGGCTATACTCCCGGGCACTCATATTTTCTTGTTTCAAATTTAAGAACCTATCCGCTCTAGCTCGGCAGACCTCGGGTGGCAAATAGTGGCGAATGAAGGCATCTACATATTCTTACCAAATCGGAGGAGGCGCATTCTCTTTTCTTGATGATACCCAGTTATTATACCATAAGACTGCCACATCCAGGAGTCTATAAGATGCTAACTCCACAGATTCGGTTTCGGAGGCATTAATAATCCTTAATGTTCTCAACATTTCATCAATAAAACCTTGAGGGTCTTCATCCAACTTTGACCCGAAAAACTCCGGAGGATTCAAACTCATAAAATCACGGGCTCTAGTTCTAACGGCCCTGTCACTTGAACCCGATCCCTGCCACTATGCCTGGGCAGCAACTAGCTGTGTCAATAAGTGGATTGCCTCGGTCACTTGTTGACCCGAAGCAACTGGTGGAGGAACTGGAGGCATAGGAGCCGTAGCTGAAGCCCCTTCTTGTTCTTCCATAATAGGCGGGGTAGGAGAAGTATTAGATGTAGCCTCATTATGTGATTCACCCTCTTCTACATTCATTAGTGGATCTCTTTCTACCCGCTGTTTCATTTAGCCTTGCCCTTCTGGGCGGCTGTAGCTTTTCCCTTTGGCGGCATTTCTGAAATCATAGCACATTATTAAGGAGGAGTAAATCTTATAACACAGCTCTATCGCACGATCTCTTAAGATGAAAGATGTTCATTTTTCCTAAATGCCCTGTTTATTAGTGTGGCGTGCAACACACCATAAACAAGATTCTACTAGACACGGCTCGTAGACACTTCCTAGGACTAAACTGCTCTGATACCACTTTTGTCACGACCCGGCTAGGGGCCATGACGGGTACCTGGGGCTAACCACCGAGCACCACTCATTCTATTACTTATCATGCTCATTAAGCGTACATTCATTAACATAATACTCAAGCATAGGAAAACCATTTTTCATTTGGAAACATAATTACATTTATAAACATAAGCCCTTCGGCTATCAAAATATTATACGTACAATAATGATATTGTGAGACCATAATACCCACACATACGTATCTACGAGCCTCTACTAGAGTACTAGACATATGGACGGGACAAGACCCCGTCATGCCCAAAATACATATACATATATATACACAAAAGGATAAACCAAATAGCACCTCCGGAATAATGGAGTGCTCCTATGAATCTGCTGGTAGCTCCTATAAGTCTGCACCGTCTCATTGTCTACCTGTGGGCATGAACACAGCGTCCAAAGAAAACGAACATCAGTACGAACATTATACTGAGTATGTAAGGCATGAATGAAATAAACATAATAGAGGAAATCATAAGACATAAGATGAAGATATAACCTGCGTAACTTTTAAGGGTGGATACCTTTCATGCCTATATCATATATAATCATAGTACAGGTATCGTCATAGCGCATACATCATCGTATTATATATATATATATATATATATATATATATATATATATATATATATATATATATATATATATATATATATATTGTAGTACAGTATCTGCTCATACAAATAAAGCATCATCTGTATTCGGCTACGTAGTGGCTCGACAATATCACATACATGTCTTCCGTACCCGGCCATAACAAGGCTCGGTATATCTCATCATCATCATTGCCATCACATACATCTCATAAGCTTATCGTAACCTTTCATTTAAGCATGCATTTGAATTTAAAGACAATCTATGAAAATCATATCATATTCGTAGCATGAACTTCGTATAAATATCGTATGATAGACTTTATAATCTCTAGACTTAGGCTCATCATTACCATCCTCACATCTTTGGCATATCTTTTACCTTTTATCTCATATGAAATCCTCTATGAAGATAGACTCGTAATTTTTTGGAACATTGGTCATAAGACATGCAATAGAGCTTATAGACAATCTATAACAATATCGGGGTGACATAAGGTCGAGAACCCCCGATTAAATTATGGAGCATTCATAAACATTCTGCCTCACCTTGAAGGAATTAGCATATAAGGTGAGTGTATACTACAAAAAACATCGGTAGCTTTGTAGAAACATTATACCATGAGCTCTAGAATCTTTAGACTTAAGCTCATCATCTTCATTATCGTGCTCATAATGTGTCTCTTATCTTTATCTCATGTGGCTATTTATGAATATAGACTCTTAGTTCCGGAATATAAGAAAGTCATGGAGGGGTAGGGAAAATAATATCATAGAAATTACATAAGGGTCATTAGCTTCGTGAGAATGTCATATCCTGAGCTTTAGGACTTCTAGACTTATATTCATCATCGGTATCGTCATGCTCGTAACGTATCTCTATTCTTTATCTCGTATAAAGCCCTTTATACTCGTAGATTCATAATTCCCGATATGTAGGAAGACCACAGAAAGATGGGAGGATTCATACCATAAGAGTCATGCCTTAGAAAGAAAGGACTAGCCTTACATACCTTTTCCTTTAGCTATTCTACCGCTTGATCGTTCTCCTTCAATGCTCACGGCCTTACCTTCAATGGAGTTCGTATTCACATTAGTTAGATGATTATAAGAACGTGTTTTCTAAAGCTAGAGAAAATTGGGCAGCATTTCCTTTGTTTGTACAACTTTCCCCATATTACATATCAACTCCCAAACATCGATAACAACATTCACAATATCACAGGCAACAATCATCATTCATCTACATTACCCACATTTCGCAATTTCACTCCAATTTCTCCATAATCATGGTAATAGTTCATTATTGCATTTTCTCACATATAATACTTATTCCATGTTTTAAATGTCGTTCATAACATACTTACAATCACAACATATCAATCATCATGACTCAATCCAAGCCTTTACCCAACAATGACACTATTCCCACATTTTTGACCCATTTTCTATATCTTTCTACAATCCAAGTGTTTTAACTTTCAACACCTTAAACAACAAGGAATGATCATAAAACTTACCTTAGATAATGGAAGAATAAGCCTTGAGTGGGAATTCTCTTCTTGCATGAAAACCCTAGCTCACTTCCCTTGGGATTTCTTGGCTTAGATGAACTTTGTTATGTTTCATACACTTGATTTTGTGGGTTTGATGAAGTTGGTCATGAATATTTCTTGAGTTCTTGTGGATGAGGAGTAGAGAGGGTTTTCTAGGGTGTTCTTGAAGTGAGAGGTGAAAATGAAATGAAATAAATGAACTTGGGTCCTCTTATATAAATCATACAATCTGTCCCGACACGAACATACGGACCAACATACGGTCCGTACATTTTATACGGGCCGTATGTCTGGTCCAGTGAAGGTTGCCCATTGGGCTAAATATACGGCCAGTTTAATTTATACGGCCAGTATGTTGGGCCGTATAATGCCGAGCTGTTCCGATTTCGTTCTCGTCGACTTGTTTAATCTCCAATCCTTATGGAACCTTCTTGATACTTGTTAACACTTCAATACCAATCTAAGGGACGTTATCACTCTTCTCCAAGACATCATTACGCCATTTAACTTGTCACTCGTAATTCTTACCCGACACACAACATACCCCTTGCTTTCCTCGACAACCTTCTTCTCTTACCTCAAATGTCTTTAAAATTTCTATTAGGATCGTCAAATGCTATTTCTTACTTATCAAGACATTGTATACGTCGTTCCCTTCGTCAGCCTATTCACTGTACGTCAACGGAAAATTTCCAAGGTGTAACAAATAACATGCCAAACCCAGAAAACTATGAATTTCAATAGGTGTTGTAGGTCACGGCCAAGTCTTCATGTCACACCCTAATCTTACTAGGGTGTGATGGGCACCCGACCCGTATTCGGAGCCGAGCGAACCCACTGACTCTTATTACACACATACTCGCTTGGACTTCTAACTCAAATAAAATTGAAATACATAGTAAAGCTTTCAGAAACTTTTCTTTCATCGTACTCAGATCAAGTAAAATCTGTAATCATAATGGATCTGTAACATAATACAATAAGACACATCGGCTGATGGAGCCGCTTACAAAACTGACATCCTACCCACGACTCTGTCTGCAAAGTCTCTAACTCCGAATAAGACATCATAGCATAATACTCTAACCCGGCAACACTCCAGGGGCAAATGGAGCTTGCCAACTCTGCTGGAACATCCTCTATAATGGCTTCTATTCATCTGGGTGTACCTGCGCGGCATGAAACGCAGCCTCCGAAGAAAGGGGGTCAGTACGGAATATGTACTGAGCATGTAAAGCATGGAATACAGAAAAGAGGATCATAACTGAAACAGAGATTTACCAGAATCAAGTATGACTTTTTAAAAACATCAGAGCACTTGCCTTTTTAAATGAAAATCGTGCATATCCACATCATATATCATGTATACATATAACGTGTCCCGGCCCTCCAGTGAGGGACTCGGTAGATAAAATCATACATGTCCACATCATATATCATATATGCGTAACGTGTCCCGGCCCTCAAGTGAGGGACTCGGTAGATAAAATCATGCATGTCAACATCATATATCTTGTATGCATATAACGTGTCCCGGCCCTCTATTGTGGGTCTCGGTGAATGAAGTCATCATATGCCATCCTGGCCACCATCCCCGTATCATCATATCATCATATACATATACATATAACGTGTCCCGGCCCGCAAGTGAGAGGGACTCGGTGAACAATGCAGTGGAGTACGCACGAGAACATGTCCTGGCCCGGGACTCAGTGGAGGATACATTAAGGCATGCACGAGCAGAGTCGTGAGAAACCATATGCACACAAAACAACTTTAAGACTCGATGGGTACGTACATAAATCGACACTTGAGAGTCATAAACACGTTTCAAGTCAATCCGAGTTAGTATGAAAAAATTATGGTCGTTTTAGTACAGAACCTTCTACGAACGTTTCAGAAGCCATTTTTGGAAAATCAAAGCAACAATCATGTTAGGTACCTTTCGAATATCGTTATGGATCAAATCAAATAGAGCTTTTGGAACCATATGTCCGTATCAAAATATATCAAAGACTCAATGGAATAATCAAACGTGCTATCATTTGAAAATCAAGACATTAGTCATACCAATTATCTCTCGAATGCCATTCGGAAACATATCAAATAAATCCTCGGACATCATAGATACGCATCAAAACCATATGAAATAGCTTACGGAATTCAAGAATATTAGCCATCCTAGTGTCTCTAAGAATAGGAATTTCTTTGAAATCATACATATACGGCATCTGCTCGTTTCATAAGGATCATGCCAAAAGAAAGAAAGGGTAAGCCTTACATACCTGTTCCACGTCCTATTAGCTACGCTTAATTGTCCAAGATTTTTAGTCTACATTCACGAGAATCGACAAAATCATTAGACTCATCGTCATATACTTGTCTTAGTCTTTCAAATGAATTTATTTATATTCTACCGAAATTTCGGCAGCATCTCCCCTGTAAATACAGCCATCCTCGAGAATCCAACTCGGCCAATTTATCAACAACAATCCGAGAATTCAACTCGGCCAATTTATCAACAACATTACCTACAATCATACTAACAACTTCAACAATCAATCCCAAAATATATTCTAACATTAACAACCCTTGTCACACAATTCAACGGCTTTTCATTTATATTCAATTCAATCACATATAGTCAAGCTAACACCAATGATCTAACATTCAAGTGTTAATCCGAAATCATTCTAACCTGATTCAAGAACACCTTAAACAATTCACACAATAATCAAAATAATCTAACCAATATGCCATTCCACCCGAAACCTCCAAAGTGCAACAATAACGATAACAACACATTTCCTTCCTTCAATTTATGAACTATACCAATAATTCACACACTAACAACATTATTCTCATAATTACAAGAAACCATATCATAATCACATTAATTCCTCCAATAATTTCTCAACGATTACAACTTCATTCCAATTCATCCAACCTTCATTTTCATCATGGAATCCACAACTACAACAATCAAAATACTAAATAAAATCAATTCATCACATCTACACAACACCACCTCTATTCGGCCATAACCAAGACACACCCTTTTCATGAATTCCATCCATTTCTACATACCACAATATGCATAAATCATCCATAACACATGTAAAAGAAGATTGAATACATACCTTTTTCACTTAACTTCTTGACTTGGCTAGGGTTATGAACTTGCACAAATCAATGGTTTTATTGCTCCAACAACCACTCCATGTTAAAGAGGACGTTCCAATTGTTTGGAGTACTAGAAGAAATAATTTTTTTGATCAACTTTTCATGGGGCCAATTTTCCTTAGCCATGGCCGAATGGTTCTTCAATTTTTCTTGAAGTTTCCTTGAGTTGGAATGAATAATTTGTCTTGCTCTAGTCATCTCTCTCTCTCTCTCTCTCTATATATATATATATATAGCTCCTTCCAATACCAAGTGGACACATGCCCTCTTTCTTCAAGTTTTTTAAATTAAAACAAGGATGAATAATGTCTTGCTATGTAAGCTTTGGTCCATATACATAATTAGCTCCATCAAATAAAAATGTGGACATATACTCCCACACATGCCACACGGCGATAGTGACTTCATGACCATTTTTTTTTAAATTCCCATTTTTCCCCTATACTTCCACAATATTACCATGAACTACTTTGTGAATTTCCCTTTTTACCCTTAGCCTTTCTCGATATTTCCATACTAATAAACGACTTGTATATTAAAATAACTTTGAAAAATAGTCTTGCCCTTAACTTACCACGATTACCTTGAAATATCCGAATGTACAAAATACGGGCTATAACACTTCACAACTTCAATCTTCTGGGTATCCACCCGAATTCCATCAACTGAAATAATTTGTCCCAGAAAAGTCACTGAATTCAACCACAACTCACATTTTGAAAACTTTGCATACAACTTCTGAGCCTGAAGAACTCTAAGGACAGCACGTAAATTAGTTGCATGCTCTGCTTCAGATCGAGAATATACATGTATATCATCCATAAACATAATTACAAATGAGTCTAGGAAAGGCCTGAATACACTATTCATCAAATCCATGAATACTGTCGGGGCATTAGTCAACCCGAACGACATTACCCGAAACTCAAAATGACCATATCTAGTTCTGAAAGCCGTGTTCGTAATGTCCTTCTCTCTAACTCTCACCTAGTGGTACCCTGATCTCAAATCTATCTTTGAGAACCATTTGGCATCCTGCAACTAATCAAATAAATCATCAATCCTGGGAAGTGGATACTTGTTCTTTATCGCCATCTTATTCAGTTGTCTGTAATTGATACACATCCACAAGGAGCCATGTTTCTTCCTCACAAATAACGCTGGTGCTCCCCACGGCGACGTACTAGGCCTGATAAAACCTTTCTCAAGAAAATCCTTCAACTGCTCCTTCATCTCCCTCAACTCTGCAGGTGTCATTCTATAAAAAGGAATAAATATTAGCTTAGTATCTGGTAGCACATCAATGGCAAAATCAATCTCCCGTTCTGGCGGAAGGACTGGAAGCTCATCCAGAAATACATCTAGAAACTCATTAACTACTGGAACAGACTGAAGAGTCGGTGGCTTTGCTTCTGTATCTTGAACCCGTTCTAGATGATAAATACAGCCTTTAGCAATCATCTTCCCTGCCTTGAGATAGGAAATAAACCTACCTTTTGTCGATGCTGTATTACCCTTCCACTTTAGAACTGGTTCTCTTGAAAACTGGAGTCGAACCATTTTTGTTCTATAGTCAACATTGGCATAACAGGAAGCCAACCAATCCATACCCATAATAACATCAAAATCTATCATATTTATCTCAATCAAGTCTGCTATGGTACTACGATCACAGACTATAACCACACAATTCTTATATACCTGTCTAGCTATCACTGGGTCACCAACAAGTGTAGACACCTCAAAAGGTTTAATTGACTCAGGTTTTACCCCAAACCGACCAGTAATGTAAGGAGTGACATACGACAATGTATAACCTAGATCAATTAATGGATATACGTCATGAGAAGATACTGATAATATACCTGTGATGACATCGAGGGAAGACTCAAGATCCTGTCATCCAGCCAGTGCATAAATAAGGTTCTGAGAACCGCTCGAACTAGACATTCCTCCTCTACCTCTACCATGGCCTGCTGATGTTTGTGGGCTTTGCCCCAGAGGACGTACAGATGATGAAGAACTAGCTATCGAACTTGTGGGATGAACTATACCTCTACTACTTCCCGATGGACAGTCACGCATAATATGGCCTGGCTGACCGCAGGCATTACAAACATCCAAACCTAAACGGCACTATCCAACATGCAGCTTACCACACTGATTACATCGTGGTAAAGGTGGCCTCATCTGGCCTGAATCACCCCTATACTGAGAACCCGAAGCTTTGGAACTCTGACCCGATCCAGAATGAGTAGGTCGATCAAATCTCTGGCCTACAAATCGTGGAGGTGCACTAGCCGCTGAATGGACTGAGTGCCTAGAATACTGCTACCTCTGATCCCCTCTGAAGTCACCACCAACGCCTAAGGATCTGGCTCTTTTACTATAACCCCTATCATGCTCACGCTCACTCCTCCGCTGCTGCTGTCGCTCCTCAAGGTTCTAGGCATGGGCCTGAATACGAGAAATATCCATACCTTCCTGAAGTGAGGTCATCAAATAATCATCAACCAAATGTGGCCCCAATCCACTCACAAACCGGTGAACACAATATACCATATCAGCTACCATAGCTGGAGCATACCTGGCCAAAGAATTAAAATGAAGGCTATACTCCCGAGCACTCATGTTCCCTTGTCTGAGGTTCAGGAACCTATCAGCTCTGGCCCATCGAATCTCTGG
Organism: Lycium barbarum; assembly: GCF_019175385.1. NCBI lineage: Eukaryota > Viridiplantae > Streptophyta > Magnoliopsida > Solanales > Solanaceae > Lycium > Lycium barbarum. The sequence goes on from NC_083343.1 coordinate 81,702,932, forward strand.
CGGTAAATAATACCGAAGGAAGGCATCTACAAACTCTTGCCATATAGGTGGAGGTGGGTTAACCCCTCTAGAAGACATCCAAGTATTATACTAATGAACAACAACATCCCGTAATATATAAGAGGCCAAATCTACCGACTCAATATCTGAAGCATGCATTACCCGCAATATCCTCAACGTCTCATTTATGAAGTTCTGCGGGTCCTCATCAGGTTTCGACCTAAAGAATTATGGAGGGTTCAAATTAATGAAATCACGCACTCTGGCACTACCAGCCCTATCACCATGACCCACACCCTGTCGCTGAGCCTGAACAGCTACTAACTAGGTCAACAACTGAATGGCCTCTCTCATCTCTTGGCCTAAGGCATCCGGTGGAGGAACTGGGGGTGCTGGTGCTGGAGCTAGGGCTCTTCTATGCTCCTCTGGAGCGGGTAGAGTATGGAAGGACCGAGATGGAACCTCGTTCTGGAACTCACCCTCCTCCACATCTGTAGGTGGTACCCGTCCAGTTCTCCTACCTACCGCTGACTTTACCTTCTGGGCCGCTGTAGCTTTTCTCTTCACAGGCATCGCTGAAATCATAGCACACAATCAGGAAATAGGGAATCCTTATAACATGCCTCTATCGCACGATCTAAGATGAGAAAGAAAGGTTGATAATTCTTAAAGTACCACAGCCTCCTGTTTATAAGTGTAGCGCGCTTCACACTCATAAATAAGACTCTACTAGACGCAGCTCGTAGACATACCCTAGGACGAACTGCTCTGATACCACTTTTGTCACGACCCAGCCGTAGGGCCATGACGGGCACCTGGGCCTAACCTACCGAGCACCTCTTAACATACTTCTCATAATCATATCTAGGTGGACCACAAAAGATAACTCATAAATATCATAGTCTGTAAGGGCATGAGTCCAAAAGATAAAGGCACTTCTATATAATCATCATTAACTATGCCCATATGCACAAGCCGACAAGGCTGCCAAAATGATATACAAAAATATAAACCGATGAGGTTATAGGACATCTAACTATATACATCTGTCTACGAGCCTCTACATGGAGTACATAACATCATAAAAACGGGACAGGACTCCGCCATGCCCATATATGTACACAAAGGAATAATACCAGCTGAAAAGCGGCTCCGAAACAAATGGAGCACTCCTGAACAATCACTGATGAAGCAGCCTAGGGGTCTGGTCCGTCTCCCTGTCTTCCTGCGAGCACGAACGCAGCGTCCACAAACAAAAGGACATCAGTACGAATAATGTACCGAATATCTAAGGCATGAGTAACAAAATAAAGAAAGTATGAAGATAACATAAGAGAGAATGATCAATCTATACCTTTGAATGCCTCTCGAGGCGGATGTCATACATGCTTAGCTTTTTTAAAAAAAAACATTTCCATACATACATATATAATATCTTACCCGGCCATATAGGCTCGGTGTTATCATCCTAACATCATCATCCCGCATCCGGGGCATCCCGCGTCTGGGGTAATATCATAACATACCCACTGTAGTGGTGTGCACATCTACGTACCATACCCGGCCGACTATAGCGCGGCGCGGTGTGAGAAAATAGTCACATATATATAAAGCATGCATGAGATCCCAAATGAAAGCTATAACTCTATCGGAGTGACGTAAGGTCGGTAAACCTCTGATTTCCATTATGGAATCATATCATCGCTATATCTCACCTTGAAGGAACAACTACCATAAGATGGGATCAATAACAATGAATAAAATCAATAATCATACGAGAAAGATCAATAATTATGGGACAATTATCAACAATATCATATGAACCTCAAGATTCATAGGCTTTAGCATTTCTAGAAATGAAGTCATTATAGAGGACATTTATATGTATGTTCATATCGAAGTGATCATGCCATAGGAAGGAAAGGGTTAGCCTTAACATACCTTGTCGTCTCCTTAACTACTTAACGCTTATCCTCCCAGGCTTGTAAATCTACATTCAAGAGGATTCATGTTAGAGTTAAGTCTTGAAAACACTCATAAGTTCAAACTAGAGTAATTAATAAACTAGCGGAATTCGGGCAGCACTTCCCCTGTTTTATCTACTTCCGCCAATTTCTAATTCAACTCCCAACCAACAATATCAACATCAACAATACCGTAATTAAGAGATTTCATTCAAATTATACCCCATACAATCCCGAAACTTCTTCTCATAATTAATTTATAACAACAACTTCAACACAACCCCTTATACACTTGTATACAACACTTGCTCAACATCATTATTATCCCTCATAATGAGATTATGCTCAAAACATGCTAATAATTATAGCTCAAGTTAATTTACTACTTAAAATATCATCAAACTCATATTTGAACTTCCCTCTTTCACTTTCTTTCCTCAATCAAGTTGTACAACAATCAAGTAACCTCAATAACATGTAATAGAGATGAAACCTTACCTCAATCACACAAGAACAAACTCTGAATCAAATTATTCCACTAGGATGAAACCTCCAACTTCAACACCAAAGGAATACTTGGACTCTACAAACCCTAGTGAGCCTTCCAACACTTGAATCTCTTGATTTTTCCCTTTTAATCTTTGATTTCAATTGGGGTTGGTTAGATATGTTTAGAGGAAAGTTCTAAGGCTTTCATGGACTTAGGAAAATGTTGAAATGAGATAAAATGAACAAGGGTCAGAAATATATCATAAATAAAATCTGGCACTGACTCAGATTTACGGATCGTAAAAATGATACGGTCAATATAATTGGACCGTAAAATCCAATCAGTGGCTCACCCCTTCTGGAACCAATTTACGGTGGGGGTCAGCCAGATATACGGTCCGTATATCCAATCGTAAAACCCAACTTTTTCTTAAATATATTCTCGTCGATTTGTTCAACCTTTACTCCTCTCAACACATACTAAGCATGGACTTAAACCCTTATATGCTTAAGATGAGCATATCTAATTCCCCATATTCTAGTAAATAATGTCACACCCTATCTTGATAGGGCGTGATGGGCACCCGACCCCATACTCAGAGCCGAGCGAACCCCTTTAGCTCTCATTATATTCATAACCTCACTGGGCCCTTACATTGCAACATGAAATGCATAATAAAAACCTGTCAAAACCATTCTTTTCGTCGTTCTCAAATCAAGAAAAATCTGTAACCGTATGGAATTTGTAACATAATGCATAATGGTATGTCGGCTTGCAGAGCCGCTTACAAGACTGTCATTCTACTCTCATGGCTCTGTCTGCAAAGTCTCTAACATCAATCAAGATACCAAAGCATGGATACTCTGACTCGGCAACGCTCCGGAAGGAAATGAAGCTCGCCAATCCAGCTGGTACATCTCCTGGCAATGTCCTCTACTCATCAGTGTACACCTGCGTGGCATGAAACGCAGCCCCCGAAGAAAGGGGGTCAGTACGGAATATGTACTGAGCATGTAAGGCATGAAACACAGTAAAGGGGATCATAACTGAACTGAAGATTTTTTTCCAGAAACCAGTATGGATGTTAAAAACATCAGTACCTTTGCCTTTTTGAAATGAAAATCATGCATATCATCATCATCATATATCATATATACATATAACGTGTCCCGGCCCTCTAGTGAGGGACTTGGTGGATAAGTCATGCATGTCATCATCATATATCATATACATATAACGTGTCCCGGCCCTCTAGTGAGGGACTCAGTGAATAAGTCATGCATGTCATCATCATATACCATATACATATAACGTGTCCCGGCCCTCTAGTGAGGGACTCGGTGAATAGAGTCATCATATGCCATCCTGGCCGCCATCCCCGTATCATCATATCATCATGTCATCATATCATCATATACATATACATATAATGTGTCCCGGCCCTCTAGTGAGGGACTCGGTGAACAATGCAATGGAGTGCGCACGAGAACATGTCCTGGCCCGGGACTCAGTGAAAGACATATTGAGGCATGCATGAGCAGAGTAGTGAGAAACTATATGCATATAAATCAATTTCTAAGACTCGATAGATAAGTACACTAATCGACACTTGAAGGATCATAAACACGTTTCAAGTCAATCCGAGATGGCATCAGGAAGTTATGGACGTTTCAGAACAATCCGAGTTAGTATGTGAAAGTTATGGACGTTATTCATTATAGAAACCTCTACAAACGTTTTCAAAACAATCCGAGACCGTCTATGAAAGTTAAGGGCATTAATCCTTATGGAACCCTTTAAGGAACAGAAACTTTTTATGCTTTGCTCGTTATTCCATCATACAATGAACTCGACCATATTAAGCATGCTCATGTCAAGAAGTGAATAAGAATCACAAACAAGCTCGGAATTAGGAGTAGAGTTACCCCAAGGTACATGTCGTAACTTACTCAGCTCTAGGAAATGCCAAAAGAAAGAAAGGGTAAGTCTTACATACCTTGTCCGCTTCCTAGGCTAATCCGAATTTAAGTCTCGACTTTCCCAAATCTACAACAACGTCGGAAGATAGCAAACATTAGCTTTAGGTCTTTAGGAATCCGATTCCAAGCTAGCAATTCACCTACAGAAATTTGGGCAGCATCTTCCCTATAAATTCAACCAGCCCCGAGAATTCAACTCGGCCAAATCATCAACAATAATACCATCAATCATACTTTCAACTTCAACAATTAATTCAAAATGCATACTAACGTTAGCAATCCTTCCTACATAATTCGATGACATTCCATTTACATCCCAATTAACCACAACAACCCCACTTACAATCTTCCAAACTCAATAAGAACAGCAACAACACATCTCTTGCTTCCAAGCTTATGAATTATACCAACAACCACACATTAACAACATCATTCATACAAATATAAGAAACCATGCTAATGTCACATTAACTTCTTCAACAATCCCACAACGATTACAACTTCATTTCAAGCTATCAAACATTCATTTTCATCATGGAATCCACAACAACAACAACCAAAAATACTAAATAAAATTAATTCATCACATCCTACCAACATAGCCCCTATTCGGCCACAACCAACACACACATATTTCATGAATTTTATCCATTTCTACATACCACAACACTCACAAATCATCTCTAACACATAGAAAAGGAGATTAATTCTTACCTTTACCCCTTTCACTTCTCAACTTGGCTAGGGTGGATAAATTGCACAAATGAATGCTTTGCATGCTCCAACATCTACTCCATGTTAATAAGGGCCTTCAAATTGGTTGAAATACAAGAAGAAAATTATTTTTCTTGATCAATTTTTATGGCATCAATTTTTGGGAGCCATGGCCGAATGCCTTTATCTTTTTTTTTTTTTCTTGAAGTTTCTTGAATTGTGAAAGAAGATTATGTCTTGCTATGTAAGCACTTGTCCATATATATAATTAGCCCTAACAAATAAAAAGGTGGACACATGCCCCCACTCATGGCTTGAGTTAATTGGCCAAGTCATGGGTGGGGCCCACTTAAGCCACACGACCATAGTGGCTTTTGTGGTTCAAGAATTAATTATTTCCAAATTCCAACTTTGCCCTTAATATTCCATACCAATAATACTTTTAAGCAACTTGTGCATTGAAATAAAATCGGAAAAAGTAGCCTTGCCCTTAACTTATCGCGCTTATCTTGAAACATCCGAATGTGCAAAAATACGGGATATAACATCCTCCCCCCCTTTAGAACATTCGTCCTCGAATGTTGAACTGATCTTATGGGGTCTTATAACACTTCGGGGGATCTCTCTTATACCTATCACATACAGTTCATTCATCAATTAATATATCTGCCTGTAGGTATAGGAAATAAATAGGGATACTTCTTCTTCACCTCATCCTCGGCTTCCTAGGTCATCTTCTCTCTGTTATTGTTTCGTCACAATACCTTAATAGAAGTCACGTTTTTGGTACGTAACCTTTTTACCTGACGATCCAGTATAGCTGTAGGATGTTCGTTGTAGGATAGCTCCTCTGTCACCTGGATATCATTTAGGGGAAACACTTTGGAAAGGTCCCCAATGTATTTACGAAGCATAGACACGCAGAAGACTGGATGCACTGCTTCTAAATCAGATGGTAACTCTAATTCATAGGCGACCTTGCCAACCCTACGGATAATTTGATAAGGTCCAATATTCCTTGGACTGAGCTTTCCCTTCCTGCCGAATCTCATTATATCCTTCATGGGTGACACTCTCAGAATTACCAAATCGCCAACCTAGAACTCTAAGTGTCGACGTCAATTATCGGCATATGGTTGTTGTCGACTCTGGGCTGCCCGTAACCGTTCCTAAATGAGTTTCACTTTATCAACTGTCCGCTGAATTATATCTGGGCCGATTAACTTAGTTTCGCCAACATCGAACCAACCGATCGGTGACCTGCACCTCCTGCCATACAGGGCCTCATACGGCGCCATCTGGATGCCAGAATGGTGACTATTATTATAAGCAAACTCAATAAGTGGTAAATGATCATTCCAGCTACCTTTGAAGTCAATAACACAGGCCCGCAGCATATCTTCTAGAGTCTGGATAGTACGCTCGGCCTGTCCCTTAGACTGCGGTACTAAGACTTGCTTGGGTACCCAATCCTTCTTGAAATGATCTTCAAATGTCATATATGTGTTCTTGTGCTCAGGTAATATAATCTTCATCCCCAGTCCTTGTATAATTCTGCTCTCCCTTGAGCTCATACTAAGCCGTCCACAGACTTGATGACACGAAATTTCCAGGGTGTAACATCCTTCCTTAACTCTTTTATTGCTTCCAGTCATTTTCTTCCACTTCTTTGTCCTCATGTACATGATTGGAAATTAACTAGCATTCCACCCTCATTTTGTCTCCATCCTTGAAATCTTGACTTATCGTGCCATAATTATTCATCAGCCCGTAAGTATCCTCTTTTTCTCGCTCCTTGTTTCCCTACTAGTGGGAAGTTACCTTGCTCATATACGGCACACTCTTTGCATTTATCTCTTCGGTACCATCTCGGCTATCCTTTTTATACCTGTTGATCTTAGACATACACTACATCGACTCCCAGTAGTTCATTAGTTCGACTCCCTGTTCGTTTACGTCTTTGTCACTATCCCTTTTAATCTTACATTCTAAATATTTATCCAATCATGTCTTTGTCGCTAATGAGCATAATGTTCATGTTCCTTTCTATCACGACCCAACTAGGGGCCGCGACGGGTACCCGGAGCTAGTTACCGAGCACCGGTCACTCTACTACTTCTCTTGCTCATTTAATACTCTTTTATCAATTTTACATACCAATTGTAGGAAAAATCATATTTAATCAAAATATAAATACTTTATATACATTTGCCTCTTGGCCATCAAAATAATATACATACATATGAAAACATCTTGTGAGACCATCTAACCCACACTGCGTATCTACGAGCCTCTACTAACATAATGAATACATAGACGGAACAAGACTCCGTCATGCCCAAAATATGCATATATGAATGTACATCAAAAGAATAGGCATAAGCACCTCCGAACAATGGAGTGCTATCTATCAGCTGACAACTACTGAGGACCTGGGCCAAGCTCTCCTCCCTGTCTACCTGTGGGCATGAACACAGCGTCCGAAGAAAGGACGTCAGTACGAATATTGTACCGAGTATGAGAGGCATACATAATGAAAGGAAACATCAATAATATAAGGATAACATCAACATGAGACATCTGGATCTGACTGATAATCATAAATGAAGTAATGCATGCTATCTTACTCATAATCATCATCATAACATGTATGCATCATATGCAAGCTGCCCGTCCATGTCGGAACGGTGTGATAATCAATAATATTAGCCCGCGTCCAGGCCTCCCGCGTCCGGGGTACCATCTCATGCCGCCCACTAGTGGTGTCTGCCCACGCCCGTAGGTCATGGTGTATCCGTATCGCCGCTCGCCGAAGCGGTGTCTGCCCGGCCAACTAGGCCCGGTGTGAATGCAATCATGACATTCTTAATGTGAATACTCATAGTAATATGCTTATCATAAAATACTTATCTTATCATAATGTGTATATAAGACTCATGACCAACTTTACTCTATCGAGGTGACGTAAGGTCGTGATCCCCCGATTACATTATGGAACCATTATGGACATTCTGCCTCACCTTGAAAGGACTAGTACATAATGTGAGTGTAGGCAAGGAATAACATCATCATCATTCTAGTGTCATCATATTGTATAACTTATCTCATATAGACATTCGTAGGTATAAGCTTTTTACTTCTTGGAATGCAAGAACTCATGAAAGGAATAGGGATTCAAGCTAAAAGATTCATGCCATTAGAAATAAGGACTAGCCTCACATACCTTGGTCGTTTAGCTAAGATATCGCTCACTTGTTCTCCGTCGATATCACGTCGTTACCTTCATAAGAGAATTCGTATCAACATTAGTAACTGACTATAAGAACGCGCCGCTAATTCTAGGAGAAGTCGGACAACGCTTCCTTCGCTCATACCACTTTTCTCATGTTCTATATCAACTCCCAATATTCATAATATTATTCGCAATATCATAATCGACAATCGTCATTTACGTACATTTGGCAAAATCCACCATTTTCCTCCAATTTCCCCTTATTTCTACTTCTAGCTCATCCTTGCGTTTTCATGCATTTAATGCTTGTTTCATGATATAAACATCATTTATAACGTATTAGTGCTCACAACACTTCAATATTCATAGTTCAATTCCACTATCATTTATTTATGTCACTATTCACTCAATAATGCCCCATTTCTATGTTCTTCTACATTTCAAGTGTCTAAGCTTTCCAATACTTCAAAAAACATGGAATAATCATGAAACTTACCTTGGATGATGGTTGAACAATCCTTAAGTTGAAATACTTCAATTAGCCAAAACCCTAGTTCCACATTCTTGGGAATTTCTTCACTTAGATGATCCTTTATTGTGTTCTTACACTTGATTTCATGAATTTGGTGTTATTGGTCTTGATGTTATTTTGATTCTTTGGGATTTCTATAGATGAAGTATGTGGAGAGGTCTAGAAATTTCTTGAGTTGGTTGAAGGAATAATGAGTTAAAATGAGGCTTAAGTCCCCTTTAAAAATCACAAATCTGATCTTTAATGAATTCTTGTCGGGATGAACAGTGGTCGTAAACCACCATATACGGATCGTATTTTGATTTACGGTCCGTCCTCCATGGTTGTTTTTAATCATCCCAGAAACAGAAAGTTTGGCTGGGGATTATGGCAATTTACGACTGAGGTTTACGGTCCGTAAACCAGTTTACGGGCCGTCCTCCAAGTCGTTTTTAACCATTTTCACAACTTACAGAAAGTTGGGATTTTTGACAAGCTGGAGGACGATTGCACTATACGGTCCGTAAATCACTTTACGGGCCGTATAGTGCCATATACGACCACTGGACTGAAAACATTTCCGCGACTTTCTTATTTCCAAAAATTTTTAATTAGCCATTCCCGACTTAATAAAACATCATTCACTCAAACTCTTCATCATTCCACTCATCATACAAGTACGGAGAAATTTCCGAGGTGTAACACTTTGTTATATCCCGTGTTTTCGCACATTTGTAAAATTAGAAATAATCTTGACTTGCATGAAATAAAGCATAATTGATTACATTTAGCTCATGAGTTGTTTGTGAAAGAATATTAATGTGGAAGTGTCGAGGGAGACTAAGGGAAACTTTGGAATTTTGAAAATTAGTTTCGGGAATTACAAAAAATTTGATTCACAAGTCTTTGGGCTTGTAAAATGAGAAACAAATTAGGCCCATTATTTTGAAGGGTGGCCGGCCAACTATGGCCCAAACCCATGGCCCTAATTAACTTTCCATGTGTTAAGATTATATGAGTCATACCCTTAAGAAAGTTCAAGAAATTAGAAAGAACAAAGCAAGGCAAAGCAAGAGCAAAATACAAAGGGGTTTCGGGTTTGGCCATAGAAATTAGCCACCAAAAATCTTGCTCCAAAAATTTTTCTCTTGTTGAATTCCTACTAATTCAAGGTCCCTTCTCAACTTGGTGTAGTTGTCTTGGAGGAAGGAGCCCTTGGTTCATCAACTTGATCATATAGTCAAGTGAAGAAGATTGAGTAAGAAGGTAAGAATTCATCCCTTATTATTATGTTATGGAGTCTTGTTTGTGTTGTAGTATGTAGAAATGTGTTGATTGTATGGAGAAATGGAAGTTTGCAAAGTGGGTGTGTGTTATTAGTGTATGGCCGTGTGTATGTATATGTTGTATAGCCATAATGTGTTGAATTTGTGTTATATTCTAGTTGTGATTGTGGTGAAATACATATTGGGAATGAAAGCGGTATGAATTGAGTTGGAGTGATAAAAAGAGCACATGGCCGTGTGGTGTGTTGGAGTGGAATGGAAATGAATTAAGTTTGCTTAGTGTGTTAGTGTGTTATTGTGATGTTTGCAATGTAAATGAAAGTAAAACAATATGAGTTTGCTTTGAAATGGAATGTAGAAACTTATGTCGCTTAAGTATGATTTTACGACATTATGAAAATGAAGTTATTAGGTTGCAAATTATGATGGGTATTGATGAATTTGGAAGATGGAATCATGTTATGAATATGTAAGTCAAAGATTAGAAGTTTCGAATGCGTTATGACTTTGGCGGAAAGTTTGTATATTATGTATATCGTGTGTATAATTTAAGGAAACGATATGAAATGCTTCTAAACTATGTTGTGGTGATCTAGATTGATAATGAATGTGAAATCATTGAGATTAGTTGGAAAGTTAAGGTTAAAGTGAAGGTTATGTCATTGTATTGAAAAGATGGCTAAATAAATTATATTGCGTTTATAGTGATTGTTGTTGTTGTTGATGTTTGTTGTTGGGTTGTGGTTGATGGTTTTGAACCGAGTTGAATTCTCGGGGGTGCTATATGTATAGGGGAGGTGCTGCCGAAATTTCGGTAGACATATATGAGTTAAGTTGAATTCGTGGCATCAATAACTCACAATTGGTAAATGTGACCATTTGCAGATCTTCGACGAAACGGGGAGTGAGCTTGGATAGGCGTGCAAAGCTCAAAAAAGTATGTAAAGCTACCCGATCCTTCTTTTGGCATGCCTAAGTGTATTAGAACCGGATTCGGGCCTCGAAAGACTTTCTGCCCATCGGAATCCGCAATTGAAAATCTCGCTTTTTCCTTCAGTAAGATTGAGCCCTTTTGGTTTGTATTCTTGAAAATCATGCAAACTTTCCCTAAACTACTTGGAAAGCCATAGAACGTCCGTAGAACCTTTGTAGGTGACCCCATATGTTTAAAATATGTAATTTGAGCCCACCGCCTTGCTTGTCCCGAGGTGGGCCCACTATTCCCGGTTTTGCCTGTATTGTACTTAAGTCCTATTTTCGAACGGTATTTGAACAAAATGTTTTGACTACCATTCTCATTACCTAATAAACATGGTTTTAAATATTCCATTAAGTCTGATAAATTGTTTTGACCCTCGAAACTCATTTACTATGATCCCTTCCGACTTCATTGGATCGGTTTGTCTTTGATATGCCTCATCGAGTCTATGGAAACATTTATGATATTTTAATTGCATTAGTCTCTCACTACTCCATTCGTGGATGCCCCAATGTTCCCACACTGAGCCCGGGCCAGGATATGTTGTCAAGCGTGATCCTTTGCATTGTTCGCCGTGCCTCGATGTGAGGGGGCAGGTATACGCGTACATGGGTTTGTGGAGTATGCTGTGCCATGTACGCTTGTTCTGATATGATTTACTATGGCCATCTGATATGACATATTATGATGCGGGGTTATGCCCCCTTTTCTGATTCTTCTGTGTTGTGGCACCAGCGTCGGGAGGGTGGCCACGTTCTGTCTGCCGAGTCCCTTGGTAGGGGCCGGATTTGATATGACATATGTTTCTGTATACACTCTGCATGTTTTGAAAATATGTATCTAATACTTGGGTCTTCTGTTTACTTTCTGTACGTTCTGTACCAGTTATGATTTTGTTTCTGTAATTCAGGCTTTACATATTCAGTACATATTTCGTACTGACCTCCTTTCTTCGGGGGCTGCGTTTTCATGCCGCGCAGGTACCGACGACAGGTTTGCTGATCCGTCCGCTTAGGATCTTATTCTGCTATTTGGAGTGCTCTCTTATCGAGAGCCCATCTTTTGGTATAGTCCGTCACTACTGTATACATATATATTCTCGTTCGTGGGTACGGCGGGGCCCTGTCCCGTCATATGATTCTGTTGGTCTGTTTAGAGGTATGTGGACATATTTGTGGGTTGGGGTTTTTCTGTACAGATGTGTGCTTATGTTGTGTTTGGGCGATCCCATTCGCCGCGGCGGCCGGTCCGCATATGTTTAAATATTGCTTCGTTGGCCCTGTGTGGTCTTCTGTTGGTATTTTCTGTGCGCAGGGTTATTTTGGATAGTCTGTAAAATAAAGGAAACTCTGCCGAAATTTTTATGGAAATTATCTAACTTCGAAATACAGCCTTGTCGGCTTCTGCTATATATTTGAATGCGTGTAGATAAAATTTGAGATAGCTTTTGATAAATGTGTTTGGGTGCCCAGATCGGGCACTAGTCATGGCCTACGGGGTTGGGTCGTGACACACTTTCCAAGGCTAGTTCTATCAATAGCCAAAAACGTATATACGTAATGTTTCTTCGCCATTTATTATCCTTCGCAGTCTAGTTACACTCATGGCAACTTATGATCCGAGTTCAATTAATTTCTTAGCTCGCAACATCTTTGAACTCTTGCTACAACTTTTTCTTTACTTCCTTCCCTTACCTCTCTCGACACAAGTATACTTGTCTTTGATTTCCTTGTATTAGTGATCGTTTCGTCAATCATTATTCCTTGTTGGCCTTCCGGTGTGGACTTCTTACAAATATAATTGGGCATAGCTTCACGTCGATGGCTCATATAATTCCATAGCGTATACTCTTATGTTTAGTATATTTAATGGTCCATGAACTATTTTCTTAATATCCGGTGAACTCTTTTATTTCCATTCATAGGAGCAGCGTTCTTTCTTTTCCTTCAAAAATTTCCAGACTACCAATCGTTGGTACTTTCGTTATAATAGTCGTTGTCATCCAAAATATCCTTTGAATTTTGTCATCCTCTCATTATCCTTTGTGAATTTAGCTTAAAGACCTTTTATTGCTCTCTTTATTACCCTTTAAAACACATCGCTGCATACTTAGGTACTGCGCAATTTTGCTCGATACGGGGGATTCAACCCATAGTCTAGAAATATCGTAGCTCATGTCGACATGGGACATTCTCTTAAGGTGTCTTCCATACTTTCCCCTTATGTCTGCCTCATGGTACACTTATTGTCAATTCGTTTTTACTTCTTTCAGGTATCCTCCTAATGTGCCGATATGTTTTGAACTCTGGCCCCGAGCTAATAAATTTTCCTCCTCTGGAGCTTGAAAATGTTGTTATTCCTTTTAAGCCTAATATGGTATGTTCCCCCCCCCCCCCCCCCCCCTTATTAAGGAGATCCTCATACGCCAATAGTCTCTGATTATACCTTACTCTTTGTTTTTCTTTCCGACTCTCATGGTTAAAGATTTCCAGTTACTCTTACGCCTAAATGCTCTCATCTTCCTTTGACCAACCCATTAGTATACCTTTCCTACTTTCATCCTTAACCTTCCTTGAGTTTCTTCCTCCTCGAGCACCATTCTTCTCTTGTTATTTGCAGTATCAACTCTGAAGTTCGTGAAATATTCCCTTAAACGCGCAAATCCGTCCTATTCTTAAGTCATCTTTTTGGAGAGCTTCTCCGTGTCCGAGGCAACTGTGTCAATATGACTACACATTTATCCCTTTCACATGCCCCCTTTCGAATTTTTGTTTTCCATGAAGTCTCGTGCTTTGCCCGTCATCCCTCTCGGAGACTTCACTCACTGATGTTTCTTACTTTTCACCTTTTTCCGACATTTGATCTACTTAGCTTCCTTATACTCACTTTCTTTCTTTTCCAAATGTCATTACCTTAGGATTTTGCAGTTCTCGCCTGTAATGATGATAACATCAGCCTACCTGGTAACGTTCTTTTGTCACTCGAACTTTATCACCCTGTTCGATCAATGCCTTCAATACCATAACACCGGTTGCTAGGATACACATGCCCATCGATGCAGTCATAAATAGGATACCATATGCATACATATATATATACTTACTACCATCTCGCTTACAAAATATTTCCAAATGCTATTCAACCTCAACCTAGTTCTAGAGCCGTGATGCACCTTCCTTCTTTTCACCGATCTAGTCCGCCTCGTCCTACGCGACCTCCTTAAGGTTTCTAACCACTCTGCATACTCTAACTTCCTTTAGGATACTCTAGCTTCTCATTTGTCTCTCATGTCTGGATTTATTGGATTTCTTGCACACTTCCCAGGGGGTCACCCATCCTAAGATTTCTCTCACCTTAGCACGCTTAACCTTGGAACTCCGATCAAATCCGGTGCATTGATGATGATATAATCGCATCCACCTCACCGCATAATCTGGAACAAGTTGAATTCTTAACAGATTCCAAAACATTCTTATAACACATCTTCCTCCTTTAACAATTACTATTTTTAACCTTTTCAATCCTCAATATTCACCTTTCACCTATGTGCATGACTGTCTTTCGTCCTAGATTTCTAGATTCCCATTAGTGGCGAGGCACCTGGGTCGCCGTTACTTGTAAATACTCGATTATCAGCCTTTTTGGATTTCCGCTCGCCATTCTTATATAATAATCTACAATAGAACTCATTTGTCGACTTTCCCTGAATCCCCCAACAGACCTTGCTCCTACTAAACCTCGAATGTAACCCATTTTGATCCTTTGGACTGCTAATCATTTTTCTCGCAATTATTCTTCATGCCATGCCAAGTCCATAACTCCTCTAAAACAACGCATCCCACTTATTGTCTATTTACGATATTTCCTCTCCACGCTTCTTCATGTTAGGTGTACCTAACTAAATGACCTGATTTTGAAAAATTCTGGAAGAGTCTCCTTTACAATTCTTACTATTCAAAATCTGCACGCAGCAGATACCAACAGTGCCTCACAGGGCATACATATATACGATATATTCCAGCCACCCAGGGCTCCCAATTTCAGGTAAAAGAACAAAAATATCAGAACTTACCTCTGTAACTTCCCATATCATCACTCACCTTCTCCCGTCGATACTGTGCGTCTGCTGAAATCAAAGGTTAGTATAAGGAATCTCATTTCCTATAACTTGACTCTATCGCACGATCTAAGACAGAAAGAAGGTCAATGATTCCTACATGCCCTGCAGCCTCCTGTTTATAAATGTGGCCGGCTTCACACCCATAGACATGACTCTACTGGACACGACTTTGCAGACAACCCCTAGGACGAACTGCTCTGATACCAATTTGTCACACCCTATCTTGATAGGGAGTGATGGGCACCCGACCCCATACTCAGAGCCGAGCGAACCCCTTTAGCTCTCATTATATTCATAACCTCACTGGCCCTTACATTGCAACATGAAATACATAATAAAAACTTGTCAAAACCATTCTTTTCGTCGTTCTCAAATCAAGAAAAATCTGTAACCGTATGGAATTTGTAACATAATGCATAATGGTATGTCGGCTTGCAGAGCCGCTTATAAGACTGTCATTCTACTCTCGTGGCTCTGTCTGCAAAGTCTCTAACATCAATCAAGATACCAAAACATGGATAATCTGACTCGGCAACGCTCCGGAAGAAAATGGAGCTCGCCAATCCAACCGGTATATCTCCTGGCAATGTCCTCTACTCATCGGTGTACACCTGCGTGGAATGAAACGCAGCCCCCGAAGAAAGGGGGTCAGTACGGAATATGTACTGAGCATGTAAGGCATGAAACACAGTAAAGGGGATCATAACTGAACTGAAGATTTTTTTTCCAGATACCAGTATGGATGTTAAAAACATCAGTACTGTTACACCTCGGAAAAATTTCCCATTGATACGCAAGTGAACGAACTAGTGATGTGTGCGAGGAGTGCGAGAGTATAATGTTTCATGAGCAATGTGCGTAAATGGACGAGAATGATTAGAATGAAAAGTCGAGAAATTTGAAAAGTTGAAAGTTGGCAAAACTGCCCAGTGGTCGTAAAGTGCAAAATACGGACCGTAAACTGGTATACGGTCCGTAAAATGGAAAGTCGTAAACTGCCATGCAAGGCTTCGACTTTCTGCCCAGTGGAGAAATGGTAAAATACGACCAGGAGGACGGACCGTAAAGTGATTTACGGCCCGTAAACCATGGTCGTAAATCACCATGCATGCAGCCTAAAGTTTCTGGCGCTGCTTAAGGTTAAACACGGCCACGAAGGATGGTCCGTAAACTGAAATACGGACCGTAAACCTCCATGGACGACCACTGTTCACCCCAGCACAGATTTTCAGTTCATTAAATATAAGGACCAAGACTTGTTTTATTTCATTTCTACACTACACCACTTCTCTCTAGAATCATCTCTCTACATTTATTTCATAAGTTTTCAAGGACTATAAGCCACCAACAACATAAACAAGTGAATCAAGTGTAAGCAAGCCATTAATACCATTCAAGTCAAGAAATGCAAATGGAGAAAAACTAGGGTTTTGCTCAAAGTGGAGTATTATTAACCAAAGCTTGTTCCTACAACTTCTAAGGTAATATTCATGATTTTTACATGATGTTTAAGGTATTGAAGAGTTGAAATACATGGATTGTAGAAAATATGGTCAAGTAGGTCATGAATGATGAATAGTGGCATTTTGAGGAATAGTTTGAATTGAATCATGAATGTTGTTGTGTTGTGATATGAATGCATTATAAATGTTACTAAGATCATGAACTAGACACTTTAGACGAATGGACGAAGTTGGATGTTATGACCATGAATATGGGTGAATTAGAGGCAAATTAAGGAGTCTAAATAATGTGGATAACGTGAATGACTAATGGCCATTGTTATGATACTAATGAAGGTATAGACGCTAGCATTGGAAGGAAGCGTGCAAGTGTAGAATAGTCCGACGAAAAGGTATGTAAGGCTAACCCTTCTTTCATAAGGCATGGTTCCTTGGCCAAACTCTTAAATCCTCTATATGAGTATGTTGTATTCAAGTGACTGACACTCCGAGCTCATAAGCTCACAACCCTCGATACGTGCTACGAATGTACTACGCACCCCATTGACGAGTAAGCATAAGATAGAGATGTAGCGAAAACGATGATGATAGTGATGACGATGATGATAATAATGATGCTAAAGGTACCTACGGGCTATTATATTCACATGTGCCTATGAAGGGCTATAATGACACCCCGAGCTTATAATGCCGGGTAGAATATATGTATATGGATGTATATATATATATATATATATATGTATGTATATGATTACGTAACGCGCGCACACATCTGCAGATGGTACGGATAACCCTGAAGCCTTGGTAGGGCCAGGTAGAAATAATATTGAGCCTTGGTTGGCCAAGTACGTATGAAACACCGAACCTTATGGTCGGGTACGCTATGTATGTATATAAGTGCATGGCTATGTATATAATATGAATATGAATGTGAAAAGACTATGTATACGAATACGAGCCCTATTATGAAATACGCATGAGAAATGGAAAGTTCCTATGAAAGGCAGGTAAGTGCCATGATGATGATATTATTGTCTTCCCTCCTATGCCACTTCATGTGTTGTCTATGATGCTTCTACATTGATGTTGATCATGTTTTACATACTCAGTACATTCTTCGTACTGACGTCCTTTTGTTTGTGGACGCTGCGTCATGCCCGCAGGTGCACAGGGAGACAGACTTGATCCATAGCTGCTTATTCATATATTACATAGCGGAGCTCCATTTCCTTCGGAGCCATAGCTTTTGGGTACTTATTCTTTTGTGTATATAATTATGGGCATAGCGGGGTCCTGTCCCGCTCATGTGGTGTGTTATACTCTTCCTAGAGGCTCGTAGTCAGGTGTATATGGTTATACATGTCCGGCCTTGTCGGCCTATGTTTTGTATATCATTTTGTCGGCCACGTTGGCCCACGTACATTGATGTGGCATAGATGCCTATGGTGATATAAATGTACCGTTGTCCAATTAGTTGACGAATGAATGGAAATGTATGTATAATTATGTGGCTCACCTAGATGTAAGTATAAGCGTAAGCTAAGAGGGTGCTCGGGTGGGTTAGCACCGGGTGCTCGTCGCGGCCCCGAGTCGGGTCGTGACAAGTACCTTTGCCTTTTTGAAATGAAAATCATGCATATCATCATCATCATATATCATATATACCTATAACGTGTCCCGGCCCTCTAGTGAGGGACTCGGTGGATAAGTCATGCATGTCATCATCATATATCATATACATATAACGTGTCCCGGCCCTCTAGTGAGGGACTCGGTGAATAAGTCATGCATGTCATCATCATATACCATATACATATAACGTGTCCCGGCCCTCTAGTGAGGGACTCGGTGAATAGAGTCATCATATGCCATCCTGGCCGCCATCCCCGTATCATCATATCATCAAGTCATCATATCATCATATACATATACATATAACGTGTCCCGGCCCTCTAGTGAGGGACTCGGTGAACAATGCAGTGGAGTGCGCACGAGAACATGTCCTGGCCCGGGACTCAGTGAAAAACATATTGAGGCATGCACGAGCAGAGTAGTGAGAAACTATATGCATATAAATTAATTTCTAAGACTCGATAGATAAGTACACTAATCGACACTTGAAGGATCATAAACACGTTTCAAGTCAATCCGAG
Organism: Lycium barbarum; assembly: GCF_019175385.1. Lineage (NCBI taxonomy): Eukaryota > Viridiplantae > Streptophyta > Magnoliopsida > Solanales > Solanaceae > Lycium > Lycium barbarum. The sequence goes on from NC_083343.1 coordinate 81,721,823, forward strand.
TTGGCATCAGGAAGTTATGGACGTTATTCATTACAGGAACTTCTACGGACGTTTCAGAACAATCTGAGTTAGCATATGAAAGTTATGGACGTTATTCATTATAGAAACCTCTACAAACGTTTTCAAAACAATCCGAGACCGTCTATGAAAGTTAAGGGCATTAATCTTTATGGAACCCTTTAAGGAACAGAAACTTTTTATGCTTTGCTCGTTATTCCATCATACAATGAACTCGACCACATTAAGCATGCTCATGTCAAGAAGTGAATAAGAATCACAAACAAGCTCGGAATATATGACCTTCTTTCTTCATAAGAATCGTGTGATAGAGCTATGATGTAGGAAATTCTTGCTCCTAAATCGTGTGTTGTGTATTTCAGAGATGCCTAAAAAGAAAAAGGCTACAGCAGCCTAAAAGGGCAAGACGGTGGCAGAAAAGCGGGCTAAAAGAGCACCGCCACCGGTAGCAGAGGAAAGTGAGTCCCAGAGTGCGGCTCAATCTCAGTCCTCCCAGACAGTGCCTATTACTGAGGAGCGTGAGGGAGCCTCAGCCCCAGCTCCTCCACCAGATGCTTCGGGCCAAGATGTGAGAGAGGCCATTAATTTGTTGACTCAGTTGGTTGCGGCCCAGACTCAGATGCAAAGCTCGGGGAAAGGCGACAGGGCTGTTAGTGCAAGGGCCCGTGACTTCATTACTTTGAAACCCCCGGAATTCTTTGGGTCGAGACCGGAGGAGGATCCTCAGGACTTCATAGACGGTATGTTGAGGACGTTCCGATTGATACATGCTTCAGACACTGAGTCGGTAGAGCTAGCGTCGTATAGGTTGAGGGATGTCTCAATCCAGTGGTATACGGTTTGGATGGCTTCACGGGGAGCCAATGCACCTCCCCCGGTATCGCAAGAGTTTGTTGATGCTTTTCTCCGTCACTATATGCCTCCAGAAGTTCGGCGAGCAAGGGCCGATAAATTCTTGAATTTGAGGCAAGGTAGCATGAGTGCTACAGAGTATATTCTCCGCTTCAACTCCTTGGCCAGGTATGCTTCGGCCATGGTAGCGGATATGGGCGATCGGGTGCACCGGTTCGTGAAAGGCCTAGGGCCACACTTAATGGATAAATTCTTGACTGCGTCCCTTCAGGATGGCATGGATATTGCACGCATTCAGGAACATGCTCAGGAATTAGAGGAACACCTATAGTAGCGGAGAAATGAACGTGAGCAAGACAGGGGACATAGCAAGAGGGCTAGACCTTCGGGTTCGATAAGTGAGTCCATGGGCGGGCACAGACAACAGTTCCCCAGGCATTCAGGCTATCCTACGACCAGTACACCTCCACAGTTTACGGGGCAGAGAATTGACAAATCTACTCATTCCGGGCCGAGTCAGGGTTACTCGGGGTCTCAGTTTAGAGATGATTCAGGCCAGTCAAGGCCACCTGTACCACGATGTTCCCAGTGTGGAAAGTTGCATTGGGGTCGATGCCGATTGGGCTCGGATGGTTTCTATTCATGTGGTCAACCAGGCCATATCATGCGTGATTGCCCCTCAGTACAGGGTAGAGGTAGGACCCAGCCAGCATGGTCGGCAGCCGGATCATCAGCATCTGTACGCCCTACGGGGCCAGGTTCACATGCGCCAGTCGGCCATGGTAGAGGTAGAGGCAGAGCTCCCAGTACTAGCGGTCCTCAGCACTGTATTTATGCTTTGGCTGGACGCCAAGATCTTGAGTCTTCTCCTGATGTGGTCACAGGTATATTATCGGTATTCTCTCATGATGTATATGCTTTGATTGATCCGGACTCCACATTATCATATGTTACTCCATATATTGCGGGTCGATTTATAGTCGAGCCGGAGTCGATCAAACCTTTTGAGTTGTCTACGCCCGTTGGCGAATCGGTGATAGCTAGCCGAGTGTATAGAGATTGTGTAGTCGTGATATGTGACCGTCGTACTATAGTTGACTTGTATGAACTAAAGATGGTAGATTTTGATGTCATTATGGGCATGGATTGGTTGGCTTCTTGCTATGCCACTGTCGATTGTAGAATGAAAATGGTTCGCTTCCAGTTTCCGGGAGAACCAGTTTTATAATGGAAAGGAAATACGGTGTCACCAAAAGGTAGGTTTATTTCCTATCTGAAGGCAAGGAAGATGATCATGAAAGGGTGTATCTATCACTTAGTGCGAGTTCAAGATGTTGAAGCTGAGTCGCCGACTCTTCAGTCAGTTCCAGTAGTGAATGAATTTCCGGATGTGTTCCCGGAAGAGCTTCCAGGCCTTCCTCCCGAGCGGGAGATTGATTTTGCGATTGATGTGTTGCCAGACACTAAACCCATATCTATTCCTCCCTATAGAATGGCGCCCGCAGAACTGAAAGAGTTGAAGGAGCAATTGAAAGACTTGCTTGATAAAGGCTTCATTAGGCCCAGTTCATCCCCATGGGGAGCCCCTGTATTGTTTGTCCGAAAGAAGGATGGCTCCTTGAGAATGTGCATTGATTATCGAAAATTAAATAAGGTGACGATTAAGAACAAATATCCTCTTCCGAGGATTGATGATCTATTTGATCAATTGCAAGGTGCCAAGTGGTTTTCAAAGATCGATTTGAGGTCTGAGTATCACCAAGTAAGAGTTAGGGAGAAAGATATCCCTAAGACAGCTTTCAGAACAAGATACGGTCATTTTGAGTTCCGAGTGATTTCGTTTGGGTTAACTAATGCACCGGCAGTGTTTATGGACTTAATGAACAATGTATTCAGGCTTTTTCTGGATCTATTCGTGATTGTATTCATCGATGATATCCTAGTGTATTCTAGATCCGAGGCAGAACATGCGGATCACTTGCGTATTGTCCTTGGAGTTCTTCGAACTCGAGAGCTATTCGCGAAGTTTTCCAAATGCGAGTTTTGGTTGAACTGAGTGGCATTTCTGGGCCACATTGTTGCAGCTGACGGAATTCGAGTGGATAGCCAAAAGATTGAGGCAGTGAAGACTTGGCCAAGGCCCACGACCCCTACGGAGGTTCGTAGCTTTTTGGGCTTAGCAGGTTATTACAGAAGATTTGTTTAGGGTTTCTCTTCTATTTCTGCACCGCTTACAAAGTTGACTCAGAAGTCAGCCAAGTTTCAATGGACAGACGCTTGCGAACGTAGTTTCCAAGAGTTAAAGGGTCGATTGACTTCTGCCCCAGTTCTGACACTTCCAGAGGGATTGGAAGGATACGTTGTTTATTGCGATGCTTCAGGTGTTGGGCTAGGCTGTGTATTGATGCAACATGGCAAGGTGGTTGCGTATGCTTCCAGGCAGTTACGGAAACATGAGCAGAATTATCCTACCCATGACTTAGAATTAGCCGCGGTGGTCCATGCATTAAAGATATGGAGACATTACTTATATGGTGTCCACGTGGATATTTATACAGATCATAAGAGTCTCCAGTACATCTTCAAGCAGAAAGAGTTGAATTTGCGGCAACGACGATGGCTAGAGCTGCTAAAGGACTATGATGTTGAAATCCTGTACCACCCCGGAAAGGCAAATGTTGTGGCTGATGCTCTTAGCCGTAGGTTGATGGGAAGTCTAAGTGATGTACGACTAGAAAAGAAAGAGATGGCCCGTGATCTTCAGCAGTTAGCTAGCCTAGGAGTCCGAGTGGTGGACTCAGGTAGCAGCGGAGCTGCTATTCATAATTCAGCAGTTTCATCGCTAGTAGCGGAAGTAAAAGAGCGACAGTATGAGGATCCCACGCTAATGCAGTACAGAGATGCACTCCCTCAGAAAGAGGAGTCATCGATTGATATTACAGGAGATGGAGTTCTCCGATGCCGGGGCAGATTATGTGTTCCCGATGTGGCAGGTCTACGCCACCAGATTTTGAGAGAAGCTCATTGTTCCTGTTACTCCATTCACCCTGGAGCGATGAAAATGTATCATGATCTTAAGTCCGTATATTGGTGGAATGGTATAAAGAAAGATATAGCGGAATTCGTGGCTCAATGTCCTAATTGTCAACAGGTGAAAATCGAGCACCAAAAGCCGGGTGGATTATTGCAAGCTATAGAAATCCCGACGTGGAAGTGGGAAGTGATTAATATGGATTTCATTTCAGGCTTACCCCGTTCTCGACGTAAATATGATTCCATATGGGTGATCGTGGATAGACTCACTAAATCAGCTCATTTCTTACCGGTCAGGACGACCTATGTGGCTGAAGATTACGCAAAGCTTTATCTTAAAGAGATAGTGAGACTCCACGGTGTTCCAGTATCTATTATCTCCGATAGGGGAACTCAGTTTACAGCCAAGTTTTGGAGGTCTTTCCAAGAGGGTTTAGGGACCCAAGTGCGCCTTAGCACGGCATTTCACCCCCAGACCGATGGGCAAGCTGAACGTACTATTCAGACTCTTGAAGATATGTTACGGGCATGTATGATAGATTTTGGAGGAAATTGGGATGACCATTTGCCACTCATTGAGTTTGCTTACAATAACAGTTATCATTCTAGCATTCAAATGGCACCGTATGAGGCTTTATATGGGCGAAAGTGTAGATCCCCGATTGGGTGGTTTGAAACTGGAGAGGCCAAGTTGATAGGGCCAGATTTGGTCCAGCAAGCTATAGCGAAAGTCAAGCTCATACAAGATCGGTTGTTAGCGGCTCAAAGTCGCCAGAAGTCCTATGCGGATAATCGTCGAAGGGACTTAGAGTTCCAAGTTAAGGATTGGGTATTCTTGAAAGTGTCGCCAATGAAAGGCGTTATGAGATTTGGAAAAAAGGGGAAGCTCAGTCCCCGGTATATCGGACCCTATGAGATTGTTCGCAAAATAGGCAAAGTGGCCTATGAGCTAGATCTACCTCCAGATTTGGAGTCAGTCCATCCAGTATTTCATGTCTCGATGCTTCGGAAGTGTGTTGGAGATCCTACGAGAATCGTCCTAGTGAATGATATTCAAGTGACAGAAAAGTTAACTTATGATGAAATACCCATTGCCATATTAGATAGGCAAGTACGGAGGCTTAGAAACAAAGAAGTGGCCTCAATTAAAGTTCTGTGGAGAAATAACAATCGAGAGGAAATGACATGGGAAGTGGAAGAGAATATGCGATCCAAATACCCACATTTATTTCAGCCATTGGGAGAAGTCCAAGATGAGACGTCGAGATCATGAGGTATGTATGATTCCCTTTTATACATTCAGGTCGTGTGTGGCCAAATTTCTAGTGTTGTTGTATTATTGCCCTGTGAGGCATTGTTATTGTGGGCTGCTGTGACAGGGTGGTAGTGCCACATTACAGAGGAAACTCTGGCGAAATTTTTATAGAATTCCCCAAGCCTTTAACATTCGAGGACGAATGTTCCTAAGGGGGGTAGAATGTTACACCTCGGAAAATTTCCCGTTGATACGCAAGTGAACGAACTAGTGATGTGTGCGAGAGTATAATGTTTCATGAGCAATGTGCGTAAATGGACGAGAATGATTAGAATGAAAAGTCGAGAAATTTGAAAAGTTGAAAGTTGGCAAAACTGCCCAGTGGTCGTAAAGTGAAAAATACGGACCGTAAACTGGTATACGGTCCGTAAACTGGAAGGTCGTAAACTGCCATGCAAGGCTTCGACTTTCTGCCCAGTGGAGAAATGGTAAAATACGACCAGGAGGACGGACCGTAAAGTGATTTACGGCCCGTAAACCATGGTCGTAAATCACCACGCATGCAGCCTAAAGTTTCTGGCGCTGCTTAAGGTTAAACACGGCCACGAGGGACGGTCCATAAACTGAAATACGGACCGTAAACCTCCATGGACGACCACTGTTCACCCCAGCACAGATTTTCAGTTCATTAAATATAAGGACCAAGACTTGTTTTATTTCATTTCTACACTACACCACTTCTCTCTAGAATTATCTCTCTACATTTATTTCATAAGTTTTCAAGGACTATAAGCCACCAACAACATAAACAAGTGAATCAAGTGTAAGCAAGCCATTAATACCATTCAAGTCAAGAAATGCAAATGGAGAAAAACTAGGGTTTTGCTCAAAGTGGAGTATTATTAGCCAAAGCTTGTTCCTACAACTTCTAAGGTAATATTCATGATTTTTACATGATGTTTAAGGTATTGAAGAGTTGAAATACATGGATTGTAGAAAATATGGTCAAGTAGGTCATGAATGATGAATAGTGGCATTTTGAGGAATAGTTTGAATTGAATCATGAATGTTGTTGTGTTGTGATATGAATGCATTATAAATGTTACTAAGATCATGAACTAGACACTTTAGACGAATGGACGAAGTTGGATGTTATGACCATGAATATGGGTGAATTAGAGGCAAATTAAGGAGTCTAAATAATGTGGATAACGTGAATGACTAATGGCCATTGTTATGATACTAATGAAGGTATAGACGCTAGCATTGGAAGGAAGCGTGCAAGTGTAGAATAGTCCGACGAAAAGGTATGTAAGGCTAACCCTTCTTTCATAAGGCATGGTTCCTTGGCCTAACTCTTAAATCCTCTATATGAGTATGTTGTATTCAAGTGACTGACACTCCGAGCTCATAAGCTCACAACCCTCGATACGTGCTACGAATGTACTACGCACCCTATTGACGAGTAAGCATAAGATAGAGATGTAGCGAAAACGATGATGATAGTGATGACGATGATGATAATAATGATGCTAAAGGTACCTACGGGCTATTATATTCACATGTGCCTATGAAGGGCTATAATGACACCCCGAGCTTATAATGCCGGGTAGAATATATGTATATGGATGTATATATATATATATATATATGTATGTATATGATTACGTAACGCGCGCACACATCTGCAGATGGTACGGATAACCCTGAAGCCTTGGTAGGGCCAGGTAGAAATAATATTGAGCCTTGGTTGGCCAAGTACGTATGAAACACCGAACCTTATGGTCGGGTACGCTATGTATGTATATAAGTGCATGGCTATGTATATAATATGAATATGAATGTGAAAAGACTATGTATACGAATACGAGCCCTATTATGAAATACGCATGAGAAATGGAAAGTTCCTATGAAAGGCAGGTAAGTGCCATGATGATGATATTATTGTCTTCCCTCCTATGCCACTTCATGTGTTGTCTATGATGCTTCTACATTGATGTTGATCATGTTTTACATACTCAGTACATTCTTCGTACTGACGTCCTTTTGTTTGTGGACGCTACGTCATGCCCGCAGGTGCACAGGGAGACAGACTTGATCCATAGCTGCTTATTCATAGATTACATAGCGGAGCTCCATTTCCTTCGGAGCCATAGCTTTTGGGTACTTATTCTTTTGTGTATATAATTATGGGCATAGCGGGGTCCTGTCCCGCTCATATGGTGTGTTATACTCTTCCTAGAGGCTCGTAGTCAGGTGTATATGGTTAGACATGTCCGGCCTTGTCGGCCTATGTTTTGTATATCATTTTTTCGGCCACGTTGGCCCACGTACATTGATGTGGCATAGATGCCTATGGTGATATAAATGTACCATTGTCCAATTAGTTGACGAATGAATGGAAATGTATGTATAATTATGTGGCTCACCTAGATGTAAGTATAAGAGTAAGCTAAGAGGGTGCTCGGGTGGGTTAGCACCGGGTGCTCGTCGCGGCCCCGAGTCGGGTCGTGACAAGTACCTTTGCCTTTTTGAAATGAAAATCATGCATATCATCATCATCATATATCATATATACCTATAACGTGTCCCGGCCCTCTAGTGAGGGACTCGGTGGATAAGTCATGCATGTCATCATCATATATCATATACATATAACGTGTCCCGGCCCTCTAGTGAGGGACTCGGTGAATAAGTCATGCATGTCATCATCATATACCATATACATATAACGTGTCCCGGCCCTCTAGTGAGGGACTCGGTGAATAGAGTCATCATATGCCATCCTGGCCGCCATCCCCGTATCATCATATCATCAAGTCATCATATCATCATATACATATACATATAACGTGTCCCGGCCCTCTAGTGAGGGACTCGGTGAACAATGCAGTGGAGTGCGCACGAGAACATGTCCTGGCCCGGGACTCAGTGAAAAACATATTGAGGCATGCACGAGCAGAGTAGTGAGAAACTATATGCATATAAATCAATTTCTAAGACTCGATAGATAAGTACACTAATCGACACTTGAAGGATCATAAACACGTTTCAAGTCAATCCGAGTTGGCATCAGGAAGTTATGGACGTTATTCATTACAGGAACTTCTACGGACGTTTCAGAACAATCTGAGTTAACATATGAAAGTTATGGACGTTATTCATTATAGAAACCTCTACAAACGTTTTCAAAACAATCCGAGACCGTCTATGAAAGTTAAGGGCATTAATCTTTATGGAACCCTTTAAGGAACAGAAACTTTTTATGCTTTGCTCGTTATTCCATCATACAATGAACTCGACCACATTAAGCATGCTCATGTCAAGAAGTGAATAAGAATCACAAACAAGCTCGGAATTAGGAGTAGAGTTACCCCAAGGTACATGTCGTAACTTACTCAGCTCTAGGACATGCCAAAAGAAAGAAAGGGTAAGTCTTACATACCTTGTCCGCTTCCTAGGCTAATCCGAATTTAAGTCTCGACTTTCCCAAAATCTACAACAACGTCGGAAGATAGCAAACATTAGCTTTAGGTCTTTAGGAATCCGATTCCAAGCTAGCAATTCACCTACAGAAATTTGGGCAGCATCTCCCCTATAAATTCAACCAGCCCCGAGAATTCAACTCGGCCAAATCATCAACAACAATACCATCAATCATACTTTCAACTTCAACAATTAATTCAAAATTCATACTAACGTTAGCAACCCTTCCTACATAATTCGACGACATTCCATTTACATCCCAATTAACCACAACAACCCCATTTACAATCTTCCAAACTCAATAAGAACAACAACAACACATCCCTCGCTTCCAAGCTTATGAATTATACCAACAACCACACATTAACAACATCATTCATACAAAATTAAGAAACCATGCTAATGTCACATTAACTTCTTCAACAATCCCACAACGATTACAACTTCATTTCAAGCCATCAAACCTTCATTTTCATCATGGAATCCACAACAACAACAACCAAAAATACTAAATAAAATCAATTCATCACATCCTACCAACATAGCCCCTATTCGGCCACAACCAACACACACATATTTCGTGAATTTCATCCATTTCTACATACCACAACACTCACAAATCATCTCTAACACATAGAAAAGGAGATTAATTCTTACCTTTACCCCTTTCACTTCTCAACTTGGCTAGGGTGGATAAATTGCACAAATGAATGCTTTGCATGCTCCAACATCTACTCCATGTTAATAAGGGTCTTCCAATTGGTTGAAATACTAGAAGAAAATTATTTTTCTTGATCAATTTTTATGGCATCAATTTTTGGGAGCCATGGCCGAATGCCTTTATCTTTTTTTTTTTTCTTGAAGTTTCTTGAATTGTGAAAGAAGATTATGTCTTGCTATGTAAGCATTTGTCCATATATATAATTAGCCCCAACAAATAAAAAGGTGGACACATGCCCCCACTCATGGCTTGAGTTAATTGGCCAAGCCATGGGTGGGGCCCACTTAAGCCACACGGCCATAGTGGCTTTTGTGGTTCAAGAATTAATTATTTCCAAATTCCAACTTTGCCCTTAATATTCCATACCAATAATACTTATAAGCAACTTGTGCATTGAAATAAAATCGGAAAAAGTAGCCTTGCCCTTAACTTATCGCGCTTATCTTGAAACATCCGAATGTGCAAAAATACGGGATATAACAAATAACTCCGCTTCCGGACTTATGGCACCCATGTCATGAAGAAACTTGACGTACTAAAATACAGAGTGTAACACAATGTGCATCCGCCATTTGTCTTGATACAAATGTCTCCGATCCCCGCAATCTTTGTGTAACTTGTGTTACACATTTTCACAGTGCCGAAATCACCTGCTACATATCTGCAAAAAAGATCTCTTACCGGTGTGGCAGGTAAGTTGTTGTTGTGTCAACCACTCATTCTGATCTGAACCTGCCAAGTGCATGCATTCCTCTTCCTCGTTTATGAAGAGAACAACATTATCATTGTTTTGCACTGTGGCAGTTGCGTTGTCGTCATTCTTCTGGCCACTTCTTTCACCTTTGCCCCTTTTTAGATTTGGACAATCTCTTTTGTGGTGAACTGGTTGATCGCAATTGTAGCAATTTCTAGCTTTTGACTTGGATCGGATCTTAGACTTCCCACGAGCACCAGATCTACCATAGTTGCTCGAACCCCTTTGGTAACTCCTGCCTCTACTTTCTGTGATGAGAGCTTGTTCGCGACTTTCAGGTTTCTTTCTCATCTTCTCATTGAGTAGAAGAGCTGATATGATGTCCTTCAGCTCAATTGAGTACTTACCATGCAAGATGGTTGTTGCCAAATTATCGTAAGAAGATGGCAACGAGTTCAAGAAAACAATGGTTTTATCTTCCTCCTCGATCTTTACAGCAAGGTTGGCCAGCTGCGTGATTAATCCATTAAGCACATTTAAATGTGACAAAAATTTGTACCTTCACCCATATGCATGGTGTATAATTGCTTCTTTAGGTACAATTTATTTGTTAATGTCTTGGACATATACAGGTTTTCCAACCTTGTCCAGATACCACATGCACTTTCTTCGTCAATGATGTTATTGACCACATCATCTGTTAAGTGCAACCTGATTGCACTAGCTGCCTTTTCATCTATTTCTTCCTAGTCCTCAAGTTTCATGGATTCAAGCTTTTTGGATTTTCCCACTAGTGCCTTGTGCAACCCTTGTTGGATGAGCAGATCCCTCATCCTTCTCTGCCATGTTGAGAAACCGTTATCACTGTTGAATTTTACTAGCTCGTACTTTACTCCAGACTTTTTTTTTCCACTGAGTATAGTACAACCGACCGCAAAAAATATTTCTGTAAATGAGCAAAATTTGTGCTCTGATACAAGTTGTTGGGAATAAACCCGCCACAGAAATAATATTCACGGCATTAACAACGGAATAATAATGTAGTACCGTGATACGGTTAATCAACAAGAATAAAAAAGAGTGATAATGACACCAAGATTTTTACGTGGAAACCCAAAGGGGAAAAAACCACAAGTCAAGAGGAGCAACTGATATCACTATAGCAAGGATTTTACACTTTGTAGGTCTAAGTAAAATACTCCAAAGACCACTACACACTCAAAAGAAATAACCCTCTTTTAATATTTTTCCACCTCACTACAATATCGCTCACACTCTATTTTTCCTTACAGACTATTTCTCTAGCTGTGAATGGCTCACTCGTCTTTCTCTCTTTGTTTGGTGTGATTACAAATGGAAGAATGACTCTCCATTTATAGGAGACCAAACTTGGCCTCCAAGCACAAAAAGAAGAAAAAGAAAAAGGACCCAAAATTTGTAATCCACAAATTTTTCCTTTGGCTCCAAGAATTTGCCTTTGGCTCCAAGTATGAATTCCAACCCTGTAATTTGGCACATGCCAATTACAACCAAATGGGATGGATCTCATCAATGCGTTGTACTGTTACCACTATACCGAAGTCCTGAGGCTTTCTAACTATAGACTATCAAACCAAAATTTGTGATATAGTTGGGGGTTTTTCATTTGAAGAAATATTGATGTTTCTCATCCACCAGCACAGTTACTGGGAAATCGTGGTCCCATCCCTGAGATAGGACAGACCAGCTCAGCACGTGCAAACTGGAAGGCACGACAGAAGTTCCAAAGACGTCCAAGTAGCTTAACCAGCGTGCCTACCACTTCTCAAGCACATCCCGCCTACATTATACCTGCCTATTCTGCCCCGATTAACTCCACCACAACGATTATTCCTCTACATCCGTCAACAGACTTTGACATTCTTGCAATCATATATCTCCCACGAATCAACAGGCTATTACCTACCAATCAAATACCGTTTTCAACCTTGTCAGCTACCCGATAGTACCCTCGGCTCTTCTATACAAGGGGCTTCCCCGTCAATATCCGGGATCATCAAATTTTCACCTAACGACATTCTACTAGCTATATCACTTACATTTTTGTTCTTTCCTCAGTTCTTGCTGCTAGTGCCTATACTTTGTAATTGTTGGAATTCTAGCATCCACAAATATCACCGTCGGTTGATCATTTAATTGATGTACTGCTAAATTATCTTCAGGAATGGGACTTGCCACCATACAAATATGCAGTATCAAATTAAACATTTAACAAAAAATAAATATTGCATTACTAACCATTATAGTAGTCCCTCCAGTCCATTTGCTTGTCATGTATTTCTTTTCACGCCCCTTAAGAAAAATTAACTAAAAGGATAATTTGATTAAATTATTCTTAGTTATTCTTTGATCTCAATTTAATATTATTGTCTTTTTTATTTCCACATTAACCTCTCTCCACATTAATTGAGTAAGGGAAATGGAAACTAATAGTTAATTATATCTTGATTTTATAAAGGGAAAAGGGTCAAATATACCCCTGTACTTTAGTTTATTGGCTAACTTTGCCTTCCGTTAACCAAAGTAGTCAAATATACCCCTCCCGTTGAAAGTTGGGGCCAAATATATCCCTACTGTAAGCAAAGTTCCAAAAATATCCTTCATTTCTAACATATTTCCACATAAACAACTCTAGTCATTGGAATTGGGTGACGTGGACGCCACAAGGCATTTAACTTATTCTATGTGGTGCCTACGTGGCAATTTTTTTTTAAATAATCTGGAAAATTGATTTTTCTAAAAACAAATCTGTTTAAAATGGCTTTATTAAAAATATGATTTTTTATTTTATTTTATAAAACTCGCTTCTTAAAAAAAAATTATGGAAAATGATTTTGTTTTTAAATCAGTTTTTCAGATTTTTTAAAATTAATCCAGATTTTAAAAAAAAAAATAGGACACTTTTTTCTTAAAAAAAATACTTTACAGTTTTCCAGATTTAAAAAAAATCATTTTCCAAATTTTTTAACTAAAATATCCAATTTTCGAGAATATATTTTTAAAAAATGGGTTTTATTAAAACAAAAAAGTTTCATATTTTTAATAAAAGCCAATTTTTTCAGATTTGTTTTACAAAATTAATTTTCTAGATTGTTTTTTTTTTAAATTGCCACATAAGCACCACATAGAATAAGTTAAATTCCATGTGGCGTCCATGTCACCCAGGTCCAATGACTAAACTTGCTTATGTGGGAATATGTTAGAAATAAGAGATATTTTTGAAACTTTGCTAACGGTAGGGATATATTTTACTACTTTAGTTAACGGAGGGCAAAGTTAGCCAATAAACTAAAGTAGAGGAGTATATTTGACCCTTTTCCCTTTTATAAAATGATAACTATTTTGGACCGTATATTTCTAGTAAGGGCGACAAGTACACAGAAAGTACATTACAATTTCTAGCGTCAGCATAACTGGTCTCTAAACCAAATGACCCCTAAATGTTGTTTAAAAGACATATTGTTTAGTAATCTTTTTTTTTTTTTTTTGGGCGCGGATTGCCCTTCTTTATGGGTGGTCTTTAATTTTTATCCCTCAAATTGGTGGTCTTTAACATTTATCCCTCAAATTGGTGGCCTTTAACATTTACCTTTCGCTTAACACCCAGAGGTCCTGGGTTGGAACCCAAGCTCAGTAAAAAAAATAAAAAATTGTAAGGCATAAATTGGAATCGCAAGGCTGAAGTTGAGATTCGCAAGGCAACCCTAACTTATGCCTTAAGGCAAACTTTTCCCTAAAACTAGGCCTTAAAGGCAGAGGTTTGCAAAATCTAGCAATTTTTTTTTTTTTACCTCAAGACAGAGTTTGAAACCTAACGTATGCCCTGCGAATCCCAACTTACGTCCACCTTTTGTTTATACCCAAGATAGCCTACATTAATAGTGACAGTGCAATTAATTCAAAGCACTCAAGTACTGAAATTCAATCAATCAAAAGGAAAGGATGACTAATAGTTTTTATTATATAAATTGCTCTAGCAATTACTTTCCATTTAAATAATTGATTTATTTGACTCCATTATAAAGTGACTTTGTGAAATGCAATAATTAAAATTTTCTTTCTTGTTTTTACGTCCAAACATCTTTTAATCTATTCTCTTTCATTTTTGTCTTTTTTTCTCTTTCTCAATGCTTTCCTTTTCTTTCTCATTCTCATTCTTTCTACCATAAACAAATCTAACAATATAGGCAAGCCTATTAAATTTCTACTTGAAAAACAATTAAAAAAAAATATTATAAGCAAAAAATCTTATTTCACTTAAAAACACATGACTATATTAATGAACATCTTGTATATAGTGTTATACATAGGTATATATTGATCATACATTATTATATGTATTTACATAGCCTGAAGGAAAAAAATTCAAACCCTTCTATAGTATTATATATTGTATAATCGCGTTTCTATAATCTTGTTTAATTGTTAGTATATACACGAATATACATGATTATACATAAATATACAAAGTATATACATATCATATTAATCAACTTCCTACATTCAAAATCCATTAACAATGAAAAATCAAGTTCAACTCAAGCACCCATCAACACCATAATCTCCATTTTCCCTCAACAAACATAGAATAACCAAGCAAGAAGATATGGTGTTGAAGACAACATCAGCAAGAGCTTTCTCGCAATTTTTATTTCTTCTTCTTCAATGAGAGATTCAACATAAATCTTATTTTCGTCGAAGAAATAGAGCTTATAAGTACTAAGCGTCACTTTGGAGATGAGAAATTACCCAGTGAAAAAAAAATGAGAAAATAATGTCAACAGAGACACTCAATGGGACCAGAATCTTCATTTAAAAAATCTGAGAATTACTCCGATCATAAAAAACAACTCCGACATCAAACCATCCGAGCTCTAGCTAGAAATGAAGGAGGGAGGGAGAGAGAGAGAGGAGGAAACACCCATTTGAGATTTCACAACAAATTTTTAGATCTGGGAAACCTAGATTCTTCTAAGAATGGTAATGGTTTGCTAACCTAAGATCAGAAGATGGAATGTGCAAAGAGAGAGAGGCAAAGGAGAAAACAAAGCATGAGAGACAGAGACAGAGAGAGAGAGAGAGAGGGGGGGCGGGGAGGTGGGGGTGGGGGAGTGGGGGACGAAGGATGAGTCATAGGGTAATAATTAAAGAGTTGGGCTAAAATTGACAAACTAGATCACCGAAGAGCATCTGACTGTAATTATCTCTTCTTTAATTACATCATTTTCAAGCAATATTTCCAACTCAACGAGAATTTAGGGTAGATCTTATTGCCGTACATCATTTTATATGATTATCTTTAGAGTAATTTGTAGAATCCATCTACTAATGTGTAATGTGATGACAGATCACCATTACATTGAGCAAAAAGAGCAATATTTTGAGAAGGCATAAACAGAAATAGATAATGACCATTTCATTTGATTTCGGATGGAGAAGAACAAATAGGGAACACTAGTAGTACAAAGATCTCACTCAAAAAATGTACAATTTCAGACGGCACCCTTAGTAAAGGCCTTTCCAGTCTGCAACGGCCAGCACCTTCCTGGACACTAATCACAAACTCTGTCCACACTCGCACACCCAATAATTTCAAGCAAAAGCATAAATTACATTTCCACGAATACTTCCATGGTACCACACACACAAAAAAAAAAAAAAAAAAAAAAAAAAAAAAAAACTGTACCTCATGAGCCGGTATGTAAAAGCATCATCATCCAACTAAACTGTGCAATCCTGATAACCCAGCCCTTCATCTGGAATCATATCCACAAAGGCAGGAGAGCAGCTAATGGGAACCAGCAAGTTGTCAAGCACATTAAAGCCAACATTGATTCCATTAAGAGTTGCCAGTCCTTTTGCAAATAGAAAGCTCATTCTAATGCATTTATACTCATTCCGGAAACAATGAAGCAAACTGGACTTTTCCACCATCTCACCATTTGATAAGGTGATAATACAACTACCGATCGGAATCCTTTGGCAGTGCTGCACAGTTCGTTCTCTTAATCAAATTAAGTTTCGTTCAGTACACACCTCAAAAGAAATACAAGTCAAGATAGATACCAGACCTTAAACACACACTCCACCAGCAGACATGCTCGAAATGACAACATTTGACCTGTCTTTATGTTTATCTGACATGTCTGAAAATGGTGACAGATTTACTTTGATCTTCTTCAGTGAAGGATTTCGTCCTTTCCTTTTCAACCTTGTTAAAACAAGAAAATCTATCAGGAACCTCACAAAAAGGCTCCTCCTAAAGGGACATAGTAAGTGACAGATGTAAAGGTAGATACCTGTACTTCTAGCTCAGCTATTCTTTGTAAAGATAATTGTTCAACACATGCACGACGTTTTCGTTCTTCTTCAAGCAACCCAGTCATCTGATATCGCAGCTCAGCCATTTCTTGAGCTAAATCCTCTGCTTCTTCTTTGGCTTTTAGCTTTTCCATTCTCAGCTCGTCCTAACCATTCAAATTAATGGACCAACAGCATTAAATCGCACTAAGACTTGGATGTGACTGTTTCTACAGATGTCAACTACAAATATACCTTAAGGTGCTTTACAAGTGATTCATAATTCTTTCTTTGACCTGCCGTTTCCCTCATCTTGTCAGTCAAGTCGACATCTGATGATGGCCCTATAGTAGCCAGTCTGATAAGGAGTGGGCCCAAAATGTCACCACAGCAGCTTCAACAAAAGCAATAGTGTGAGACACGATGTAAAAATAGTTGGAAAGATAAGTTATTCTAAATATAATTAACAGGTATTCAGCACAGAAAGACTCTTAGTACAAGCATGGTCAACTACAAGACTATGCAATCACTATCTCCGACTAACTACGAAATGCATGTAACAAATGCGAAAACATGAATGACAATTTGCTTTATTAGATGAATCATACTAAGAATTTACTCAGGAATAAGTATGGTTCCTTCACATCATAACAGCTTGTCTCAAACATCTAATCTTAAATTAATTACTTAACATTAAGCATGCATCATCTTAAGCTAATGGTAGACTAAGATATGCGTATATACTCACTCCATACCTCGAAGCACTGTCATCTTCTTTACTTGGGGAACTGTCATCATTGTTCGCTAGCCAACCACGAAATAGCTCCTCTACTTTTACAGAAAATGTTTTGGCATTCAATTCAGATGCCTGGAGTTGTTCCCTAAGATTTTCATTTTCCTTTTCTACACTTTCAATAACTTTCTCTGCATCATAGATTCGAAGTTCGAGGTCATGAATAAGCTCATTCATCATAGCATTATCTTGATCTGTTTCATCCTGGGATTTCTTAGCTTCGAAATAATTCTGCTCCAAGGCTATCAAATCAAGCTTCATACTCTCTATTTCAAATTGATGCTCTAGACCAACAGATGCTATTGACTCCTCTAGTCTCTCTATGCACAAAGCTGAGCCCTCTATCTCTAACTCTTTGTTTCCCAACTGCTGCAACAAATATAAGCGTTCAACATTGGACGTTTCCAACTCTTCCCTTAACCTTGTAACCTCTTTTTCCATATTTTCAAAGTCCGCAAGTTTCAACTGAAGGCTGCATACACACTCACTTAGAGAATCCATCTCTTCATTCCTCAAATTCAGCTGATCCTGCAGGTAATCTACGACGTATATATTGGAAATGGTGAGCCTAAAATAGGAAATTCAAGGTAACAGAATATAATATATAAGATTTTTACTATTAAAAGGGAGTGATGTTGTGTGACAAGCTACAAAAATATAAAGGTATGACTTATCAACAATTACTAGCCAACAATTGACCAAATAAAGGGGCAAGTCTGCAAAAGATATAAACCATAAAAAGACTATAGTAGTCCATAAACAGGTGATATTGCTCCAAGGAAAATGCTAAATGTTCATATGATGGAAAAAGATGACTCTGACTTGGAGAATCAACGGTTAACTGTCATTTGTGTCTTATCAGTGACATAAGCTTGACTCTCTTTTTCCGAATCTTTCTACTGTCTGGGGCGGGGCTCTGAGCACCAGGAGTCCGGGAATATACTTTAGGTAAGAAACTAAGGAATGTTTACCAAGGAAAATAGAAAATAGTCCTATATACTGTAACAAGCATACTTTGGAGTCATACCTATCTCTTGGGAACAGTTCTCCAGCTCGCTTTTCAGCTTCTGGATGTGATTTTTGTCTTCTTCTCGGGCCTCAGATAACGTCTGCCCATGCTGTTCTAGTTTCTGTAAAATATATTTAATAGGAATAGTCAAATTTTCACCTTAGTCTCCAAGCTTTCTAACTAGTTAATAGAATGTTCCTGATTGATAATATAAGTTGTCTATACAATGGTTATTTTCGCAGTCAACCATTTGAAATTAATTGTGATGACAATAAGTTGTGTTAAACACGCATATTATATCTTCATAGTTCATAAGACAACAGATCTCATAGTTCAAGTTCATACTTCATAGTTGTTTGTAACTCTATTCCATTCGCAGAACCAGCATACCAAAATAGCCATCAAAGTTGAACAACTATTTTTCATTTCAAAAAAAAATAAACAGAAAAAAAAAAGCAAGTAAAATTGGAAGATTTTTTTATTTTAATTTTTTTTGAGACTGGTAACATACAAAAAATTGGAAGAAATAAAAACATATAAACCAATCATATTGCCATAATTTGAAACTGCTTTGAAATTATTAATTTTTGCTTCATCAAATAGATGTAATGATTGCATTACTATGAGAAATTTAATAGCCTTAATATATTTACCCAACTTTTCTTATTATCTTCTATGCTACTTCTTACTATATTTACTGCCCCAACTTTTCTTATTGCCTTCATTGCATATTTCTTGAATTCGAAACTTTCACAACAATCGCAAACATTGTTCAGTCTATTTGTTTTTATGTAGATTGAGAGGACTTTAGGTCCTTTAACGAGACATGGTAGCAGACTTCAGACATATAAAACATCCTGTGGTTATCGCTAGCGCACAAGGTTAAGTGAAAGTTGATAGAGAAAAATATTCAAATTAATTCCCTTTTCTTTCTTTTTTTCAAACAATAATGTGTCTCTTCCTTTCCTTGTGCCGAGGGTCTACCAGAAACAGTCTCTCTACCTCCCAAGATAAGGTTAAGGTCTCTGTGCACTCTACCCTCCCCAGACCCCAGTTGTGGGATTTCACCCGGTATGTTTTGTTGTTGTAATGCTTCTCTTCCAGACCCCACTTGTGGGATTACACTGGGTATGCTGTAATAATGCTTCTCTTCTTTTCAAACATAATGCTACTTTCTTCTATTGTCCACGTCTGTTTTATTTTAATTGGCATGCACTTTGTAGTATTAATTTCATAATTTGGTTAGTTTTCCTGAGGCAATAATTGTCAGTCTTCGTACGACTCTTTGCTGCAATCTCAATGTTTCTAATCCGTTTTACGGATAATTTACCCCCTATTCAATAAAATGGTCCATTTGTTTGTATGTATATTCTGAAGATTACCAGGAAAATGACATTGGGATTTATGTTATTTTGATTCAGTTTTAGGTGAAAGTTAATGGTCTCGTGTGGGACTTTGAATTCTTTTGTTCATTGTATGTAAATCTTCCTTTTTTCTTTTTTATAATCGGGGTGTCCGGGCCAATTAAGATCTCTCACATTCAAAAGATAAAAGTTGCCGAGATGAAAATGTTGAGATGGATGTGTGGGCACACCAGGAGTGACAGGATTAGGAATAAGGCTATCCGGGGCAAGGTGGGAGTGGCCTCCGTGGAAGACAAGATGCGGGAAGCGAGACTGAGATGGTTTGAACATGTGAAGAGGAGAGACACACAGATGCCCCAATGCAGAGGTGTGAGAGGTTGGCCATGGATGGTTTCAGAAGAAGTAGGGGTAGGCCAAAGAAATATTGGGGAGAGGTGATTAGACAGGACATGGCGCAGTTATAGCTTACTGAGGACATGACCTTAGATAGGAGGGTATGGAGGACTCAGATTAGGGTAGAAGGCTAGTTATCGTTTATCCTTGCATATTTTTTTTTTTTTTTTGACTAGCACCGGGTGTCCGAGTCTCTTTGAGCCCCGACTAATCCCGGGGGTGCACAGGCCCTCGGCAAGGAGTTTCCCGCAAGTGCACCACGGTTAATTCAGGGTTTCCCCAGTCCGATGGCCCCCAGAAATTGTTTGCACCCAGCGGGTTTCGAACTTGAGACCTTGAAGGGGAGCACCCCAAGGCTCAAGTCAATTGCCACCAGGCAAGGAGTTTATCCTTGCATATTAGTAGTCACATTATCGCGATATAAGTTCTTGTGCTTTGATTTCGGCTACTATCTGTTATTCTATACTTTGATTATCTTATTTTATCTGTGATAGCTACTGCCCCTTTGCAAACTACTTCATCATGGCTTAGTCGCTTTCGTTATTTTCATTTCCATATCGCTTTGAATTTCTTGGCCTTATGTTATATTGAGCCGAGGGTCTTTCGGAAACAACCGTCCTATCTTGGTAGGAGTCAGGTCTGCGTACACTCTACCCTCCCCAGACCCCACGTTGTGGGATTACACTGGATTGTTGTTGTTGTTGTTGGGGTGTCCGGGCCAACTTGTGTGCACCTCGACTAACTCCACATGGCACCCGCTACCTGCACCAACACAGGTACCAGGTAACTCTATCCACCAAGGCTTAGACAGATGGAAAGAAATCTCTTTTTGTTTTTGCCTCCGCTGGGAATTAAACCTGAGACCTCATGGTTCTCAACCCACTTCATTGTGGTACTAAACCACATCTTTGGGTGTTGTATTGTGTAAATCTTCTTCTACTTCATTTCTGATTTGAAAATCCTTTAGTTAGTGAGTTAGTAACGAAAATTTACGGAACTCAGAGAGAAAATAGTTTTTGAATACAAATTTATTTTCAAAAAATTTCAATGTTTCTCTTTTCTTATCAGACTTCTATTACCATGTCCTTAATTCTTTTGTGCTCAAATATAAAAATCATTGTCTTCCTATGGCAGCATTTCTATTAATGTATGTAAAGATAGCAAGAATGGTTATGAAAGAGCTAATTTGTCGTATGGAAAGATTTATCAACACTATGAAATTAAAATTAAATATACATCAATACATTTTTATTTCCCATCATCTATGTTTGAGTTGAATAAAATGTATCATTAATTTCTTATATGAATTTTTTCTTTCCACATTCCAGAGAAGCTTCAATTGGATGAAGACATAGACAAACGTGAACATATTAGAATTTAATTGGATTTAGACTTAAAAAGGTAATCCTAATTTGTTTGTTGAGAGACTTTATACAATTTGTTTTTAAAATTTGCACTCATTAAAATAGGATACACGTGCAACGCGCGTATCCAAAAACTACTACTATATTAAAAATGGAAGGTTTTTAAGGTAAAAGTTGAATTACAAAAGTACCCATCAAGAGTTGGACTTTTGTATCCTTCAATAATTTTTCTAATCAAGTATCCTCTAAGTATTAAATAATTCATTTAACATTTAATGCATATATATATGTGCACTATATTTGCCATCGAATTTAAAAGTTTGCCTTGAAATTTTTAAAAAATAATTGGTACGATGCATGTATTTAAACTATTTACATTTTCTATTATTAATTCTTGACAACCAAGATTTAAAGGTAAGTTTTATTAAGTGGTTGTTAGATCAACTATGTTGTATAGGGCAGAGTGTTGGCCAGTCAAGAACTCACACGTCCAAAAGATGAAAGTAGCGGAAATGAGGATGCTTAGATGGATGTGTGGGCATACTAGGAGAGATAAGATTATGAACGAGGATATTGTTAGGATTTAAATCCCAAATCCGACCTTTGTAAGCAGGTTCCCAGGAAAGATTGGAGGGTCACAGCTGGACCACTTAAATACCAACCTCCTTAGATAGAACCTACTTACGCCGTGATGTAAGCGAAGAATAAATAGCACACACAGATTTATAATGGTTCACCCTAAATGTGAGAGCTACGTCCACGTTGCTGCTGCAGATCTTATTAAAGAAGAAATATTACAAGTGTTTACAACACTCAACCTCACAACCCCAATCCCAATTACACTCAAGAATTTTACCACAGAAAATTCTCTCAAAGACCTTCTCTTACTTAGGCCTTTCACTAAGAGTATTTCTCTTAGATTTTTTCTCTCTTGGGATGTGTATAGCAAATGATCTTAATGATATCTTACAAATGAACCATAAGCTACCTATTTATAGGAATGAATTTCCTATGATGAGGTAAGCGCTTACATCACAACTATTATGAGGTAAGCGCTTACATCACGACTATGTGAACAAAAGAATTGACTTGTTTGGCCAATTCCACACCTAACAAATCTCCCACTTGAAGACTAATTTTAATTTGTCTTCACACTTTGATCGATGCAGCAGCTCTTTCCTACTTTCATACTTCGTGCAGGCCAACTGAAGTTGAGCATAGCTTCAGTTTGTCTATCGTCACTGCCTTTGTCAGCATGTCTGCTGGATCCTGACTCCCTGCGATCTTCTCAAGCACTAGCGCTCCATCTTCCAAAGCTGATCTAATGAAATGGTACCGGAGTTGTATGTGCTTCGTTCGAGCATGGTAAACCGGGTTCTTTGCCAAATGAATAGCGCTTTGGCTATCACAATATAGCACACTTCCCTCGTGGTCCTGATCCAATTCCCGCAGAAAAGATTGTAGCCACATCATTTCCTTTGTGGCCTCCGTCACAGCAACGTACTCAGCCTCACAACTAGAGAGAGCTACTATCTTTTGCAACTTGGAAACCCAAGAGATTGCAGTACCTCCGAAGGTGTAAACATACCCGGATGTGCTCTTTCTGCTATCAATATCACCACCGTTGTCAGCATCAACATACCCTTGCAATCCTGTTTTTGATTTTCGGAAATACAGAGCTGAACTCGAGCTGCCTTTCAGATATCTGAATATCCACTTCACAGCCTCCCAGTGTTGCTTTCCCGGATTGCTCATAAATCGGCTGACAACTCCCACTGCATGTGCAATGTCTGGCCTTGTACATATCATTGCATACATAAGACTACCGATTGCAGATGCATAAGGTATCTTGTCCATCTGCTTCTTCTCATCCTCGGTTATCGGCGACTGATCCTTTGACAACCGAAAGTGTCCAGCCAAGGGAGTGCTGACTGGCTTGGCATCATGCATGTTAAACCTTTTGATAACTTTCCTCACATATTCTTCTTGTGAGAGTTTGATGCCCTCCTTGCTTCGGGCGATTCTCATCCCAAGGATTTGCTTTGCAGCTCCCAAATCCTTCATTGCAAACTCTTCCGATAACCCTTTTTTCAACCGATCAATCTCCTGTAGGTTTGCTCCTACGATTAGCATGTCGTCGACATAGAGTAGCAGTATCATGTACGAGTCTTCAAATTTTTTGAAGTAACAACAGTGATCTGCCTCGCACCTTGAAAAATCAGCTTTCTTCATAAAGCTGTCAAACTTTAAATACCACTGTCTTGGAGCCTGTTTTAGTCCGTACAGACTCTTTTGAAGTTTGCACACCAGATTCTCCTTTCCTTTGATTTTGAATCCCTCCGGCTGTCGCATGTAGATTTCCTCGTCTAGATCACCGTGAAGAAATGCAGTTTTCACGTCCATCTGTTGCAGATGTAGATTTTCCTTTGCTACCAGCCCAAGAACAGTTCTGATAGTCACCATCTTGACTACGGGAGAGAAGATCTCCGTATAGTCAATGCCTTCTTTCTGTTGAAATCCCTTTGCAACCAGCCTTGCTTTATAACGCTTGCTTCCATTGGGTTCTTCCTTTATCCGATAAACCCATTTGTTTTGCAATGCCTTTTTATCCTTTGGCAACTCGGATAATTCCCATGTATGATTTGCCGATAATGAATCCATTTCATCCTTCATTGCCAGCTCCCACTTAGTCGATTCATCGACTTGCATTGCTTCTTCATAACATTCCGGCTCCCCTCTATCAGTGAGTAGAATGTAGTTGAGGGATGGAGAGTACCTGTGAAGCGGCTTCCTGATCCTGGATGATCTACGCAGCTCTGTGATTGGCGTCTGTTCATTTGTTTCAGAATCAGCACTTTCATCAGCACCTTCTCGGATTGTTTGTTCCTCTGCCTCGGTTGTACCTGGCTGCGGCTCAGGTGCCGGAAAGTCCCTCAAATCGACTATTTCCGATTCCTTGTCCTGACATTCTGAATTCTTTTGCAGCTTGTCTTTGTACAGTACCTCTTCGTTAAAGACAACATTCCTGCTTCTGATGATCTTCCGATTTTGTTCATCCCAAAATCGGTACCCAAGCTCGGTGTCACCATAGCCAATGAAGTAACACTTCTTTGATTTTGGATCAAGCTTGCTTCTAGCCGTATCATCATTATGAACATATGATAAGCAACCGAACACTTTCAGAAATGAAAGATTTACCTTCTTGCCACTCCAGACTTCTTCTGGAATTCTGAAATCCAAGGGAACTGACGGTCCTCGGTTAATTAAGAAGGCCGCGGTATTGACTGCATCTGCCCAGAATGTCTTGGGCAGTCCAGAGTGTATTCTCATACTCCGAGCACGCTCGTTCAACGTTCGGTTCATTCTTTCGGCTACTCCATTCTGTTGCGGCGTTCCAGGAATAGTCTTCATCATCTTGATCCCATTATCGGCACAGTACCGTTTGAAATCACCATCAGTGTATTCTCCGCCGTTGTCGGACCTCAAACACTTCAACTTGAGGTTTGTTTCATTCTCGACCATGGCTTTCCATCTTTTGAATACACTAAACACATCGGATTTATTTTTCATAAAATAAACCCATACCTTCCTGGTTGAATCATCAATGAAGGTCACGTAGTAGTGTGATCCTCCAAGGGAGGGTACAGTGGTAGGTCCCCACACGTCTGTGTGCACCAATTCCAGCTTTTCGACCTTCAACTCCCTGCCTGCATTTGAGAAGCTTACTCGCTTTTGTTTTCCGAGAATGCAGCTCTCACACATATGAAGGTCCACCGTCTTCAGCTCCGGAATTAAGCCATTTGTCACCAACAGCTTCATCCCCTTCTGGCTGATATGCCCAAGCCGACAATGCCACAAATCTGTCTTTTTTGTGTTGTCAACCACAACAACAATATCACGACAGCTATCCGTCATGTAAAGAGTGCCAATCTTCTTTCCTCGGCCAACTACCATAGCACCTTTCGCCACCTTCCAAGACCCATTACCAAAGTTGAGATCATATCCCTCATCATCAAGCTGACCTACTGAAATCAGGTTTCGCATCAGCTTTGGAACATGTCTAACTTTTGTAATCTTCCACGAGGATCCATTTGACATCTTCAAATTAATGTCTCCCGTGCCAACAACGTCTAGCGGCTCTCCATCGACTAAATAAACTTTGCCGAGATTCCCAGCCATGTAGTTTGTCATTATATCATGATGTGGGGTGGTATGAAAGGACGCTCCTGAGTCAAGCACCCAAGAGTCTATCGGGCTTTCAACCGATAGCAACAACGCATCGCCAATGTCTTCCGTAGCAGCGTTGATTCCAGCCCCCTTGTTGTCCTCCTTCTTTGGCGCCCTGCAGTTCTTCTTGAAGTGACCTGGTTTTCCACAGTTCCAACACTCATGTGTTCGTCCTGGTCTGGATTGACCCCTGCCATTCCTTGACTTCGATCTGCCCCTATTTCGGTTGTAGTTTCTGTCATAATTTCTGCTTCTGTTTTCAACATTAAAAGCAGAACTCGTCGATGCCTCTCCCGAATCTGTCCTGCGCACCTCCTCAGCAAGGATACGATCCCTAACATCGTTGAACTTTAGTTTGTCACTGCCGACAGAATTACTAACCGCTGCTCTCATTGGCTCCCAACTATTTGGTAGGGATGCCAACAAAATTAGAGCTTGTACTTCATCATCGAAATCAATTTTTACCGATGACAATTGATTTACAATGGTATTGAATTCATTTATGTGTGCAGCAACATGAGCATTTTCCATCATCTTTAGATGAAATAGTTTCTTCATGAGAAATACCTTATTATTTGCCGAAGGTTTCTCATACATGTCAGACAATACCTTCATCATATCTGCGATGGTCTTCTCCTTTGCCACGTTGTGAGCAACGTTCTTCGACAGCGTCAGTCGAATGACTCCCAGAACTTGTCTGTCGAGGAGATCCCATTCTGCTTGCTTCATCTCCTCTGGTTTCGGACTCAGAGGTTCATGAAGCTTTCTGCCATATAAATAATCTTCAATTTGCATTCTCCAGAACGCAAAATCTGTACCATCGAATTTACCGATGCCGTGCGTCGTACCATCTTCGCCTCCCATCGTTTCTAAATCACAACACAACCTGTTGCTCTGATACCAGTTGTTAGGATTTAAATCCCAAATCCGACCTTTGTAAGCAGGTTCCCAGGAAAGATTGGAGGGTCACAGCTGGACCACTTAAATACCAACCTCCTTAGACAGAACCTACTTACGCCGTGATGTAAGCGAAGAATAAATAGCACACACAGATTTATAGTGGTTCACCCTCAATGTGAGAGCTACGTCCACGTTGCTGCTGCAGATCTTATTAAAGAAGAAATATTACAAGTGTTTACAACACTCAACCTCACAACCCCAATCCCAATTACACTCAAGAATTTTACCACAGAAAATTCTCTCAAAGACCTTCTCTTACTTAGGCCTTTCACTAAGAGTATTTCTCTTAGATTTTTTCTCTCTTGGGATGTGTATAGCAAATGATCTTAATGATATCTTACAAATGAACCATAAGCTACCTATTTATAGGAATGAATTTCCTATGATGAGGTAAGCGCTTACATCACAACTATTATGAGGTAAGCGCTTACATCACGACTATGTGAACAAAAGAATTGACTTGTTTGGCCAATTCCACACCTAACAGATATACGGGATAAGGTGAGAGTGGCCTCAGTGGTTGATAAGATGCAGGAAGCGAGGCTAAGATTCTTCTGACATGTGAAGAGGAGTGCAGATGCCCCAGTGAGAAGATGCGAGAGGCTGGCAGTGATAGGCCCAAGGAGAGGTAGAGATAGACCGAGAAAGAATTAGGGAGAGGTGATTAAACATGACATGACACACCTTCAGCTCACTGAGGACATGACTCTAAATAGGAGAGCATGGAGGTCGAGGATTAGGGTAGGTCGGTAGGAGGTTAGTACGTAGTCGAGCGATTTCTCTTTTTTCTGGGGGTAATGAATTTGAAAGAAATTGTATTGAGAAGTAATCTATATGGAACTTCTGAAATGTCTAATTGTGTCAAGGGTCCTGGATATGCATGGTTTTAGTTTAGAGCACCTTATTTGCTCCATATACTCATCAGTATTATTATTACTATTATCTAATCATCATCTTATTCTTCAATTTAGCACTACTATTGTTTCCTTTACTTTGGGTATCTTTACTAATTTTGATGTTAGTATATTTCCTTCGATATTTTCGTCATAGCTTCTTTACTCCTTTTTTTTTTCAAACATGTTTTGTAAAATGTTTTTATTGAGTCTATTGCAAACAACCTCTCTACCTCCCATGGTAGTGGTAATGTCTGCATACACTCTACCCTCCCTAGACCCCACTTGTGGGATTACACTGGGTATGTTGTTGTTTGTTGTTTGAGGGTCTACCGCAAACAACATCTCTACCTCGCAAAGGTAGGTCTACGTACACCCACCCTCCCAGACCCCAGTTGGGGAATTACACGGGGTTGTTGTTGTTGTTGTTGTTGTTGTTGTTGTGGTAGAATTAACTCTTGAAATGCCAATTCTTATATCATACTTTTTTTTTTAACCTTTTTGGACAGATTTTATATTTTATGTCTTCTCTTAAATTAAACTTTAAGACTTTGAAGGATTCGTCTTAATTTTTAATTTACAAATCCAATTAGTTTAGACCATTTTATGTCTTTTCTTAAATTAGACTTTTAAGATTTTGATTGATTCGTCTTAATTCTTTACTTATTATTGCAACTGATTTAAACAATTTTGACAAAGAAACATATATAAATCTTCATAGTTTAAAAATATTTTGATGTGGGATTTTATGTAAATTCTATATCTAAATTATTTTCTTAGTCTTGATAATATAATTTATCGGCCAACTCCAGAGTTAAATATTGTGTCATGGTATTCACATATATATATATTATGAATGGAAACCCGCAGCCGCTATCCTTCGGGTGCACACAGGGTAAACCTAGCTCCTGTGCAATAGCTCGCAAACCACAAAAGAGAGGTAACCCGCACTAGGCAAGCCCCGTGCGACGAGCTCGACCCAGAAGGCAAATCCCCTGCTGTCGTAGGCAGGGGGTTTTGAACTTGAGACCTCCCTTATGAAAGCCCCATGCTCAACCAACTGACCCACCCTTGCGGGTTATATATATATATATATATATATATATATATATATATATATACACATACATATATATATATAATATGTATGTGTATATGTATGTATGTATGTATGTATATAGTGTGTGTGTCTGCGTATATGTGTGTGATAATTTATAAATAATTAATTTAAGCTGGTATTGTAAATGAAATCTATGTTGCTCGGACTCCAAAAATATTGCCGCACCATGTCGGGTTCTCTAAAAATGTACTTATTTTGGAGGATCCGACACGCACCCTGCGGCATTTTTGAAGAGCCCGAGCAATATAGAATAAAATAATGCAAGAAATATTTTCTTAGAATAAAATTCAAAAACAAAGATAAGAAAAAGTGCACTTGTATATATATAATATTATTTATGTGACTTTTAAAATTGTGTACTTACTGATATGGGGTACACGCTCAAATCGTGTAACAAGAGACTAGTTTCTGAAAAACTCTACCATCCTCTTTACATTAGTTTATGGATTATAAGAATCAACATATGACAAGTATATCATAGATAAAGATCGTTAGAAGCTTTAAATAATAATATCTGTTTACGCTAGAACATATAAAATTTTATGGTTAGCAAGAGTATTAGATAAAAGTGTGCCAGCTCCTCATAATTTTAATCACTAGAAACTTGATTGTACATAGGTAAAAGGTAACCACTGAAACAAACCTTGAAACAAAAAAGCAGTTAATTGACGTGGGTAAAGATACAAAAAGGAAAAGAACATCAATGGCTCCAACCTATTCGCATAGACACATCGAAAAGACCTTTCGTATGCTTCTACATTTGTATGTTCCAAGATCAATAGCAAAGATCATACTTTGTGCTCTGGATTTTAAATCTATGTCAACACTATTGTCACAGAGAAGTATAAAAGCACATCAATTTTACTAACAAAAATGCAGAACGTCACCAGCTTTACAGCCATATAACACAGTGGTTGCCTCTTTAGGAGATGGTATTACTCAACTAATAAAGGCAGGTTTTGGTGTCAAACAACTTTATTTATCTAGAATAACTGAAGATGGCGTGAGAATGGCCAAAAGATAAAAAACAAAAGATTTACAAACAAAGATAAAGATATATGAAATTACTCTGATCAGTTCAAAGCTCTGACCCTGTGAACCCCTCAGCGTATCTTTTTCTTTCCTAAGCTGTCAAAAAGAGAATGAAGCAAAAGGAAGTAGAGAACGATAAATAGCAAGAAAGTTACCACATATCCAGTCATTATCAGGAAAAATAATTTGTACAACAGCTATGAACATAGAAGCAGGCCAAACTAAAAAAAGAAGTTAGCAAATACGCAAATTGACACCAACTTGCTTTATTAGTAAAGCTTTTCGACTAATCCAAAAAAAAAAAAAAATCCCAAATTTTGAATCATGCAAAGCCAGTAACAGTTTCAATAAAATACTGCACACAATATTCTCACTTAAAATTGTTCAACCAATTAATTCCAGTATTAAATCCCGGACTATTAGTCAGATGTTTGGATGTCATTTTTAGTTTCCATATTACTCCATAATACAGGGTAATTCTAATATAATTTTATGTTTAATTCAAGGTAGACTAACAGTACAGGTAGTACTAATGCATGCATAAGAGCACGTGAAAAAACAAAAATGTCCTTTTATTACTTTTTTACTTAAACCTTCTTTTACTTGTTATTACTCAACTATATCTGATAATATTTATAGTATTGATTTTAAATATTGTTTTTTTTCTTTGATAAGTAGATTTTAAATATTCTATATTCTAAGGTGATTAACCAAACATCCGATAAAAATGCAAATACAATGGCTAATGTCATTCACCTAATTAATACACATGAATTATAATCCGCATTTAACTTGTTCATGAATCAAACAATCCCCAAGTGCCATGAAAAGTTCCTGAAATTAGTTCGAGCATTACTTCCATGGATATACAACAACAACAACTACGCTTCAGTCCAATATAAGTTGCGTTATTACTTCCATGGATATACTATAACAAATATTATAAAATGAGCACATTTTACCTCTTTACATCTTGCCTTTATCTCCAATAGCTCCTTTACATCAAAAGAGTGGTCACCATCACTAGTAGACATTCTAAAAACACAAAAAGCAAATTAGCATCCACAGAAGAAAAACAGTACATCGAACTTAGTTTATCAGGACAGGATTAAAAAAATGCTGGCCTCACAAGCGATAGTCATATTAAGCACCAAATGCAAAGCATTCTTATACCTCACTTCTAACTGCTTACACCCACATAGATCAGATATGAACAACAATCAAATCATAGTAAAAGCAGATAAGTAAGATAACCATATGTGCATAAAAACTAGAAGAGGTTTCAGTTCCCAACTAATGTCATAATACCTGTATAATAAAAAGAGTATGTCTTAAAATGCACACACTCCATCTTCCCATTTCTTGATTAATGAAAAGGTTCCTTCAACATAGAGGTTTAAGAAAATGATAACCAGACATGGGTTTGAATCTAAGTAAAAACCTGTTTGCATGGTTGTTACATATTGTTTCGTAATGTATCATACTATATTGTTTTGTGTTGTATTGTATCGTAGTGTATTGTTCTGATGAATACAACGTTTGGATAGATTGTATCGTTTTTCGTCGTTACATAGTATCACACGTCAGCAATTTGAAAGATAAACCTACAAGAATAGTAGGGTACGGGGTAGACCTACTATAAAAAGGTAGGGTAAAGGATAAAATAGAATAATTAGATAATAAGTAAAGACAAAATAAGAAAAAGAAATAAGGTAAGATCAGAGGCGGATCTAGGATTTAAACTCTTGGGGTTCAACCTTTTAAATTTTAGCATTGAACCATTATATTTCTAAAGTTATGGGTTCATATCTACTATTTATTGTAAATTTAATAAATTTTTACATATAAATTTGTACAGCGCATCGAAAGTCTGGGGTTCAATTAAACCCTAAATTATAATGCTCCATCCGCCACTGGGTAAGATCACACCAAATCGGTCGTTACACAAAATGGACTTTTAATCGTTACATAACGATAGACTTACAGATCAATACAATAAAATTCAAGAAACTATCAAAACAAACATCATATTTAAACTAACAACACAATACAATAGGTAACAACCATCCAAACAAGCTACGTTTGTGAGCTTGTTTGTGAATAAGTGATTGTTTGATAATGAGCAAGAAATATCCGTCTTTCTGCTAAACAGGATGGATTGAACTCGGTAATTCAAAATTCTTCCTGCTTCTTGACAATCACATACACCAGCCAGGGGCGGAGCCTGGTAGGGCTTAGGGGGGTTCATCCGAACCTCCTTCGGTGAAAAATTACACTGTTTCTACATGGTTAAAAATATTAAAAGTACTTTTTGTGTATATATAGTAGATGTTGAACCCCTTTGGCTTCTTCGTGTGTTTACTTCATTCATATGTTGAACCCCTTAGTGAAAATCCTGGCTCCGCTACTGACACCAGCAAAAAGGATTTCCAGATTATATTACAAGATCAGAAAAAAGGTATAAAACTAAACACTAGTGCCTAGAAGAAGACTAATATATATACTCATTGTGACACTCATTTCCCAAATATTAGCCGCAAAACCTGAACGAAAACACTATCAAAATAGAGGCATAGTTGATTGATTGATCAAAATGCCTACCCCTTATTTTCCCAATTTAAATTAATAAACAGATTGACGAAATTGATTAAAATCTTGTTCAATAATTCAGACTTGTTTCAGATTCTTCACATTCCCAAATATATGAAAAAAAATCATTTTCAGATAAAAACAGCAAGGTAACACCTATGAAATTATTACAATGGTAAAAAGTTCCGAATTTTCTTTTACATACATAAGCAAATGAACGTAATTTCTTGATCATATACTGCTGTTCCAAAATTAGCTGATTAAAAAAAGGAATAAGAAACTGACACTCAAATAGAAAAGAAAATAAAAATAAATACCGATTAATGGGGTTTACGATGCGCAATGGTCTCCAGAATATTCTGAGATTTCCAAATTTTCAAATTAGCAAAAACCTGATTTATGTAATATTTGACTGGGAAATTTTGAAATGTAAAGAGATTTTTACCGGGTTTCACTTAAGGGATGGGAATCGGGTCTAA
This sequence comes from Lycium barbarum, assembly GCF_019175385.1. Classification (NCBI taxonomy): domain Eukaryota; kingdom Viridiplantae; phylum Streptophyta; class Magnoliopsida; order Solanales; family Solanaceae; genus Lycium; species Lycium barbarum. Next base: position 81,754,444 of record NC_083343.1, read on the forward strand.
CCCGTTAAAGGGGCAACCGGGTTTTTTTTTTAAATGGAAGGGATAATTAATGATTTTTAGTCCCTCAAATTGGTAAATTCTAATTTTTGTCCTTATAATATATAACTAAGTAGGTGTTTGGCCGTAGAAATCAAATATTTTTCACTTTATTTGTAATTTTGAAGTTGGAGTTGAAGATATTATTGTGAAATTTCGTTATAGTTTTTGCAAAGAATATTTGATTGTTTGAATGTACTGAAAGTGAAAAAAAGTGAAAACAAGATTTTAGGATGTTTTCTAAATTCCAAATAAAACTTCAAGTTGTATTTGAAATTTTCATAGACAAATGTTGATTTTCAAATAAAGTGAAGAATTCTCATGGCCAAACGGGTCCTTAATGAATGCTAATTTGAACCCGCATAATATATAATTAGCTAAGTATATTTAGAGTCCTAAAATCTTTGAAATATCAATTTTGCAAAGTGCATCCGTAATCCGTATTGCCGGGTCAAGCCAATAAAGCATTGATTTTAGAGACTCAAATTTCCGAGGCTCCAAAATTGTTATTTAGTAGTTCATTTTACGACTTAAAATTTGTTTTAAAAATATGGAAGTTTATAGAGAACGAGAAGTATAATATCATAACTTTGTAAAAGGAGCAAATGAGCATAATATCAAACTTAAAATAAAAAGGTGTAAAAAAGGGACAACAAAAGATATTTACATAAATATACGAAATAAAGCTCATTTTATAGTAACTTAACAATACCATTGAATTTTAAAATATAGAAATGAGATCTTTAAAAAACATATACAACCTCTGACAAAATTAGAAATTGTTGAGGTTTTCTGTTTTTCCTCTGTCTTCTCTTTCCCACAAACTTTAGTAATTGTTGTAACACCCATTCGCGGAAGTTCACGGCTCTTCGTTGGAATTCTGTTCGGTGCTGGTACTTCTTTGTCGGAGTTCTCACCCATAGTTTCCTCAACTTCTTCTCTCCATGTACACTTGTATGTGTCATTGTATTAATAGGACATACATTTAACATATGTGTTGCCTACAGTTATATCCATGTGATATACACGGTAAATATCACTTATATGTCATATGTAGGTCATGCATGTATAATACTAATACACATGACATACACACAACATACAGTCATTTCACCACTAGAAACTTACCATAACCACTAGAAACTACCATAATAACCCCACCTATTCCACCATAAGAATAGAAAACCATTTTCATACAAAACAAATGGAAGAAGAAGGAAGTTTATAATCCAAGCCTGTCTAGAGAGGAGGCTGCATATGTATAGTGTTTTTTTTTTCGGGGAAAGCTTTCTAATTGACACTCATAGTCGCTGGTTAACCGGAGTTCCCCTATGATTTGAGAGCTTTGGAGCTCTTTATAGAAAAAAAATATACAGTTTTTCTTTGTTTCAAAATTTGAACTCTGAAGTTCATTCCCAGATAAAATTAGTATTTGATGGGCGAAAATTAGTCGAGTCACGATCATTGAAGAGTCCGGAGTTTTTCATATCTGAAAATACTTTGAAAGATTTCTATTCATTGGACTATATCTTGTTTGCGGTTGTTTTATGGTGTTATAATGCGATGGTTTATTCTAAGAAATGGTTTGAACTAAGTCACAAAATATGGATTATGTATTTTAGATCTCATTTACAATTACATGCGAATATAAATACACACCAGCCGTATACAAGAGATAAGGAAGTGGTGTCTTAGGAAACCTTGACTTGCCAGCGAAAGCTTATCCCTTATCAAGAGTAGTATCGACTAAACCAAATATGGATAAACATGCTCTAATACTCCCCTTGCAAGATGGAGGGGGTGAGACAATGTTCAGCTTGTCTCGAAGAAATTCAACTCTGGTAGAGGGAAGCGGCTTTGTCATGACGTTGGCCAGCTGGTCTTTAGAAGATAAAAATTGCACATTGAGATCCTTTTTTGCGACCTTGTCCCGAACAAAGTGGAAACCAATTTCCACATGTTCCGTGCAAGTTTGAACAAAAAGGATTGCAGTCAGGACAATTTAGTTGTTGCATCCACAAGGGCTTTGTACTTAGATTTTGTTGATGATCTTGCCACTGTACGTAGCTTCTTGGACGACAAAGATACAAGAAGGCTACCAATAAAGACGGCTTAACCACCTGTTGATTTTTGGTCATCCACCAAGACAGCCCAATCTGAATGAGTGAAGGCTTGCAAAGTTAGGGATGAAGATTTTGGTATGATGAACTGATGATCAACTGTATGCTTAAGGTAGAAAAGAATACGCTTCATGGTTGCCCAATGATTCACACTAGGTGAGTGCATAAATTGACACACCTTGTTAACAACGAAGGCAAGATCAAGCCCTGGTAAGAGTGACATATTGCGAGGCACCAACGATCGTGCGCTAAAGGTCGGATCATGAAAGGATGAGTTGTCTCTAACATGAAGTTTAAATTTTATAGCCATTGGTGTAAGGATTGGCTTGCAGTTACTCATACATGCTTGAGCTAAATGATCAAGAATATATTGGTGCTGAGATAAGTAGAGTCCTGAGGAAGATTGTTGATCTGTTACACAGGAACACCTAAGAAGAACTTGAGAGGACCTAAACCTTGAATAGAAAGCTCATTTTGCAATTTTGAGATTATTTGCTCAATAAGAGAGGGTTAATTCCCTGTCAAGATGATGTCACGAATAAGCCAATAGATAGGTAATAATTCTATTCCCACGAAATGCAAATAAAGATGTATCAATTTTGGATGGCAAAAAAACAAATGGTAAAGAGAAATTGATGAAGGTTCATATACCATGATTGAGGTGCTTGTTTGAGACCATAAAGAGATTTCTCAACAACAAGCATGTGAAGGATGCAACGGATGAACAAACCTAGAAGCTTGTTTCATGAACACTTGCTCCTAAAGGTGTATATGTAAAAAAGGAATTATGCACATCAAGTTGTCGGATAGACCAACTGATGCTGGAATAGTGAGAGCTACACGGATGGTTGAAGGTTTTACAATAGGACTAAAAGTCTCACAATAATCTTACCCCTCGAGTTGATGAAACCCCTTAGCAACAAGACACGCTTTGTAGAGCTTTATATGTCTAAAGGAGCTTCTCTTAATGCGATACACCTATGATATGTCATGACATATTTTGATTAGGCCTGTGCACGACTCGGTTCGATTCGATTTTGGCCATCATCGAGTTAAAATTTCGAATTTCGACTTTCTAAAATTCTCAACCAAACTCGATCCATTCTAGGTTCAATTCGATTCGTTTTTTATTATTTCGGTTCGGTTACACAAATCGATTTGTTCGGTTTATTCGAAATTTAAACAAGTAACTATTTCATTTCAGTTTTAGAGTAAACATAACAAAAAATAATGAGATTCTAAATTTGCAGGCTTATAACCAAGACATTAACCAAGAAAAAATCATAAACTTGCAAGCATAATAGCATATAAATAGCAAAACAAGAGCTTGACAAACTTGTGGAAGCATACAAATTCGCCAACACCACATTACATATACCAAATTAATAATCCAGCATCTTGTAACTTGCAAGCAAACAAGCATAATAACTCGGTTTGCATCCTCAAAAAAATAAAAATAAAACTCTAATTTGTACAGGCTAGGATCAAAGAACAAACAAAGCCATGGGTGGAGGCAATGGCCAAAAGGCAAAGATGGCTCATGAGAAGAACGCTGAAAAGATGAAAGACCAAAAGGGCAGTCAACTTGAGGCCAACAAGAAGGCCATGAATATCCAGTACAAGGTGTGCATGCAGACATTCATTTGCACCACTTCTGAAGTTAAATAAATATTACTTCACTATTAAGTATTAGGCGTATATATAGTTAGACTATTAGAGTATTAGTCATATTAGTCACTAGTGGCATATAAATTCGGTTTGTTCGGGTCGGTTCGGTTGATAATTGAAGCCAACCGTATCTGAACCGTTAAACCGTAATATTTTACAATTGCATTTGTAAATCAAAATCGAATTGTATTATCCAAATTGAATTATCCAAATTGTTTCGAATCGGTTCGGAAATTCGGATTGAACCGATTTGTGCACAGGCCTAATTTTGATGATGTTATATCCCGTGTTTACACACGTTTGGAAAACAAAACTTGAATTATATTGGATTCTTGAGATATAAGGTCAAATTTGATATTTTGTTGGACATAGGAGTTATGCATGAAAGAATAGAGTCATGAAAGTGTGAGACAAGGCTAAGGGTAATTTTGGAATTTTGGAAATTAGTTTCGGGAATTACAAAATGTGAATTATAAGTTATTGGGCTCAAAAATTTAATTGGAGTTGAGGCCCAAAATAGGGGTCATGGCCGACCATACAAGGCCTTGACCCAAGCCCAATTTTAGTTGGTCATGTGCTTGGTCATGTGACCAAGCACTTCAATTTCATATATCATAGAAGACTTAAGGAATTAGAAGATAAGAACAACAAAGAAAAAAAAAGAAGAGAGAGAGCAAGAGGTTTCGGGTTTGCCTTGGAAATTTAGGTACCAAAAATATTGCTTCAAAAATTCATTTCTTGTTGATTTCCTACTAAGTCAAGGTTCCTTTGTAACTTGGTATAGTTGGATTGGAGTGGGGAGCATTAGAATCACCAAAGTGATCATATTTCCAAGTGAAGAAGACTTGAAGAAAAGGTAAGAATTTCTACCTTTTTATTGTGTTATGAAGTTTTGATTGTGTTGTAGTATGTAGAAATGTGTTGATTGTATGGAAAAATGGAAGTTTGTAATGTGGGTTTGGAATTGGAGGTGTAGCCGTGTGTATATATATGTTGTATAGCCAAAATGTATAGAATTCGTGTTATATTCTAGTTGTGATTGTGATGAAATGCATATGGGAATTGAAAGTTGGATGAATTTAGTTGATATGGGAAACTAAGCATATGGCCGTGTGGTATATTGCATTTGGAATAGAAATGAATTAAGTTGTTTAGTGTATTGGAGTGTTGTTGTAATGCTTGATATGTAAATGAAGTTAGAATGATATAAGTTTGTATTGAATTGGAATGTAGAAACTTATGTCGTTTTAGTATGATTTTCCGACATTAAGGAAATGAAGTTGTTTGGTTGCTAATAGTGATGATCATTGATGAACTTGGAAGTTGGAAACTTGTTATGAAGTTGTATGCCAAAGATTTGATGTGTTACATAAGTTATGACTTTGGCGGAAAGTTGTATATTATGTATATCGAGTGTATATGTTGAGGAAAACGATATGAAATGTTTCTAGAACTATATGGTGATGATCATGATTGTTGTTGAATGTGAAATTATTGATCTTAGTTGAAAGTTGGGTTGAATTGAAGATTATGTCAACTTATGAGAAAAATGACTAGTTGAAGGATATTTATGTTTTTAATGTTCATTGTTGATATTGTTGTTGTCGTTTGGGTTGTTGTTGATGATTTATAGCCGAGTTGAATTCTCGGGGTGCTATATGTATAGGGGAAGTGCTGCCGAAATTTCGGTAGCCAAATATGCATTAAGTTGGAACTTTGGTATTCATAGCTTACAATTGGTAAACTTGACCAATTGCAGTTTTTCGACGAAACGGGAAGTGAATTTGGAAAGGCTTAAGGAGCGTGAAAGGTATGTAAAGCAACCCCTATTCTTCCCTTGGCATGCCCTTAGTGTGTTAGGGTCGGATCCGGGCCTCGAAGGACCTCTTGGCCCTCGGAATCCGCAAGAGAAAATTTCAGTTTTTCCTTCAGTAGAATTGAACCCTTTTAATACGCTATTTCTTGGAATTATGCAATTTTGTTCTAAACTACTTGGAAAGTCATAGAATGTTTGTAGAACCTTTTTAGGTGATACCATAAGCTTAGAGGGCATAATTTGAGCCCACCGCCTTATTTGTCCCGAGGCGGGCCCACTATTTCCGGTTTTGCCCCTAGTATGCTAAAGCTCACTTTTTAAGCGATTTTTGAAAGAAATGTTTTGATTACCCTACTAATCGCTTAAAGAATATTATTTTAAATATTCTATTAAATCTTATAAATTGTTTTGACACTCGGAATGACTTCAGGAAGGTTATATTTCTGTAAATTATTATGATATCCGAATTGTATTAGTTCTGATTCCGTCCGACTCCATTGGATTTGTTTGGCTTTGATACGCTTCATCGAGTCTTTGAAACCATTTATGATATTTTTAAATTGCATTAGTCTCTCACTACTCCATTCGTGGATGTCCCAATGTTTCCCACACTGAGCCCGAGCCAGGATATGTTGTCAAGCGTGATTCTCTGCATTGTTCGCCGCGCCCCGATGTGAGGGGGCAGGTATACGTGTACATGGGTCTGTGGAGTATGATGTGCCATGTCCGCCTATTCTGATCTGATCTGTTATGGCCATTCTGATATGGCAATTTATGATACGGGGCCACGCCTCTTTTTCTGATTCCTCTGTATTGTGGCACCAGTGTCGGGAGGGTGACCACGTTCTGTCTGCCGAGTCCCGTGGCAGGGGCCGGATATGATATGACATATGTTTCTGTACACATGCTGTCTGTTTTGGGAAATATGCATTTGACACTCTGGATTTTGTACTCATTTTCTGTAACCATTATGATTTGACTTCTGTGATTCCGCTTTACATATTCAGTACATATTTCGTACTGACCCCCTTCCTTCGGGGGCTGCGTTTTCATGCCGCGCAGGTACAGACGACAGGTTCGCTGATCCATCTGTTTAGGATCCCACTTCTGCTATTTTGGGGCGCTCTCTTCTTCATAGCCCATCTTTTGGTACAGTCTGTCACTGCTATCTGGATATGTACTTTGTTCTGGGTATGACGGGGCCCTGTCCCGTCTTATGATTATGATATGTTCTGTAGAGGTCTGTGGATATATCTGTGTGGGTTCTGTACATATGTTTGGGATACTTTGTTCTATGATGGCCTTATCGGCCTATGTGTGCTAAGTCTGCTTTTTATGCTAAATTCTGTAGCGTCCACTAATATTATTATTATATTATTTTGTTAATATGCTAATTTTGGTATCGGGTACGGATAGGTGCCCAGCTAGGGCACTGGTCGCGGCCCACGGGGTTGGGTCGTGACAAAAGTGGTATCAGAGCGGTTCGTCCTCGGATTGTCCACAGACCGTGTCTAGTAGAGTCTTGTTTATCGGTGTGTTGTGCACCACACCTATAGACCGGAGGCTACAGGGCATTTAGGATACTACCCTTCTTTCTATCTTAGATCGTGCGATAGAGCTGTGTTATCAGGATGACCCCTCCCTAACGAGTGGCTATATTTGCAGATATGCCTCCAAAAAGGGCAACAACGGCCCAAAAGGCCAAGTCAGCAGCCTTGGGAGAGACTAGCCGGGTCCAGAGGATTACCAGGGCCCAGGCACATATTGCTCCGGAGACTTTGCCCCAGACAGAGGGTTCTTCTACACCGCCACTCGTAGAGGAGATTGGGGCAGCCGTAGCTGCAGATCGGGGGGCGGCTCCACCGCCAGCTCCCGCAGTTCCAGTACCTGAGCCTCCAGCTCCACGGCCAGGCGCTGAGGATCAGTCTATGAGGGAGGCAGTTCAGTTGCTGACTAGACTTGTGGCAGGGCAGGTTCAGGGGCATGGACTGGGAGGTGACCGGGCAGTCAGACGTGATAGTTCGAGAGCCCGTGAGTTTTTGACTTGTAGTCCTCCAGAGTTCTTCGGGACAAAGCCCGAGGAGGATCCTGAGGAGTTTATCAGGAAGATGCGACGCACTCTAGATTTGATTAATGCTTCCGAGACAGAGTCAGTCGCGTTAGCTTCGTACCGGTTATATGATGTGGCGGCAAACTGGTACGAGTCATGGGGGCTATCCAGAGGGGACGGCGCTCCCCCAGCAGTTTGGGGCGATTTTTCTCAAGCATTTCTTGGACATTTTCTGCCCCCAGAGTTGCGACGAGCCAGATCTGATAGATTCTTATTATTGAGGCAGAAGGGCCGCAGTGTCCGGGACTATAGTTTGGAGTTTGATTCCTTGGCTCGATATGCACCTGCTGTGGTGGCTACTATGGCGGACCGGATGCACAGATATATCATGGGGGCTGGATCGGTATTTTGTTGATAGCTGTTTAGTATTGGCTGCTCAGCCCGGCATGGACATTGCCCGTATTCAGGCCCACACCCAGGGCATGGAGGATTGGGGCAGAGGGGGACACCAGCCTGACAGGGGCCAGGATCGGAGACAGCCCAAGAGGGCCAGGTCATCTGGAGATTTTCGGGGCAAACAGCCCCAACAGCCGCAGCAGCCTAGCAGATTTTCATCTCAGCCGGCGCAGAGCGCACCTCCCCAGCCTACAGGTCGCAGGTTCGATAGCCCAGGGTATTCAGGAGCAGGCCAGAGCTCCAGGGCTTCAGGTTCGCGGACAGATAGGGGTTCTGGTCAGATGAGGCCACCCAGGGTTCAGTGTTCTTTTTGCGGCAGATACCATACGGGAGAGTGCTACAGAGCCACCGGTGCGTGCTTTTCTTGTGGCCGTCAGGGCCATTCTGTGAGAGATTGCCCGTATAAGGGTAGTTCGGGTGGTGCAGCGCAGCCTACCGAATCAGCCGCTGGGTCTTCATCTTCGTCAGTGGCTATGCGCCCTATGGGACAGGGTATTTCGGCACCAGCGGGTCGCGGCAGAGGCCGTGGTGGAGCTTCTGGTATTAGCGGTCCTTCGAACCGCATTTATGCTTTGGCCAGCCGCCAGGATCAGGAGGCATCTCCTAATGTCGTTACAGGTACTTTATTGGTCTTCTCTCGGTCTGTGTATGCATTAATTGATCCAGGTTCGACTTTATCATATATTTCACCTCTTGTTGCCGATAAAATTGGTATTATGTCTGAACCTATAGAGCCATTTGAGGTAGCCACACCGATAGGGGACTTTATTGTAGCGAAACAGGTTTATAAAGACTGTTCTGTGATTGTATGTGGCCGTGATACTAAGGCAGATCTGGTAGAGTTAGATATGACTGAATTTGATGTTATTATGGGTATGGACTGGCTAGCTTCCTGTTATGCTAATGTTGACTGCCAGAATAAGGTGGTTCGCTTCCAGTTTCCCGGGGAGCCAGTTTTAGATTGGGCTGGTAATACAGCATCGCCGAAAGGTAAGTTTATTTCATACCTTAAGGCAAAGAAAATGATCAGAAAGGGTTATATTTATCATCTGGTACGGGTGCAAGACTTGGACGCAGAGACGCCGACACTTCAGTCAGTCCCCGTGGTTAATGAGTTTCCAGATGTTTTCCCCGACGAGCTTCCAGGTCTTCCTCCAGAGCGGGAGATAGATTTCTCTATTAATTTACTTCCAGACACTCAGCCTATCTCTATTCCTCCGTACAGAATGACGCCTGCAGAGTTAAAGGAGTTGAAGGAGCAGCTGAAAGATTTGTTGGATAAGGGCTTCATCAGGCCCAGTACTTCGCCTTGGGGAGCCCCGGTATTATTTGTGCGTAAGAAAGACGGGTCGCTGCGTATGTGTATTGACTATCGGCAGCTGAATAAGGTAACTATAAAGAATAAATACCCCCTCCCCAGGATTGATGATTTGTTTGATCAGCTGCAGGGCGCTAAGTGTTTTTCGAAGATAGATCTTCGATCCGGCTACCACCAGGTTCGAGTACGAGAGGCCGATATCCCTAAGACAGCTTTCCGGACCCGATATGGGCATTACGAGTTCAGGGTTATGTCTTTTGGGCTGACAAATGCTCCCGCTGTATTCATGGATTTGATGAACCGGGTATTCAGGCCATTCTTGGATATGTTTGTAATTGTATTCATTGATGATATCCTGGTTTATTCTCGGTCTGAGGCGGAGCACGCAGATCATCTGAGATCGGTATTAGGGGTACTCCGGCATCAGAAATTATATGCAAAATTTTCTAAGTGTGAATTCTGGCTGTCTTCAGTGGCTTTCTTGGGGCATATTATCGCAGCTGATGGTGTCCGGGTGGACACACAGAAGATTGAGGCCGTGAAGAATTGGCCCAGACCTACGACGCCCACAGAGGTACGCAGTTTCCTGGGGTTAGCAGGTTATTACAGGAGGTTTGTGGAGAAGTTTGTTTCGATTTCAGCGCCTTTGACAAGGCTGACTCAGAAGGGAGCTAAGTTCCAGTGGTCTGACGCTTGTGAACGGAGCTTCCAGTTGCTGAAGGAGAAGCTGACTTCAGCCCCAGTTCTGACTCTTCCAGAGGGACCGGACGGGTATGTTATTTATTATGACGCTTCTAGCATGGGGTTGGGCTGTGTATTGATGCAGCACGGCAGAGTTATAGCGTATGCTTCCCGGCAGCTCAAAAAGCATGAGAAGAATTATCCTACCCACGATCTGGAGCTCGCAGCGGTAATTCATGCTCTGAAGATATGGAGACACTATTTATATGGCGTTCATGTGGATATCTATACTGATCATAAGAGTCTCCAGTATATTTTCAGACAGAGAGAGCTTAATTTGCGGCAGCGGAGGTGGCTGGAGCTTCTGAAAGATTATGACGTGGATATTCTGTATCATCCGGGTAAGGCTAATGTTGTTGCAGATGCGCTCAGTCGGAAGTCTATGGGCAGTTTGGCCGATTTACAGCCAGACAGGAGAGAGATAGCCCGTGATATTCAGCAATTGGCTAGTCTCGGGGTTCGTCTGGCCGATTCTAGAGATACACGGATTTCTGTTCGAGGGGTTTCTGAGTCGTCCATCAGGGACGATATTAAGCGGCGACAATATGAAGATCCCATCTTAGCTCAGTACAGGGACACAGCCTATGATAAGGAGAGGACTCCGTTCGAGTTTTCACCGGACGGCACTTTGTTATACCAAGGCAGGCTGTGTGTACCTGATATTGCAGGCCTTCGGCAGCAGGTTATGAGCGAGGCACATTATGCTCGCTATTCGGTCCATCCTGGGTCTACGAAGATGTACCATGATCTCCGATGCTTATACTGGTGGGACGGTATGAAGCGGGATATTGCAGAATTCGTCGCCCAGTGTCCTAATTGTCAGCAGGTCAAGGTTGAGCATCAGAAACCGGGTGGACTGTTGCAGGAGATGGAAATCCCAACTTGTAAGTGGGAGGTTATTAATATGGACTTCATTACAGGTTTGCCTCGCACTCCACGGAAGTATGATTCCATCTGGGTCGTTGTGGATAGGCTGACAAAATCAGCCCATTTTCTTCCCGTCAGGACTACTTATTCCGCCGAGGATTATGCCAGGCTCTATATTAGAGAGATTGTGAAGCTTCACGGAGTTCCTATATCTATTATTTCTGACAGAGGCGCCCAGTTTACGGCGCGTTTCTGGAGGTCGTTTCAGGAGGGCCTAGGGACTCAGGTGAGTCTGAGCACAACCTTTCATCCTCAGAGCGACGGACAGGACGAGCGCACTATACAGACGCTGGAGGATATGTTGCGGGCCTGCGTTATTGATTTCAGAGGCAGCTGGGATGATCACTTGCCGTTGATTGAGTTCGCACATAATAATAGTTACCATTCCAGCATCCAGATGGCTCCGTACGAGGCATTATATGGCAGGAAATGCAGATCGCCGATCGGCTGGTTTGATATTGGCGAGTCAGAGTTGATTGGCCCAGATATGGTCCAGCAGGCCGTGGACAAGGTAAAACTTATTCGAGAGCGACTGTTGGCAGCCCAGAGTCGACAGAAGTCATACGCGGATAAACGGCGTCAACCGTTGGAGTTTCAGGTAGGCGAGTGGGTATTTCTGAAGGTATCGCCTATGAAAGGCATGATGCGGTTCGGCAGAAAGGGTAAGCTCAGTCCGCGTTATATTGGGCCTTATCAGATTGTTCGGAAGGTTGGAAATGTCGCCTATGAGTTAGATTTGCCATCTGATTTGGAAGCGGTACATCCGGTATTCCATGTGTCTATGCTCCGCAAATGCATTGGTGACCGTTCCAGAATATTTCCTGCGGATGATATTCAGGTGACGGAGCAACTATCGTACGAGGAGCAGCCCGTATCTATTTTGGATCGTCAGGTAAGGAGGCTCCGGAATAAAGACGTAGCCTCTGTTAAGGTACTGTGGCGGAACGATAATAGGGAGGAAATGACGTGGGAGGCTGAAGAGGAAATGAAGAAGAAATATCCTCATCTGTTCCCTATGCCCACAGGTAACCTTAAATTCCTGTTTAATTTCATTTCAATATCAATCGTATGACGTATGTGTTGTCTATAATCAGAAACTCCGCCAAAGTATTTTCCAACCCTATAAGATTAATTTTACATTCGAGGACGAATGTTCTAAAGGGGGGGAGGATGTTATATCCCGTGTTTACACACGTTTGGAAAAAAAAAAACTTGAATTATATTGGATTCTTGAGATATAAGGTCAAATTTGATATTTTGTTGGACATAGGAGTTATGCATGAAAGAATAGAGTCATGAAAGTGTGAGACAAGGCTAAGGGTAATTTTGGAATTTTAGAAATTAGTTTCGGGAATTACAAAATGTGAATTATAAGTTATTGGGCTCAAAAATTTAATTGGAGTTGAGGCCCAAAATAGGGGTCATGGCCGGCCATACAAGGACTTGACCCAAGCCCAATTTTAGTTGGTCATGTGCTTGGTCATGTGACCAAGCACTTCAATTTCATATATCATAGAAGACTTAAGGAATTAGAAGATAAGAACAACAAAGAAAAAAAAAGAAGAGAGAGAGCAAGAGGTTTCGGGTTTGCCTTGGAAATTTAGGTACCAAAAACATTGCTTCAAAAATTCATTTCTTGTTGATTTCCTACTAAGTCAAGGTTCCTTTGTAACTTGGTATAGTTGGATTGGAGTGGGGAGCATTAGAATCACCAAAGTGATCATATTTCCAAGTGAAGAAGACTTGAAGAAAAGGTAAGAATTTCTACCTTTTTATTGTGTTATGAAGTTTTGATTGTGTTGTAGTATGTAGAAATGTGTTGATTGTATGGAAAAATGGAAGTTTGTAATGTGGGTTTGGAATTGGAGGTGTAGCCGTGTGTATATATATGTTGTATAGCCAAAATGTATAGAATTCATGTTATATTCTAGTTGTGATTGTGATGAAATGCATATGGGAATTGAAAGTTGGATGAATTTAGTTGATATGGGAAACTAAGCATATGGCCGTGTGGTATATTGCATTTGGAATAGAAATGAATTAAGTTATTTAGTGTATTGGAGTGTTGTTGTAATGCTTGATATGTAAATGAAGTTAGAATGATATAAGTTTGTATTGAATTGGAATGTAGAAACTTATGTCGTTTTAGTATGATTTTCCGACATTAAGGAAATGAAGTTGTTTGGTTGCTAATAGTGATGATCATTGATGAACTTGGAAGTTGGAAACTTGTTATGAAGTTGTATGCCAAAGATTTGATGTGTTACATAAGTTATGACTTTGGCGGAAAGTTGTATATTATGTATATCGAGTGTATATCTTGAGGAAAACGATATGAAATGTTTCTAGAACTATATGGTGATGATCATGATTGTTGTTGAATGTGAAATTATTGATCTTAGTTGAAATTTGGGTTGAATTGAAGATTATGTCAACTTATGAGAAAAATGACTAGTTGAAGGATATTTATGTTTTTAATGTTCATGGTTGATATTGTTGTTGTCGTTTGGGTTGTTGTTGATGATTTATAGCCGAGTTGAATTCTCGGGGTGCTATATGTATAGGGGAAGTGCTGCCGAAATTTCGGTAGCCAAATATGCATTAAGTTGGAACTTTGGTATTCATAGCTTACAATTGGTAAACTTGACCAATTGCAGTTTTTCGACGAAACGGGAAGTGAATTTGGAAAGGCTTAAGGAGCGTGAAAGGTATGTAAAGCAACCCCTATTCTTCCCTTGGCATGCCCTTAGTGTGTTAGGGTCGGATCCGGGCCTCGAAGGACCTCTTGGCCCTCGGAATCCGCAAGAGAAAATTTCAGTTTTTCCTTCAGTAGAATTGAACCCTTTTAATACGCTATTTCTTGGAATTATGCAATTTTGTTCTAAACTACTTGGAAAGTCATAGAATGTTTGTAGAACCTTTTTAGGTGATACCATAAGCTTAGAGGGCATAATTTGAGCCCACCGCCTTATTTGTCCCGAGGCGGGCCCACTATTTCCGGTTTTGCCCCTAGTATGCTAAAGCTCACTTTTTAAGCGATTTTTGAAAGAAATGTTTTGATTACCCTACTAATCGCTTAAAGAATATTATTTTAAATATTCTATTAAATCTTATAAATTGTTTTGACACTCGGAATGACTTCAGGAAGGTTATATTTCTGTAAATTATTATGATATCCGAATTGTATTAGTTCTGATTCCGTCCGACTCCATTGGATTTGTTTGGCTTTGATACGCTTCATCGAGTCTTTGAAACCATTTATGATATTTTTAAATTGCATTAGTCTCTCACTACTCCATTCGTGGATGTCCCAATGTTTCCCACACTGAGCCCGGGCCAGGATATGTTGTCAAGCGTGATTCTCTGCATTGTTCGCCGCGCCCCGATGTGAGGGGGCAGGTATACGCGTACATGGGTCTGTGGAGTATGATGTGCCATGTCCGCCTATTCTGATCTGATCTGTTATGGCCATTCTGATATGGCATTTTATGATACGGGGCCACGCCTCTTTTTCTGATTCCTCTGTATTGTGGCACCAGTGTCGGGAGGGTGACCACGTTCTGTCTGCCGAGTCCCGTGGCAGGGGCCGGATATGATATGACATATGTTTCTGTACACATGCTGTCTGTTTTGGGAAATATGCATTTGACACTCTGGATTTTGTACTCATTTTCTGTAACCATTATGATTTGACTTCTGTGATTCCGCTTTACATATTCAGTACATATTTCGTACTGACCCCCTTCCTTCGGGGGCTGCGTTTTCATGCCGCGCAGGTACAGACGACAGGTTCGCTGATCCATCTGTTTAGGATCCCACTTCTGCTATTTTGGGGCGCTCTCTTCTTCATAGCCCATCTTTTGGTACAGTCTGTCACTGCTATCTGGATATGTACTTTGTTCTGGGTATGACGGGGCCCTGTCCCGTCTTATGATTATGATATGTTCTGTAGAGGTCTGTGGATATATCTGTGTGGGTTCTGTACATATGTTTGGGATACTTTGTTCTATGATGGCCTTATCGGCCTATGTGTGCTAAGTCTGCTTTTTATGCTAAATTCTGTAGCGTCCACTAATATTATTATTATATTATTTTGTTAATATGCTAATTTGGGTATCGGGTACGGATAGGTGCCCAGCTAGGGCACTGGTCGCGGCCCACGGGGTTGGGTCGTGACAGATGATTTGACAAACCTTACTCAAAGAACCAGAATACTACTATGTATCTCGAGATCTAAGTCTTAGGGGGAACAAATGAGGTATCTGGGTAAGAGATCTGGTCCTTAGGGGGAATACAAAGGATGTCGCTTTGTCATCATCAAAAAGGGAGAAATTGATAAAAAAAAAATGATATGTTTAGATGACACGATAAACCCTAAGGAACCAGATACAATTAGGTTCATCTTCTGAACTTAGATAACCTTATGATATCTCATATGCTGCTTATCTAACGTGCTCCTTGAAAGAACAGATGCCTGCAGGAATTGCTCATATATGAGAGACCAGATATGTTGATTCAGAAGGACTAGATGGGATCAGGTCTCCAGCCTGCTCAACCAACAATGTAGTTGTAGAGCTACTAATAGTGTATCCAGCACTTACAACGTGTTCGAAGAACAGATGAGGAACCAGGTTCCTCCAGATAAAGGTTCTGGTCACTGAAGCTGAAAGTCCAAATCCACAACTGTAAAGTAAGCGATTGAAAATTACAATGCAACTGTACAACAATACCTCATCAAGGTTGACTGATTGACGATCCAGATCTCACGAACGTACATCTCTACTTTCTCTCTCTCTCTCTCTCTCTCTCTCTCTCTCTCTCTCTCTCTCTCAGTGCATATAGAGACATCATCTTCCAAGAGAAGACTTATTCTTGCACAATCCAAAAATTGCTCCATCCAAAGTGCAAGTCTCCAACTTTCAAGGTGTTCCTCAAGAACAGAGCCACAACAACCTGAAGGACTAGGTCCAGAACTGAATATGTTTTAGATCGTTAGGTTGTTGAGTCTTTGTTCTTTTGTGCTTAAGCTATAAACCTACTCTTTTGTGAAAAGAAGTTGTTTGTAGGTATCAAAATTCTCAAGGTTGCTTTCACAAGCTCTTGAGTGGTACACTAGGGTAGAGTTAGCGTAGTTGTATTAGTGTGTGGCTAGAGTTAGTCACTGTGGTGAAGTCTCAAAGGGTGCCTTTGAATGGTACACTAGGCTGGGGTAAATCTAGGTGTATTAGTGTGCTTGGCTAGGGGTAGTCAAGGATGAGGGCTGCATAAGCGTTATTGTAAGGGTGAGGGATTATGGGAGTTAATTCCTAACTTACGATAGATTTGTATCCTGAGTTGCTCGGTTAGTGGAGTTGAAATCCTACAGGGGTAAGTCATGGTTTTTAATCCCTTGAGCAAGGAATTTTTCACATAAAAATCTTGTGTTGATTCTCTTACTGTATCGCAGAGGGGAACTAGTACACGACCAGGTCCCTCATATACTACTTGGTGGACGCACAACCTGTAACAACCTATTTACATCCTAGTACATTCATTGAGGGTTCAAAGGTAGCAAGATTCAAAGTTCCATCGCGAAGAAGGGCATCCATTTCCAAAGCCACGGCATCTCTCCAAGCCTTATAATTATTTGCTTTTTTATGATACAAAATAGGGAGTAGAAGTAGTGGTAAGAGAGAGGTAGGAGGCATGTAACAGAGCTGCATATGATAAGTTCTTTGAGGAGGGGTTTCCAATAATTAATATTCTATTTTGGCCTATGGAAGAATATGCAAGCATGGTTTTCTTGCTTGTTTGAGTAATAGCAGTGAGATTTCCCAATACCATGCTAAGAATAGCTAGAATTTTAAGAAGAATGTGTCATTCATTTGATGAGAAATAAAAAGGAACATCGAAAATTTGAGTTGTTGAAGCTAAAGCAGCTACTTTAAAATTAACAGAAAGAGCGAGAAGGAAACGCCATCGACAAGGGGGAGAAGGACGTTGTGGGAGTGAAGGAAGCATGTTGTAGTTACTGATTTCGAAAAGAAGGGGGATGGAGGGTGTAGCAAAGTTATGTGTACCATAATTGGAGCAAAAAGGAAGAGAGAGAGAGGTGTCATAGAAACCCGACTGAGCTGGAGTAACAAACGAAGAAGGATTTGTAGGCGAAGTTGTGAGGTGATAAGAAAGGGGAGGTGTTAAATGTGATGTTGTAGCTGGAATATTTATAGGGGATGAGGCCCAAGGAGTAGGAAATGGACCTAGGAAGTAATGATGGTTAGAAAGCTGAAGTGTGGAAGGATTAGGACCTAAATGAACTGATGAGCAAAGGGAAAAACTACTTCATCAAATTTGACATACCGTGTCACACCCCGACCTTACTAGGGTGTGATAGGCATCCGACCCCATATTCGGAGCTGAACGGACCCGCTAACTCTTATTACATACTTAACCTCTTCGGATTCTTAACTTAAATTAAATAAAATACGTAATGAAAACTTTCAAAAATATTCTTTTCCTTCGTTCTCAAATCAAACAAAATCTGTAATCATTTGGAACATAACACATAACACAGAATGACACTTCGGCTGGTGAAGCCGCTTTCAAGACCGACATACTACACCCACGCCTCTGTCTGCAAAGTCTCTAACATCAATCCAGAAATCCTAGCATACAAGCTCTGACTCGGCAACACTTCAGGGCCAAATGGAGCTTGCCAACTCCGCTGGAACCTCTTCTGTAATAGCTTCTACTCATCTGGATGTACCTGCGCGGCATGAAACGCAGCCCCCAAAGAAAAGGGGTCAGTACGAGCAATGTACTGAGTATGTAAGGCATGTATAGTAACACAGTAAGGAATATAAATATGAATAATAACAGAATGGAAATATAGAGCATGTCATGAAGTAAAAGAGTAACCTGTACAGCTGAGTGCCGCTTAGGCGGATACCCTGCATGCTTAGTGCTGCGGAACGTGCAACCCGATCCATATATACATATATTGCTGCGGAACGTGCAACCCGATCCATTTGAAAACATTTCTTTTTCATATATATAGAAAATAGAACATATCATATTACCGAGGCGTCGGCTCCGATCCATTTAACCACATATCCCGCGTCTGGGCATCCTGCGTCCGGGATGGTATCATGTCATGTAACACCAACTGATCAGGTGGCTACGCGTATATAACGCTCTGGCCGTTTTTCCCATATTCCCCATATACATACATATATATATATATATATATATATATATATATATATATATATATATATATATATATATATATATATATATATATATATATATATATCATATAGCAGCATGCAGGAGAGCCCAAAGAAAGTCATGTGTCCATCAGAGTGACGTAAGGTCGGTAACCTCCGATTATATTATGGAATAATCGTCATGGCTTTATCTCACCTTGAAGGAACTAGTATTATAAGGCGAGACTATCAATAAAGAATAGCATAAAGAGAAAACATAGAATAAGATCATAAACCTCATAAGACGTCAATTCATATACTTTGAAGTCTTTAGAAAATGGAGTCATAATTAAGGAACAAAATTAAGGATCAAGAACTAGCTTAATATTCTCATATTCCTATTGAATCCATAACTTGAGACGTTCAAACATGAAACCATTCTCATCATAATTATCATAAGCATATTCTCATCTTTGACATCATCGTTATCATCACAAAAACATATCTGTCGTTGTAGTCATAAAAGCTTACAAAATCATAAACCTTTGTTTTGAAAAAATGTAGACATTTTGGAAAACATTTACGGGTTATCAGGAAGGAAATCATTCCTTGGAATTCTAGACGTCTAACATTTGAAAACAAGGAAGATATGGAAACATTTATGAAATCATACGTAGGGATCATGCCTTGAAAGAAAAGGGACGAGCCTTAACATACCTGTTCCACATCCTATTAGCTACGCTTAATTGTCCAAGCTCGCTAGTCTACATTCAAGAATATTGACACAATCATTAGACTCATCATCATATACTTGTCTTAATTCTTCAAATGAATTCATTTATAATCTGCCAAAATTTCGGCAGCATCTCCCTTGTAAATACATCATCCCCGAGAATCTAACTCGACCAATTTATCAACCAACAATCCGAGAATTCAACTCGGCCAAATTATCAACAACAATACCAACAATCATGCCAACAATATCAACATCACAACACTATTATTCATACCAATATATTCCATAAACATCCCACACGATGTTTTTCAACATACAACAACAATATGCACTTCCTTTCGTCCCAATCGAGGAGTATAATCTCGTCAACACACTAACAACATTATATACCGTCTTTACATATATAAATCAGTCCATCACACGGCCACAACATGTTCAAAACAGCCCATAAACACAACAACTACAATACAACACTTTATGACCCTTCCTTCATAACTATTTTCGTTTTTAAAGCTTGCTAGACCTTCAAATAAACTCAACACAAGAGATGGGATGAATAACATACCTTATACTTGAAGAAACTCAGCCACATAAATTTTCTCCAACGCCACACTTGAGTAGAAGCAAGAACAATCACCTTTCACGGACTAGTTTGGCGAAATCTGGTTAAATTCTTGATTTATCGGACTATAATTTTTGAGAGAGGTGTGGAGAATTTTCTAGGGACTTTTGCATTGTTAATTTGCTGAAAATATGAGGTTGATGGGGGTATTTATACCCCTGTTAGGTCGGTTTCACCGACCTCCCCATGTGGGGCCCGCGGAACCCTTTAGACAGTTTGAGGTCTTGCTCTTAAAATGGACATAACTTTTGATTCCGACATTGTGTTAGGGCCCACGACCTATGGTTGGAAAGCTATTTCAATTATCTACAACTTTTATTTCTTGGTGTTTTTCCAAATTCCAAACGTATAAAGCCGTTTTTGCTCCTCCAAGTCAAGTCATCCGAAAACGTTTTCTTAAATCATCCTTTTGGAGGGCTTACACTCATTTTTGGCTTATGGGTCCTTCTTAGGACTTGCTCAACTTCACATGTACTACCCATATATCACTTCATATGTCTTTTATAAAGTCCCGACGTGTGGTCCCCATCTTAACTTATGGTTACAAGGGCTATCATCGAGTGATCACGTTAACCGATTTACTTCCTACACTCTCCAAATGCCATATATATATGTTCTTATGCTCATATAACATAATCTTCATCCCTAAACTTCCTAAATATTTCCATACTAATAAACAAATTGTACATTAAAATAATTTTAGAAAATGGTCTTGCCCTTAAGTCACCACGACTACCTCGAAATATCCGAATGTACGAAATACGAGATATAACATACCGGGCTATGTATATTCTTCTAGAATCTTGGTCAAGACATCTATAGCCTAGGTGGTGCGAGCTATATCCAAGGAAGACGCATGGAATGCTGAAAAAGTTGAGCTTGTTTTTGTTATATGGCCTAATCTAGGAAAATAGAGACAACCCAACATCTTTAAGAAGAGATAATATGGGGTTTACTTGAAGGAAATTTTGTGCGGAGAGAAACCTTTGGTCGTATACGATGGTAAGCGACTAATTAAATATACCGCGTTCCAACAGCAAAATGCCAACAATGAGATGGAGTGATACTGTGATCCATAAGAGACTGAGGGCAGTTTCAATAATACGTCTGTGTTTATGTTTAACTTTTCCCTTCTTGCTCATGAGTATGAAGACAAGAGATGCAATGATAAATACCATATTCTGCAAGAATAGTCGATTAAGAGCGAATTCGCCAGCCCAATCAGATTGAACGAATTTTATTTTAGTGTTGAATTATTTTTCGACAAGTACTTTGAATTTTTGAAAAATTGTAACTACATCAGACTTGATAAACATTGGGAAAACCCAAGTGTAAAATTTGACAATCATCGACAAAGACAAGAAAATATTTGTCTCCTTCAGAGAAATGTGAGGGGGTGGGACCCCAAACATCAACAAATAATAACTGGTAAATGAGTCACTTTTATTGCTAGAAACTGGAAGATGTAATTTGCGTGACTTGCCAAGTTGACAAATGCTACAAAGTTTATTTATAGCCGTTTAGAAACTTGACTGTAGCCATTTGGGGGTTGACCGAGTCAAGATGACCTCGGTTGGGAATTCTAAGGTCGTGGATGAGTAGCGTGTTTTTACTTGAATTCAAATTTGAGCTTCTTGGACTTTTCTTTTTTCTTGAATTTCAGTCTTGTGTTTCTTGATTTTCTTAGATTTCTTGATCTTCTTCATCTTTCATCATTTGGGGTTGGACTTGGTGAAACCAGATTTTTCTGATTTTCTGGTGTCCCACTTCTGCGGGAGTAGTACTGTTATACCCCGTACATTTATACGACAAATTATCCGCAAGCAAATCGACTCAAGTTAAAGGAGGAATTATTTTCGGACATGAAATAAGAGCTTTTAATTTTCAACTTTGATTATCACAAAAATTGATTAATTAAAGTTAGACAAGTAAATTAGTGGGACATGTGTCAATGTTAAGGGCTACTTATATAAGGCATCAGATGACTTATATTCCTCCATTATTCACAAAACTCATCCATCAAAGTAGAGTTAGTGAGAGAAGCTCTCAAGCTTAGAGAGAGAGAGAAGTTCCCGGGCTACTATTCACGGCGGCGCACTGTTCACGGCGCCGCCACTGTTCACGCGACTGTTCACGCCGCCACTGTTCACGGGCGGCGCACTGTTCACGGCCAGCCCATTTTTGCCCCCTTCTACACAATTAATTGGAGAGATTTGAAGCTCAAGAGGAGGAAAAAGATGGAGCTCATGGTAGCCATGGCTTTCTTGAAGACATTTCATGGTGAAAAATTATAGCTTGTCTCTAAGGTAAGATTTAATTCTTTTCTACATGTTTTGGAGGTAGTTTAGACTTGTATAGCTTGGTAGATGTGTGTTGAATTCAAACGGGTTATGTATGTTGATGTTGAATTATAAATTGAGCCGTGTAAGGGGGGTGTTTTGAGTAAGAATGAGGAATTGATTTTAGTAGCATTATGTAGGAATTAAATGGTTAAATTTAAAGTTGTGTTATCTTATGGACATATTGCTATCCTTGCTAAATTGAAAGGATTGAGGGTATGATTATGTTCATATGATTATTGTTGTTGTTATCATGGGTTATGTGATGAGAATGAAGGAAATTAATGGTTAGAAACTTTATAGAGGTCGTGTGGGTGTGTGAAGAGGAGTGTGGCCGTGAGCCATAGTAATGAAAGAGAATGGTGAATTAAAATTTATTTAGCTTGTTAGAGGTGTCGTTGTGACATTGATGACGTAGATAAAGGGTTAACGAGTTGAGTTGGTGTTGAAATTGGTTGTATGTTGTTATGAGAAATTAAGTGATTTTTATATAATTTTTATGCAATTATGAAAGTAAGATGCTAAATGTGAACTATGGTTGTTATTAATGAATTTGGAAGAAAACAATGCGATTTGGTAGTTTCGTTGCAATTGTAGAAGTTTCGAATGGAATATGGAAATGGGCGGAATGGTTCGAATCCTTGGATATTGTTTAAAATGTTATTGAAATATGTTTGGGTAATCTTGAGTTAGTTGATGAATATGGAAAAACAAAATGTTGATATTAGTTGGATGGTGTGAAGTTAGAATGGAAGAGTTACATTATGTGGAAAGGAAGGGAAAAATTTTGGATTGTTGGAAATGTTGTATGAATTGCTTAGAATGTCTTTAAGTATTGTTGGTATGGATTCGGGTTAGTATTTAAATATATATAAGCATCGATGTTGGCTTGAAGGTAAGTCGTCGAGTTGAATTTATGAAAGTTGTTGAATGATGTAAAAGAGAGTTACTATTATTATTTTGCCTTTCGAATTGGTTATCAATGTTACTAGGTTGGTTATTGTGGTTGTTGTTGTTGATTTTGAGCGAGATAAATTCTCGGGATGGCCTATTTACAGGGGAAGTGCTGCCGAATTTTCTGTAGAATTTAATGATTAGTTTGGAATGAATGGCTTAAGTGCCCTTAGCTAATGATTGGATATTCGTTGGCATATTTGTAGACCTTGGGGAGCCCGAGGCGTAGATTGAGATTTACTTTAGATTGACTATCTTGGAGTGCGTACGAGGTATGTAAAGCATCCTCCTTTCTTTTTGGCATGTCTTAGTTTTACATAGGCTAGATTAAAGCCTTAAGGAAATTCCAAATCCGAAAATCCGAGCATGATATGATATATATATATATATATATTCCTTGGCACTCTTATGTATGATTTGATGAAATATGAACCATTATGTTTTTGAAAGAAGTGATTTCCAAACTTTGTACAAAAAGGTTTCACTTTAATGAATTTCGTAATTTTTGAATGCATATCTTTCGCATAAAGGCTCGGATTGTTCCAACATTTTCATAAGAGTTTGCATTATGTATAATGAGTATGTTTTCCATAAGCGGGCCCGACTTGGATAAATACCCGTCCGTGGGTCCCGCGACGTTCCTTTATGTAATTCGGGAACTTTTGAAAGAATTCGTTATGACTATTATTTCGATTTTTCAAGTATGATCAGTTTACTTATGTTTGAGTTCATGATAATGATTTTATGCATATGACTACTCACGACTCTACTCGTGCGTTCTGTTATATCTTTCGCCGGTTCCCGGGCCGGTTCTGTTATCGTGCGCATTTTGATATACTCCGGAGTTATGCTGTGTTATGGTTCTCCGAGCTACTCGCTAATGAGGGTCGGGTTCCACATATATTTGGTGTTATGCTGTGTATGGCGTTATGTTGTGATGTGATATGTGACGGGGATACGGAGATTTGAAACATTCTGGTGTTATGCTGTGTTATGGCGCCATCGACGGGCGGGCGATCATATTCTTCTGTACCCTACGCATGACTTACATATTTTTGAAAGTAAACAAATTTTGATATGTTAGATTTATACTTATGTTCTGTACTACTATTTCATTTATGCCTCAGATTTGTTTTTGTATTTTCTACTTTGCATACTCAGTACATATTTCGTACTGACCCCCTTTCTTCGGGGGGCTGCGTTTCATGCCCGCAGGTACAGACGCACAGTTTGGTGATCTACCCATTTAGGACACCCTCTTCTGCTGTTTGGAGTGCTCTTCTCATTTCAGAGCACACATTTTGGTATATATATTCGTTCGCTATGTATATATGTATTTGTTCAGGGGCACGGCGGGGCCCTGTCCCGCCATATGATTCGGTTTGTCTGTTTAGAGGTCTGTAGACGTATTTGTGGGTGTGTGTGCCTACTTCTGTACAGTTGTGTTTATATGATTCTATTCGTTATGGCAGCCTTGTCGGCTCGCACATGTATATGTTGTTCTGTTGGCCCTGTGTGGCCTTTGTTGGTATTTGCTGTGTACAGGGTTATTTTGGATAGTCCGAAAAACAAAGGAAACTCTGCCGAAATTTTCTTTGAAAATCTCATAAATATGAAACACCGCCTTGTCGGCTTCTGTTATATGCCTGGATGGGTTTGATATAATCTGAGGCAGTGTTTGATATTTGTGTTGGTATAAGTTATCTGTTTGCCACTTGGATTTGTGATTGTGTTTGGGTGCCCAATTCGGGCACTAGTCACGGCCCACGGGGTTGGGTCGTGACAGAAGTGGTATCAGAGCGGTCCTTCCTCGGAGTGTCTACAGACCGTGTCTAGTAGAGTCTTGTTTATCGGTGTGTTGTGCACCACATCTATAAACAGGAAGCTACAGGACATTTAGGGTGTTTCCTTTCTTTGAATCTTAGATCGTGCGATAGAGCCAGCTGTAGGAAATGGATTCCTTTTTGCTAACCTTTAATTTCAGCTGGAGGATGGTATCGACGTAAGAAAGTGACTGATGATATGGAAAGATGCACAGTACTCAGGTAAACAAGTGTATGAAAGATGTATGTCGGGGGAAGTTATTTGAAGTATGATGGAAATATAAAGTTGAAGGTTGAAAAGAAAATAAACCGGGAAATGTCACCGGTGTCGTTTGAGGTGGGCATGTGAGGTAAGTCTCGACATCTGTATACTTTTATTTGTAATTGTTAGCCCTGTGTGGCTACGATGTGATATGATATGATATATAAATACGTATATGTGTTGGCCCTGTGAGGCATGGTTGGTATTTCCTGTGTACAGGTTTTGGAATAGTAAGAAATACAGAAGGAACCTCTGCCCAAATTTTCCCAGGAATAAGTAAAAAGGAGAATGAAATATAGGTTCATAATGTGCCTTGAAAGTTTATACCGATAGGGCAAGATCAATCAGAAAAGGTGAAGGGTTAGGTACGCCTAGTCCGCAGGATGTAATATGAAAACCATAAGGATTGTTATAGAAGTGAGTGAAGCCTAGCAAGGAAGTAACTAGAGGATATGATGTGATTAGTGTGAAACGAGAAAGCAAATATAAAATAAGAAAGACTTACAAAGTTCTATAGGGAAAATTTAGGATAAAAGTCAAGTGGTAACGAAAGTGAAAGCGAACACAGGAAGAGGAGGAGTTAATTGGAAGAAGAAAGAGTCAAGTTAAGACTAAGTGCACAAGGAAGAAAGTAATATTTCAACGGAAGAGCTCGCAATACAACTGACAACGGACAGCGAAGTAAGAGGAGAGTGAAGGCAATGACGTGGAATTATTACATCGGGAAGCAACAGAAAGAGGAAATACTACATGAATGACTACGTAAGGACCTGGAGTGTGTTATAATGGATTAAAGCAAGTCGACAAACAGAAGAGGTATGTGAAGGACATAATTAACTAAGAGAACACTTGAGAAAGTATTGAGAATTCAGAATCAGTTCAACATTCGAGGACGAATGTTCTAAAGGGGGGGAAGGATGTTATACCCCGTACATTTATACGACAAATTATCCGCAAGCAAATCGACTCAAGTTAAAGGAGGAATTATTTTCGGACATGAAATAAGAGCTTTTAATTTTCAACTTTGATTATCACAAAAATTGATTAATTAAAGTTAGACAAGTAAATTAGTGGGACATGTGTCAATGTTAAGGGCTACTTATATAAGGCATAAGATGACTTATATTCCTCCATTATTCACAAAACTCATCCATCAAAGTAGAGTTAGTGAGAGAAGCTCTCAAGCTTAGAGAGAGAGAGAAGTTCCCGAGCTACTATTCACGGCGCCGCCACTGTTCACGCACTGTTCACGCACTGTTCACGCCGCCACTGTTCACGGGTGGCGCACTGTTCACGGCCAGCCCATTTTTGCCCCCTTCTACACAATTAATTGGAGAGATTTGAAGCTCAAGAGGAGGAAAAAGATGGAGCTCATGGTAGCCATGGCTTTCTTGAAGACATTTCATGGTGAAAAATTAGAGCTTGTCTCTAAGGTAAGATTTAATTCTTTTCTACATGTTTTGGAGGTAGTTTAGACTTGTATAGCTTGGTAGATGTGTGTTGAATTCAAACGGGTTATGTATGTTGATGTTGAATTATAAATTGAGCCGTGTAAGGGGGGTGTTTTGAGTAAGAATGAGGAATTGATTTTAGTAGCATTATGTAGGAATTAAATGGTTAAATTTAAAGTTGTGTTATCTTACGGACATATTGCTATCCTTGCTAAATTGAAAGGATTGAGGGTATGATTATGTTCATATGATTATTGTTGTTGTTATCATGGGTTATGTGATGAGAATGAAGGAAATTAATGGTTAGAAACTTTATAGAGGTCGTGTGGGTGTGTGAAGAGGAGTGTGGCTGTGAGCCATAGTAATGAAAGAGAATGGTGAATTAAAATTTATTTAGCTTGTTAGAGGTGTCGTTGTGACATTGATGACGTAGATAAAGGGTTAACGAGTTGAGTTGGTGTTGAAATTGGTTGTATGTTGTTATGAGAAATTAAGTGATTTTTATATAATTTTTATGCAATTATGAAAGTAAGATGCTAAATGTGAACTATGGTTGTTATTAATGAATTTGGAAGAAAACAATGCGATTTGGTAGTTTCGTTGCAATTGTAGAAGTTTCGAATGGAATATGGAAATGGGCGGAATGGTTCGAATCCTTGGATATTGTTTAAAATGTTATTGAAATATGTTTGGGTAATCTTGAGTTAGTTGATGAATATGGAAAAAAAAAATGTTGATATTAGTTGGATGGTGTGAAGTTAGAATGGAAGAGTTACATTATGTGGAAAGGAAGGGAAAAATTTTGGATTGTTGGAAATGTTGTATGAATTGCTTAGAATGTCTTTAAGTATTGTTGGTATGGATTCGGGTTAGTATTGAAATATATATAAGCATCGATGTTGGCTTGAAGGTAAGTCGTCGAGTTGAATTTATGAAAGTTGTTGAATGATGTAAAAGAGAGTTACTATTATTATTTTGCCTTTCGAATTGGTTATCAATGTTACTAGGTTGGTTATTGTGGTTGTTGTTGTTGATTTTGAGCGAGATAAATTCTCGGGATGGCCTATTTACAGGGGAAGTGCTGCCGAATTTTCTGTAGAATTTAATGATTAGTTTGGAATGAATGGCTTAAGTGCCCTTAGCTAATGATTGGATATTCGTTGGCATATTTGTAGACCTTGGGGAGCCCGAGGCGTAGATTGGGATTTACTTTAGATTGACTATCTTGGAGTGCGTACGAGGTATGTAAAGCATCCTCCTTTCTTTTTGGCATGTCTTAGTTTTACATAGGCTAGATTAAAGCCTTAAGGAAATTCCAAATCCGAAATCCGAGCATGATATGATATATATATATATATATATATATATATATATATATATATATATATATATATATATATATTCCTTGGCACTCTTAGGTATGATTTGATGAAATATGAACCATTATGTTTTTGAAAGAAGTGATTTCCAAACTTTGTACAAAAAGGTTTCACTTTAATGAATTTCGTAATTTTTGAATGCATATCTTTCGCATAAAGGCTCGGATTGTTCCAACATTTTCATAAGAGTTTGCATTATGTATAATGAGTATGTTTTCCATAAGCGGGCCCGACTTGGATAAATACCCGTCCGTGGGTCCCGCGACGTTCCTTTATGTAATTCGGGAACTTTTGAAAGAATTCGTTATGACTATTATTTCGATTTTTCAAGTATGATCAGTTTACTTATGTTTGAGTTCATGATAATGATTTTATGCATATGACTACTCACGACTCTACTCGTGCGTTCTGTTATATCTTTCGCCGGTTCCCGGGCCGGTTCTGTTATCGTGCGCATTTTGATATACTCCGGAGTTATGCTGTGTTATGGTTCTCCGAGCTACTCGCTAATGAGGGTCGGGTTCCACATATATTTGGTGTTATGCTGTGTATGGCGTTATGTTGTGATGTGATATGTGACGGGGATACGGAGATTTGAAACATTCTGGTGTTATGCTGTGTTATGGCGCCATCGACGGGCGGGCGATCATATTCTTCTGTACCCTACGCATGACTTACATATTTTTGAAAGTAAACAAATTTTGATATGTTAGATTTATACTTATGTTCTGTACTACTATTTCATTTATGCCTCAGATTTGTTTTTGTATTTTCTACTTTGCATACTCAGTACATATTTCGTACTGACCCCCTTTCTTCGGGGGGCTGCGTTTCATGCCCGCAGGTACAGACGCACAGTTTGGTGATCTACCCATTTAGGACACCCTCTTCTGCTGTTTGGAGTGCTCTTCTCATTTCAGAGCACACATTTTGGTATATATATTCGTTCGCTATGTATATATGTATTTGTTCAGGGGCACGGCGGGGCCCTGTCCCGCCATATGATTCGGTTTGTCTGTTTAGAGGTCTGTAGACGTATTTGTGGGTGTGTGTGCCTACTTCTGTACAGTTGTGTTTATATGATTCTATTCGTTATGGCAGCCTTGTCGGCTCGCACATGTATATGTTGTTCTGTTGGCCCTGTGTGGCCTTTGTTGGTATTTGCTGTGTACAGGGTTATTTTGGATAGTCCGAAAAACAAAGGAAACTCTGCCGAAATTTTCTTTGAAAATCTCATAAATATGAAACACCGCCTTGTCGGCTTCTGTTATATGCCTGGATGGGTTTGATATAATCTGAGGCAGTGTTTGATATTTGTGTTGGTATAAGTTATCTGTTTGCCACTCGGATTTGTGATTGTGTTTGGGTGCCCATTTCGGGCACTAGTCAAGACCCACGGGGTTGGGTCGTGACAAGTACCGCCCCTGCGGATCCGCCTAAGCGGGACTTGGCCCGCAGACGCGGGAAGCTAACTCATTTAATGAAGTCCCAGTGGATGAGTATCCACTGAGGCAGGATCGCGGAAGCGAGTCTATCTCCGCTTCAGCGGAGATCGCTGAATTAGAAATCTTAATTCATTTCCAACTTTGAACCATTTACCCCATCCACTAAAAAACCCTAATCCTAAGGAGTGTGTGGCGATTTCTGAAGGAGTTGTTGGTGGAATCACTCTGGGGTAAGTCTTCTACTTTATCTTAGTAATTAACCTTGCTTAATTAGTATCCATGGTGGTTATTGAGCTAATGGGAAAGATGAGTTTATGAAACCTAGGTTATTGATCTTAAGTCCCTTTTAATCTAATTGAGTATTGTTGATTTAATTATTGTTTTCTACTATCTAATCATTGGGATTAATAGATTCTAGGCTTGAATCTTCCTCTACTTCAAGAAATCAAGTCATGAAATTACGGCTTCTTTTCAATTTAGGGATTTTGGTGTAATTAGTGATATTGGAGGACTAATTATGGTTAGAATTCCATGAAATTAAGGATAATGACTAATTAGACTATGGATAATGTAATTTCACCCTTAAATTTTTATTTTTCCCTTGATGCTCGTTAGGGGTATCTTGGGGATTTTGGGTAACCTTTGCACCTGATTCTTTTCTGAATAATTGAATATTTTGTGGTTGTTTACTTACTTAGAATTTGGTAATTGTTAGACTATGATCGTTCTGAGGCATTGCGGAAAGGGAAGGCCAGGTGGAATAGTTCGTGGCACCAGTTCGGCATTTGAGGTAGGTTACAACTTACTTTAGTTAGACTTTGATTAGTGAATCATGTGTATACATAGAATTTATAGGGAAAGCATGTTAGGTCTTCGGACATGATGTTGGGATGGATACACAATTAGGTTTGTATGATTTCTGATTATGTGGGCTTGTCGCCGTTATTTAACGCATTGTTGACATGAGGTGTATTTGATTACATGATTGGAGTTGTGGGATGTGATAGACTCATTATAGTGATTAAAACGCAATGTTGATTCCATTTCCATAATTGTTGTGACTTATGCAAGACTTGATGTGACTTATGGTGTTTGTGACCTCCATAGCATATTCATTGGCATTGATTGCATTTGATTTAGTATTCTTGCATTCATACATTTATACATGATGGAAATAATTTGATGAAACAAGTGTGGAAACAGTTTGATGGATTATGGGATCGGGTTGCGCACTGCAACGTATATATATTTATGGGATCGGGTTGCACGCCACAACGGTACATGGACACCATGGATCCCTTGCCTGTCATGACTGCCGAGACGTTGATATTCCATCTGGAGAATGTGTGTACAAAGTGAGTATTGGCCATTGCATTGCATGACATCCATCTCATTGCATTGCATATATCATCATCCATTCTTTATTGTTGTAGTTGTATTGGATTTTCCTTAAAAGCTATTGAGACTTCACAAACTTGTGTTTTAGGAGATTCACCTTAGGCTCTGATTCGGGTGTGTGTTATTCTATAATTTAAGTAGTTATTATGTGCCTATCTGCTTAACTTGT
This sequence comes from Lycium barbarum, assembly GCF_019175385.1. NCBI lineage: Eukaryota > Viridiplantae > Streptophyta > Magnoliopsida > Solanales > Solanaceae > Lycium > Lycium barbarum. The sequence goes on from NC_083343.1 coordinate 81,785,341, forward strand.
TAATTCTGTGCCTTATATGCGTAAACTAATCATAGTCGGCCTATGATGCTTACCAGTACGTGTGTGTACTGATACTACTCTTGCTGCACTTATTATGAGTGTAGAGTTTTAGGCAGGACATTCACCAAAGCCCCGTTTCTATCCTTGAGGCTATCTTGCTGAGATTTCGAGGGTGAGCCACCTACTAGCCCGCAGCCCTGGATTTTTAACTTTCATTGTCTACTATTATATCCACCAGACAGTGTTTCTTTATGTTTCAACCAGATGTATTATTCCTAGACTTGATTTTGGATTAGTTGTTCTTGTACTAGTGACTTCACGTCCTTGGGGTTGTATTTGACTTATTATTCCGCACATTCCTCATTTATGACATGATAAGACTTATTAATATTTGTTCGTATAATCTATGTTGATTCTTAAATTGATTAAAGGGATGGTTCGCCCACCAATGGGGTTAGTGTGGGTGCCATCATGACCGCGTAGTTGGGTCGTGACAAGTTGGTATTAGTTGGCTTGGTATGGATGCTGTTATGTGGGCTTGTCGCCATAGTTGTTAATAAGTTGTGATTGTTAATTGATTTACCTTATCACCTTGTATCTCACGTATCTCATGAAAAGGGAAGGATTATATATTAATGACTTAAGTTGTGTCAGCATTCATGACATATGTCTATTGGTCCCTTGAATTGTGATATTGTTGAATTTGACTCCATGCATTGACATATCATCCATTTACATACACGATTGGTTATGATAGTGAGAATATGATGAGAATGATAGCCTGTGTGGTAATGAAAAGAATGATAGACTGTGTGGCAAATGGTAACAATGATAGCCTGTGTGACAATGGTAACAATGAAGACTGTGTGGCAAATGGTAACAATGATAGCCTGTGTGACAAATGGTAACACTGATAGCCTGTGTGGAAAATGGTAACAATGACAGCCTGTGTGGAAAATGGTAACAATGACAGCCTATGTGGCATTTGGTATATGGACTTCGCGGGTCCCTCATGGGTCATGACTTTGAGGCATAACCCTTAGCATGTGTGTAGGAGAGGGAGAGTTGTCCTGTGTGGCCATGCATTGCATTAAATTCATTCATTCATTCATTTACTCATGACTACTTACTTGGCATTTGTTATATACTCAATCTGAACTTATACTTGAATATGCTTTCCTTACTTTACTTGATTTCTTGATCTGCTCTACTTGTTCATTTCTTCCTATTGTACGCATTATCTAATAGTTCTAGGCCTATGATGCCTACAAGTACTAGTGTTGTACTCATACTACTCTTGCTGCACTTTTTGTTGAGTGCAGAGTTTGTTCCAGGATCGGGTTCGCAACCTCGAGAGTGATTCCGAGGCCTTCCATCAGGAGATCTTAGGGTGAGCCACTCGCCGGATCTATAGCCCTGGATCCCTTCCTTGCTTATCTATTTATTTCTGATTCCTCAGACAATTTCTATTTATGTATTTTGAGACTTGTATCCCAGTATATCGGATGTTGTATTAGTATTAGAAACTCTTGTACTAGTTCAGACCAGTTTTTGGGGTTGTAGTTGTTTTAGTACTTCCGCACTTACTTATGATATATATATATAGCTTGTTATAATTTTTGTCTTTCCGTCCGCATGTCTTTCTTTTAAATGATGTGACTAAGGGAAGGGTTCGCCTACCAGGGGGATAGTGTGGGTGCCCTCATGAATCGTGACAGGTTGGTATCAGAATCCTAGGTCACCGATCTCACGAATCTAGTAGAGTCTTGTAGATCGGTACGATGAACTCTGTACTTATCTTCGAGAGGCTATATTACATTTAGAAAACTTCCATTCTTTCGCTCCTTTCATGCTACTTCATTCACATTGGTATCTGATTGGTTCAAATTGGTATCTAACTTCATTATTCCAATCTCTCACTGATAGTGAGGACACATTTTGGGATTCGTTCATGAGTAGCTGGATGTAACGTCGCGTGGTATGCCAAGGGACGTGACAAGGTGATGAGGGCATATGATGAAGTTCAGATTTCAGTTATGACTTAAAGACTCGATTGAGTGGGGTTATGATTCAGATTCTCTAGTTCGGTGATATCCCTAGTAAATGGGAGTGATGGTGCAAACAACTATATGATAGCCATGTTTCAGTGGTTAGTTGCTCAAAAGTCGAGGTAGTACGTTATAGTAGAACAAGTGATAGGAAGATGTTTAATGATTTTAAATGGTACGGTTAGTGGGATAACCAAGTGGTAAGCGTTATGACATTGAGGATTACGCTTGAGAGGTTTGGGTAGTACATAAAGAGTTCCTGAGATGTAATGAGGTAGGATACATATTAATGATTCTGAAGACAAAAGGAAAACTTGGAAAAATCAATGGACCAAACAAGAAGAATAGTTGATGAGACTATGAAGAGAAGTTTGAAAAAGCATATAACGTAAAAGATGACTTGTATGATAAGGTATGAGGGAGTAGGACTTCGTATTAAGGTGCGTGTGAAGAGTCTTCAGTTACTTGACATAACGAGGATGTAACGATAAAAATTCGAATGGATCATTCTCAGTTATAGGAAAAGTACAAGTGGTGGAAGGTCTCATCTGGGAAAAAGTTTCTATGGATGATTGACTCGTGTGGAAATAGTCAGGTGTAGTCTTTTAGAAAAGGTCATGGTTACAAGCTCGCTTGATACCTCGGGAGTATGGTGGTAAGAAGGAGTCGTTTGAACTATGATCTTATTGATTTTGTCAGACTGCTCTGTTTATAAGTGAATGTTAAAGGAACATGAATTGATCGATAAGTTTTGACTACGTCGTATGCTTTCGGGGAAATTAGTGACCAACTAATAGAAATGACTCTAGCGATGGACGAGTGTGATGATTTAGTTACTGAAAGAGTTATCAGTTGTTGCACCTAACTTAGAGAAGAAATATGGATATTGTATACGTGATGCGTTTGGCTTAGAGGAATGTGGAGTTTTAAGGTTCGAGTGAGGCAAGGAAACATTCAGACACTCAAGATTGTGGTTTACTACTACCTCCATGATTGGCTTAGCTATTTTAAAAGACATATGATATTTCAATTCACCCCACGTGTGGGTTTGAGTGATTTTTCAGTTGATGATGATAAAAGTAATTTGAAATGGAGTATGGAAACTGAAGAACTAAGATAAAGGCATCTAACTATCGAGTTTGGGGGATTAACGTTCGTAAATCTTGGAAGAAATGTCGCCACTTGAATCATGTACGGGCTATGATGACATTATATTATATCCTTCAGATAGGGTGCAAACTGATGAGTATTATTGAGGAAGGAAGTCTCTAGGCAATTTGACTTAGTGTATAACAAGTGCCAATGTGACTTTTTGATTGAGGATTGATATGGAGGTAACTTGTGTAGTACCAAGATGGGTAATTTCACTACACCCTTGAATGGATGAGCTAGAGTTGATTGATAAGAAGGAATCTCTAGGTCATAATTTTGAGGTAAGACTATGTCGGTAGTAGTAGATTGTGTCAAACTGATGGTTAGATAGTAGGGTTGAGTATTTCAAATACGAATGACTTGAGGGTATTCGTGTGTGGTAAGGCACATGGATTGTAAGATTGGTACTTTTAGATTTGCAAAAGGCATAATAAGTATTGTACTTAGAGATATATGGTTGTGAAGGGTGAAGTATGGGGCCATAGGCCTTACGTTGGAGTGTTTGAAATGATAAGCGAGTTTAATAAAAGTACTAAGATGAGAGTAGATTCCATAAATTCTATCGTATCGGGGTGACTAGTGTGAGTTGACGAACACGAAGGTTTAAATTCATAAGGTATAGTTCATCAGTGCTCGATTGATGACTTGAGAAAATTCATCTTTTGAGTTTGGGAACAATAACACGGGGTTAAATATTCAGGAACAATGGATTTAAATGGGTCACCACATACTTATGAAAGGCTTATTTGTTCATTTTGTAAGTATTTTGAAATAGTTCGGTTGATTATTGGTGTCATTCAGGGAACAGTGCATTACAGTCGGAACAAGTCTGTTCATTTAAAGCCGGGTGGCATATGCATATATTAGCAAAAGGATTCATAGTATTCTAGTAACCCTTATCTAAAGAATTAATGGATTTCTATTTGGGATAAAGGGATGGTAGGTTTACCCGAGCGTTATATTGGAGCTTGGAAGGAGATTTGATAATATTTTGTTGTTGGCAGTTTCATGGGCATTTCTAATGGTCTACGTGGTTACTTGGTGATGAATTGAGGAGGTACAAATGAATATGGCAAGTCTTTGGGGTGATCAGTTTGATTTTTACAAATTAGGCACTGCAAGATAACCGCTAGGATGGTGCGCATGGTATGTTATTCGTAGGATTATAAGGAGTTGGACGATGAGTGTTGACTCAATAGTTCTAGCTCGTCGAAATGAACTAAGGGATTTGAAATTTGTGCAATCGGCCTTGGATAAGGTCAGTTTTTGACAGATATGCTTAGAATTGGCCTAGTGCAAGCACAAATTCTTTTTGGTCTGAGGGAGTCATGATTTAGACTCGCAGTGTGTAACAACGCGTTTTCTATGGAATCCTGATACTAAAGACTACTTTGGAAGGTAATGAAGATAGATAAGTAGAGTCATGGTACTTTACGGGTATAGGTTTGACAATTGGTTGTGGTTTCAGCTAAAGGATCATGGGAACTATGATGATAAATGTGGAATCAAACAGTTGCGTTCAGAGTTATGGTTACAACCAAAATCTAGTATTTCAAGCGAAGTTGGATCTAATGAGTGAGAATTAGACTATTGAGTTAAGTTAAAGGAAGATTTGGCAGATTAAGTGAACGAGCAAATTTCTATAGACTTTACGAAAATTTGGGGTTTACTTGTGTTATAATGTATCGTTTGACTAAGTCAGCTCTTTTCGTACCGGATCAGACTACTTACAACTCGAGTGGAGTTTACATGTCATTTCCTTGAGGATATGCTGTGGGCTTGTATGATTGACTTTGGTGGTCATTGAGATTGGTTCTTTCCATTAGACGAGTTTCCTTACAATGATAGTTACCATTCGGGCGTTGAGATGGCTCTATTTGAGGCTTTGTATGGTAGGAAATGTCATTATCCGATTGGTTGGTTCAGTGTATTCGAGGTGAGACCTTAGGATACTGATTTGTTGAGAGAGACTTTGGATAAAGTGAAGCTGATTCTGGATAAGCTCCTTGCTGCTCAGAGTAGACAAAAAGGGTATCTGGATCGGAAGGTTCATGATTTGGAGTTCATGGTTGGTGACTAGGTTTTATTGAAGTTTCGACCATGAAGGGTGTGATGAGATTTGGGAATAAGGGAAAGTTAAGCCCGAGGTTTAATTGCCCTTTTGAGATTCTTCGGCGTGTTAGTGAGGTAGCCTACGAGTTGGCATTGCCACCAGGTTTAGCGGGTGTTCACTAGGTGTTTCATATTTCCATGTTGAAGAAATACCATTCAGACGGGTCTTATATCATCCATTGGGACTCGGTGCTATTTGATCAGAATCTGTCCTTTGAAGAAAAGCTGATAGCAATCTTGAATAGACAAGTTAGGAAGTTGAGGCAAAGGAGATAGCTTTAGTAAAGGTGCAGTGGAAGCACCATCCAGTTGAGGAGGCTATATGGGAGACTGAAGCTGATATGATGTAACAACCCGCTAGGTCATTATGGGAGCTTTGACCATTTTACCCCTACCCGTAGCGTTCCGAGACTAAGAATTAGCTTAAGGAAAGCTCAGAGTTAGAAGTCTAAAATTTGAGGCCTTGATTTTATCTTGTGTGTATGTTATGCATTGTTTGAAAACTTGTTTCATTTTCATTGGGAGGTGACTTGGTAAATTTGACATCCGTTGGGAATTTCGAGGCCACAGGTGAGTCCGTAGCATGTTTTTACATTGATGTGCATGTTTGGTTTGCGTCTGTAGGACCTCAGATTGATGTTGGGATTTTGGGTGAAAATCTGGTGAAAAACCAGAGCTCACTGGTCGGATACGACCGCTGCAGCGGGTGTAAGACCGCTGTAGCGAGTTAGCCATTGCGGGGCGAGGGTCGCTGCCACGGGGATCGGGGAGTTAATGAGGTCCGTCATAGCGGGATAAATTTCGCTATAGTGAAATCGCCGCAGTGGGAGAAATTTCGCTATAGCGAGATCGCCGCAGTGAAACATTGACCGCTGCAGCGGTCGACAAAATGCAGAAACTGACTTTTATATTGTGGGATTTCGAGTCATTCACCACTTTAAACCAAAAACCGCTCCCTAGAAAGTAAGAGGCGAAATTCCTAGAGTCTTGGTGAGTTCTTCTTTGAAGGTAAGTCTCAACCCTTTTCATTGTTCATTCCATTATCATCCTAAGTTCCTACATTAATTGAAGGCCCTCTAGTGGTGGAGAAAAAGGGTAGGAACCTAGAAGTTGTAAACCCTTACAGAATTCATGGGTGGTTGATTTTATTATTGTTTATTCATCTAGGAGTGTAGATTATCGCTTTCTAGGATGAAAATTTGATTATTAATGGTGGAAATTGCATATTGAGACTTACAGTTCTCATAAAAATGAAAACGTTAGCCTAAAATACGTTTGAAAGGGGTTGAATCGATTAGAAACCTATGAATTGGGGATAGTATGATCATTGGGACTAAGATTATGATTTGGTTACGGTTTACTTGAGTTAGACTTTGGTTAGTTGATTGTATATGTAGTAAAGTTGATAGGAGAATGTATGATTTGGTTGTATTAATTCTAATAATGTGGGCTTGTTGCCATTTCTTCATAGATCGAAACTTGAGATTAAATTGTTATGTTTGAGAAGGAAGGAGTCAATATATACTCTTCTTGTTGATTGAGATGGTTGTATATTCATGTTGTGTTGATGTCACACCCCGAACCATGGCCTAAGCGTAACACGACACTCGGTGCCTAACTGTATGTGACCGAGCGAACCCATAGGCTGGATGAATCAACATGTGATATCAAAACATGCTAAAATAAGGAAATAAGACTAGCACATGCTGATCTACTAAAAAGTCTGGCTGAAATATATTAAAATGCGGAAATACTTTTTAAGTTTGAATCATCTAAATAAATAGCCAACAAGGATAATACATCAATGCCTTCTAATAATGATTTGTTACACCTCGGAATTTCGAGTTGTTGTGCGGTGAGTAGACTAATGCAAGTTAAGGTGTATATGATGCCCCTACAAGTAAGAAGGGATACTTAGTGATTCTAATTAAGATTCCAAAGACATTTGAGGCGAGAGAAGAAATCTCCTTGGAGAAAGTTAAGGTAGAAAGTGCCTTACCCCGTGTACAAACGTACCAGCAGGTATTCCCGGCAATTTACGGGGTTAGAAACTGAACGAATCAAATCGACGCAATCGGAATGGATTCAGGAAATTTTGTAGACATCAGTCACTGTCGACGGACCATCACTGTGCACCGTCAATATGTTTCTGCAGTCGGTGATCTGCAGGCGCAAGTTGACGGACCGTCGACACGTCGACGGATCGTCGGCCCGCTCGTCGAACAGCCTCTCTGGAATATTCCAGTCTCAGCTATAAATAGATGGCCCTTGTTCATAATTTTCAGATTTCACCTTCTCTACAGGTCTTGAAGACTCTAAAATATTCTCCATATCATCTTAGTACATATCCAAGAGAAAGAAAGGATTAATCAGCAATAATCAAGGGAAATTAAGTGTATGGGTGCTCATTAGGGTTAATGGAAGCTAGAAATTCCTTTGGAATTGAAGTTGAGCTTTTCTCCAAGTGGAGTATGTTCATCTAAAGACCATTCCTATGTGATCAAAGGTGAGTTTCACATTTAATTCATGTTACTAAGAATATTGAGTAGTTGAAAGACTTGGATTATGGAAGAAAGTAGAGTATGAAGTTCAAATCTGAAAATAGTGGTATTCTTAAACATTAACTTGACTTGAATTATAGTTCTTGACATGCTATGGGTACAATCTTGTGGTGAATAATACAAATGATGTTAAAGGAGTATTATATGAGAATGAACATGGTATTATGTCATGGTTATGGTTATGGGTGACATTGGAAGGGCATTGTATGAATTAAATAATGTTTAACTTGAAGAAGTTTATTGATTATGATGTCTTGGGTGTTGTTAATGATATTTTGGGTTGTTGAATATATGGAGAAATTTGTAGGAACAAAGGAAATGCTGCCCAATTTTCGTTAGCCTTTTAGTCGCTTTAGTCTAGATTTAAGCATGTTCTCAATGAGCTAATTTTGTACGGATTCTCTTGAATGTAGAATCGCGAGCTTGGAAGAAGAACTCTTAGTCATTAAGAAGACATAAAGGTATGTAAGGCTAGTCCCCTTCTTTCAAAGGCATGACTTCTATATTGTGATTTCTTTTCTCTACTCTCGTGACCTTCTTACATTCCAAAAGATGAGAGTTAAAGATTCTTAAGAACTTCTTATGAGATATGTTCTATAATAGTAATGATGATAATGATGCTTTCACGAGCTTGATAATCCTATGTTTATGATTTCATTGATGTTATTCTTTGTTGTTGCCTCACCTCATGATATTAGTTCTTTCAAGGCGAGGCATAGCGATGATGATGGTGCTATAACATAATCAGAGGTTCCCGACCTTACGTCACTTTGATATGATTGTAGCTTTGATTGGGCTCACATGTATGCTTATTTTATATATGATTACACCACGCCTATGCGGCCGGACAGCACCACTACGCTGGGCGTAGTGGGTGGCTTACGGATAATGATTATAACACCATGTCTATATGGCACGGGCAGCACCACTAGTGGGCGGCGTGAGATGACTATCCTGGAGGTGGGATACCCGGACGCGGGCTAGTGATGACATATGACTCAGACAGCTTACTTATATCTGTATATATGTGTTATGATCTGGTTTTAAAGGTAAAAGTGAGCATGCATGATTCTGCCTCAAGAGGCGAGCAGTTACAGTTATCTTTTCTTCTTATGCTTTCTATATTTCCGTATTATAATACCATATATGCCTTACATACTCACTACATTGTTCGTACTGACGTCTTTTTTTTTATGGACGCTGTGTTCATGCCCACAGGTAGATAGGGAGACGGTGCTGACGCTTAGGAGCTTACTCAGCAGTTGTACGGGAGCACCCCACTACTCCGGAGGTGCAACCTATTGGTATATTCTTTTGTGTACATATTTGGGGTATGACAGGGTCCTGTCCCGTCCGTATGACTTCAGTATTCCGGTTAGAGGTTCGTAAATACTTATGTGTGGGTAATAGATGTTATGAGACTTTTTTAGTCTATACTTCTTATATCATTTTGTAGCCTTATGGGCCTATGTATGCACCCATGTTTTGAGAGATATTTGGAGATTGTTTCATGATGAGTCTAGTGTTGAGAATGATATATTCAGGCTGAGTATGATAGACAGCATGATGAGTGGCGCTCGGTAGTCAGCTCCGGGTACCCGTCATGGCCCACTAGTTGGGTCGTTACCGGATTGACTAGACTATGTCTATGAAGCCTCTACCAATACTGAAAAGATAACTGTCTAAAACTGCAAAGACTGAAAGCAGAATAACGCCCTGGAGGAACTGGGGCTAACTAAACAGCTGATAAGAGCAGTCCTAGCTAGCTGGATTTTCAACCTGTAAGTCGTTACCTGGATCGCGAGATGCAGGCCCCCAAGCAATAAAAAGGGACATCAACACATTTGAATTGTACTAGTATGTAAAGAAACTGAAAGAAGAAATGTAAGTACTGAAACTGAACTAAACAGGAAGGCAAGGATTTGAAGTACTCCCTGTCCGAGTGAAGAATCACCTGTATAACTTTAAGCATAAACTGTTGCCTAGGGCCCAAATAAATGTGTACAAAACTGTGGCCTCAGGACCAAGCAATACGTATGCATAAACTGTGGCCTAGGGCCCAAAAATACAGATACAGGTGTTCAACATTAAGTAATTTACAAGACTGAGACTGGCTATAGCTGATAGCATGATTAACTATTTCGGATTATGGAACTTAAGCAAATAACTGATTATGCACTGACTGAGACTCATGTGATGTCAATACACAAGTCTATAATGATTACGTATTGAGTTCATGATATTCAAAATGATCATCATGAAGGAATTATTAAACTATAACCCTAAAAGATAGCAGTTCTACAACTATTCAAGAAACTAGGGCCAAACTGTATTCTGAGTCAAATTATTGATAAGCATGTAGAATGAGGTGTATGGACATAAACGTTCCATAACGTAGATAGTTAGCCTCACATACCTGTAACACTCCAAAACTTGAAGAAAAGGTCTGAACTTTTGAAGAAGAAACCCAAAGCTTAGAGCTTGAAACCCTGAGAAGAGTTTTCACCGATTTTAGTAGCTACTGTTCATAGCTCAAGATACACTTCTCCGAACATCTAAATCCGATCCCCACCGTTCACATTTAAGCCATATATGTTGTGATCCGTCAGTTAAAATTTGGGCTCGATCCAACGGTTAAATTAGCGAAAAACACCAAAGGAAGCTGGATGGCTGGAGTGAAATTTACAGCAAAATTACTAAGGTTTTGCATTTGATGAAGTGCATCTAAATCAATCCTATTTCATGATTGTACCAAGCATTAAATGTCAAAAAGATAATAATAACTCCATATAATTCATTAATGATTGAGGGGCTTGCCTTTCTGAAGAAATCCCAAAGCTTCATTCCAAATTCGACCTTGAATGATTTTTTTCCAAAATCTGGCGATTCCAAATAATTATTTCGGTGTTAATCTAGCGTTACCTTAATATAATTGACATAGGGATTTGAATAAGAACTCACCTTTGGTGTTTGGTCGCAGCTGTGGTCGAAAATCCTTACATAAAACGTTTTAGGGTTGTATTTATAGGTTATCATAAAGGCTTGGGCTTTAAAACCTAATCCTACAAGAATCAGGATTTCCATTTTACATGTCCTCAGTAAATTGGCCATAACCTTTTGTACAGAATTTTTTTTGACATGGGCTTTATATGGATGGAAATTTATTTCAATGGGATACAACTTTAATGTTTTGTGTTTTCTCCAATTCTCAACGGATTTTCACGAAATCAGGCTGGAAGATAGACCTGCCATAAACTTAGCCGATTCTATCGAATCTTAAGCACCTTACTATTATCCACCTTGCAACGATCATATGTCCTTGCTCCGATCTTCGATTGGCCTGATCCTTATATGGCTGGAAAGATACTTCCACGTACTACAACTTTCTTTAAGGAACCATTTCAAAATTCTCAACTAATTAATGGGTTATGATTGCCTGAAGTAGGCCCCTCGGCCATTTTTGTAAAACGTTCAAACCTTCAAATTTTCACTGAAACTCTAACGATACGAGTGTAACCTTTTTTGTAATATACGGGGTGTAACAGTTGAATTGATTTTTTGAGTCGTGTTATGACTTGTGGCATAGTGCCTTGCATTTATTGATTGAGTATATTCCATATTGACTGTTGGACTGGAAATACGTTGAGATGTATATTGTGATAAGATACCCATATATATATATATATATATATATATATATATATATATATATATATATATATATATATATATATATATATATATATATATATCTATGTATGTATGTATGTATGTATGTATAAAGACACATTTAACAGGTGGTGAGGATGTGGCCTAGTTATGGGCTCGTGATCCGAGGTCAGTTCCAGAGTGAGTGATATATGGACACCATAGGTACCCTGCAGGTCATGACTGTTGGGCGAAATAGCCTTTAGCATGTGTGTACAGTTGAGATACTATCATTGTTGCATTGCATTGCATCAGACTTATATTATTCCTGTTGATGGTTGTGGCTGGACTTATCTTATTCCTGTGTTGGCTGATTTCTGTTGATGACATTATTTGGTTATGTGCTGTTATGCCTATCTTATTAATTTTATGAACGTGTGCATGATACTAATTTTAGTCGGCTTATGGTATCTACCGATATATAGTGTTTGTACCGATACTACCTTGCTGCACCCTTTTTGAGTTCAGATTGTGTGCCAGAGACTTCGTCCAAACCTCATATTTAGCTTGAGGCTAGTTCCTGATCAGCTCCGAGGGTGAGCTTCTATCCATGCCATGCCGCCTGAACATCTTTCTTATTTTGGATGTCTATTTCATTTCAGACATTTGTTCATTCTTTAGACAGTTATGTTTTTGAGTCCTTGTACGATGACTTTCGGATCTTTGGGGCTGTAATAGTTAGGATTTTCGTAGTTTATTTATTTAAGGCATGATTAGACAAGATTTATGATTTAATTCTGGTTGTTGATTTATGATTGTTTAAATGATAAAGTAATTGGTTAAGGGGACGATTCGCCCACTAGGGAAATTAGTCTAGGTGCCACTCATGGCTAATTAGGTTGTGACATATGCGTAGTAGATATCCCAGCTCTTGATCTATTCTAGTACCTTGCCTTCATTTCTTTTCCGTTCGAGGACGAACGTTTAGTTAATTGGTATCTGATGTAATTATCCGTTTGGTCGTTTTAGGTATTTTACTCTTTTCCCCCAAAATACCCTTCCCGTAGCCTCTATTCTGTACTTATGACTTGCCGGGATGGGTAGGGAAGTTCCGAAGGCTATCGGGCAAGTCTTGGTTGGTTTTGAGGATTCTAGAGTTTTCTAAGTTGAATAAGTGAAAAAGAGTTGACCAATAGTTGACTTTTGGGAAATTTCATCCTGAATCGAATTTTGATAGTTCCCGTAGGTCCAGAAGGTAATTATTGACTTAGTTGAGCCTTTGGTTCGGGTCCTGAGGTGTCCGTTTGGGTTTTGGGTAGTTGGTTGGAAATGTTGGTTTTGGGTTGGTTGGAGTTGACCTGGGTCAACACCGGGTTAAGACGACCTCTTTAAGAAAATTCGAGTGCCCGAGCGAGTTCCTAGCGTGATTTCTAATGAGTTAGCGTGTTTTGGTTTGTGTTCATTGAGTTCCGAGTGTTGGACAAGACTTAGTGAAAACTAGAATTTTCTAGTTGCTAGTGTGACCACATCTACGGCCCATCTCTGCGGGGTTTGGTCCGCACGTGCAAGAAATTATGGGTGTGGGGAGAGCCGCATCTGCGGCTCTCCCCTGCACCTGCATGTTTGGGTGTTTTAGTAGAGATCGAATCTGCAGCCTTTTCTCAGCAGGTGTGAGCCCGTACTTGTGAGGAAAGGTCCATAGAAGCGAAAATAATAGAGATCAGAAAACCCTTTTTTCCCAAGAACGAACCTAGACTTCATAATTTCTTATTTTAGGTTGAGAGCTCTTGCGGAGGCGATTTGAAGTGTTTAGGCTTCAATTCTTCTTGGGGTAAGTTTCTAAGCTCTAAATTTGTATTTCCTACTAGTCTAATCCCTTATTTAACCTTGTCATTGCGTTGGGTGTGTGAAATTGGGGGGGGTTTTAGGCCTAAATCCTAAGAGAGAATTTTTCTTGAAATTGACTTTCAATTTGATTGCTTTTTAATCGGGACCTTTTAATTTAGACTACTAAGGATTTGGGTGAACTAATTTTACAATAAAAGTCTAGTTTTCCCTTGTGGGCCCGGGGTGGGTCATTTTTAAGGTCATTTTTTAGTTAGAAGTATAGCAACATGGGTATCCTTAGATTTATATTCTAACATAGAGTACTTATTTGATATACTTCAATCATTCAGAGGCTCTCTACCAAGGGAAGGCGTTGGCTCGATCGTTCATGCTGCCAGCTCGACCTTTGAGGTAGGTTACGACTTACCTTTGTTAGACTCCGATTAGAGAATCGCATTTAGATGGTAGATATTGACGGTGTAACGACCTATTTGGCCGTTACCAAATTTTCCGCAGCGAGTGTCTAAAAACCAAATTGATCAATTGTACGATTAATTTATGGAGAAATTTTATCCTTAAATTGAACCATGGTAGAATTGGTGAGAGTTATAGATTGGGGTCACTGGTATTGCAACCTCGCTACAGCGGTTCGGAGGACCGCCGCAGCGGGTCTGCCCCTGCGGTGATAAGCTCGTTATAGCGAGCTAGTCGGATCTTGGAGATTTCGCCCCATCGGACCTCACTACCGCTACAGCGGATGAGTCTTTTCTTTCGAAGAACGGTATAGCGGCCCAATTACCGCCGCAACAATATCGCTACCGCGGACCAGTAGCCCGCTGCTGCGGCCAACGCTGGCCAGACCTAGTATTTAAACCTCATTACGGGATTGGACCATATTTTTCCACCAACCTTTCTTCTAGGCTGCCACTTGGGGCATTTTCAGAGGAAAACTCTTGGAGGATTGGGAAAGGTAACCCTCAAACCCCTCTTTACTCCATTCCCTTTAACTATACTACTTCACTTACTAAGCTTTGCCTATAAGGATTAATAAAAATGAAATCTTCCTACTTATTCACACACTAGGGAAGGGAAATAGGTGTTCTTGACTAGAAATCATGGCTATTTCAAAAGAATCATCTAGATTCTTACTCTAGGCTAACTAATTAACCTCAAATGTTGATTCTTTCTTTATTTTCAAAATGATTTAAGATTTTATTTCTTAAAATTGGGGGTTTTAAGGGAAAGGCTGTTTTATGTGACTTGTGTGGGTTAGTTAACTACAAAATCTAGATTAATGGTACTTGGAAACCTAGAAAAAGCTTAGGTTGGGGAAGGGTTCTAACGTTACCCTTATGGACCCGAAATTGATGTGTAGATTTTTGATAAATCTGTCCTATTGCGAATACCTTAGCCTTGACTCTTGCTTACTCGGGTTCGTTGATATTCTTAGACCCTTTCGTCACGGTTCTTAATTCGAAAAACGGGAAGATGAAAGCCATATGGATGTTCATGGCACCTGCTCGTCCTCGAGGTAGGTAACGGTTTACTGGAGTTAGAATTTTTTTAGTGAGTCGTATATGTAATAGAGTTGACGGGAAAAGCATGATTAGTTCTTCAGACACTGATTCTGGATAGATATTACCTAGGATGGTATGACTTCTGATTATGCGGGCTTGTTGCCGTTACTTTACGTATTGAACCATGAGGTGTATTTGTTGTGTTATTGGAAGAAAGGGGTTGATATATATATACTCTTCGTGTTGATTGACATAGCTTATATGTTTCATGCTATGGTCGAGTTGATTTATTTGAGACTTCTTATGGCTTATGGCATTGTGACTTGCACTTTCTTAGCATTGACAATATTGATTGATCATGCTTACATTGGAGTGGTGCTTCATATTGGGTTTTGGACTTGAACCATATCTTGAGATTCATTGTGGTATACAGACATATATATAAGGTACATTTGATAGGGGGTAAGAATTTGGCCTAGTTGTGGCTCGTGATCCGAGGTTAGTTCCATAGCGAGTGGTACATAGACACCATAGGTCCCCCTGGGTCATGGCTATTATGCGTACAATGCCCTTAGCATGTGTGTACGGTGGAGTTACTTATCATTGGTTGCCTTGCATTGTACATCATCTTATTCATGTGGTTTATTATTGGTTGATTTCTGTTGATGTTGTTGTTGTTACTACGTTTTGTTATGCCTACTTGTTTATCTTATAGCCTACTTATTTGTTGGACGATATTATTGCTTAGTAACCTCACCTAGGTTCGGGTTAGGCATGGGAATCATTATCTGTTATTGTTTATCGGGACTGAGAAGACTGATAGTTTAGGAGCTTTTACCTTAGGTTATGATTAACTGCTATTCTGTTAATCACTTATTTTTGTTATCATTCCTATGTTGTAGTATTAGAGAAACCTAGTATGTTCGGTCGTGGATGCTCGATTATAGTTAGGATTCATGAATGTATGAACTACCTGCCTCTTTATCTTGATTGATTCTATGAGTATATACATGAACTAATCTTAGTTGACCTATGATATCTACCGGTACATGGTGTTTGTACTGATACTACTCTTGCTACACCCTTTTGGGGTGTAGATTTGTTGCAGGATGAGTTTGTGGTTTAGTAGCTTCCGAGGAATTCACCGGTGGCTATCGTGAAGACTCTTTTAATTTATTCCAAATAGGGATTGCACTCTACTTTCATTGTATCATTTCCAGTTGTACCTTAGCAGCTCTTGTACTAGTCTAGAGCCGGTTTTGGGAAATGGTTGCACAATTATTCTTATTCTACATTCATGTTTTATTAATGGAAAATGATTTATTTTTGAGTCTTCCAAATGGTGTTCAATTTGGATAATGGGTTCGCCTATAAGGTGGGATGAAGTAGGTGCCTGCACGATCCGTAATTTGATTCGTGATAGTTAGTATCAGAGCCCTAGGTTTCCGATCTCACAAGTATAAGAGCAAATGTCTTGTAGAGTCTCGTGGAATGGTACGTTGACGTCCGTACCTATCCACGAGAGCCTATAAGGCATTTAGTAAACTTCCCTACTTTCCTTCTTATCGTGCCATCTCGGTCAATTTGGTCTCCAAGTTGAATCCAATTATTATCTGTCACGACCCGAACCGGAGGGCTGCGATTGACACCCAAGACCCTACTCGGCCGAGTGCCATAATACCATTCTATTCATAAGTCACACCTTTTTGTGAACCTTTTATTTATAAAATGACGCTTCCGTCAAGTAAAACATGAAAACGTTTTAATAGAACTCTTTTATCATGCCAGGGACTTCTCCCTTATCGTTAAGTCAAAGAAAACCTTCAGTCACAATAAAATCTTTAAATCAATGCATATGAACACATCGACCTATATGGCCGCCTCACACAGCTATCGATATCTCGACGCACTATTCACAGGACACTGTCTGCAAAAGTCTCTAACAAGGACCAAGTTACCATAACATAAGTTGGGACAGGGCCCCAACATACTTGTAATGCATCCGACTCGAGGACATACATAAGTACTCTGACTCGGCAACACTCCGAATAGAAATGGAGTTCACCAGTCCAGCTGATAGCCCGGGAACATCCTACAACAAGGGTCCTCTATCCATCTGTGTACCCTGTGTGGCATGAAACACAGCGCCCTCAGGCAAAGGGATGTCAGTACGAATGATGTACCAGGTATGTAAGTCAGAACTGAAACAATATATATATACAACAACAACAACAACAACCCAGTGAAATCCCACATCGTGGGGTCTGGGGAGGGTAGAGTGTACGCAGACCTGACTCCTACCAAGGTAGGACGGCTGTTTCCGAAATATATATATATATATATATATATATATATATATATATATATATATATATATATATATATATATATATATATATATATATATATAATGCATACCTTCGCCCTGCTCGTAGCCCATTTGGGCATAATAGCATAATGGCCCCATCGGGCTGCCCCTTCGGGCATCATAATCATCGTATACTAGCTGATCAGGTGGTTCGCGTATATAACGCCATAGCCCTTTTCCCTTTCCCCATAAAATCATGTCATATATATATATATATATATATATATAAGTGTGCAAATGCATGATAATCTTTGTAAAACATCAAAGGACTCCCTTCGGAGCAACTTTTAGTTCAAAATGGGAACTTCTTCCCCTTTTCATTTGTCTCCTTCGAGACTTAAAAATCAAATATCAAATGCATATGAATAAAGAAGCCTTATGAATGTCCCCTTGGGATTTAGATATCATTATGAAAACGTACAACGTATTGATGCCCCTTCGGGACTTAAGAAGTTAAGGAACTCGGGATATGAACCACACCAATATAAACATAGGGACACGAGCTCCTACATCTAGGAGTGGATTCATTATGAGTATCGTCACGTTCGTACTTATCATAGATCAAGCCAAAATGAAAGAAAGGATAACCTTAACATACCTTGTTGGCTTGTTCAACAATTCAACTTCACAGCCCGCTTAGCGCTACAACCTATAATAACGATAACGTCTTTCGTTAGGCGAAGGATTCATTCGATATATCCTGTATATCAAGTGTCAAACTTGTCATGTCATGAATCGGGCAGCATCTCCTCTGTTTATATCCCTAGCCCGAAATCACAATACCAAAAACCAACACAACAACAACAACAACAACAACAACAACAACAATACTAACACCAACAACATCATCATCAATACCAAAATATTCCATAAAATATCCCACACGATGTTTATCAACATACAATAACAATATATACTTCCTTTCTTCCCAATCAAGGAGCATAATCTCATCAACACACAAACAACATTAGATACCATCCATATACATGGAAATTATCCCAACAGCACGGCTACAACATGCTCAATACAGTCCATAAACTCAACAACTACAACACAACACTTTATGACCTTTCCTCCATAACTATTTTCACTTTTCAGACTTGATAAACCTTCAAATCAACTCAACATAAGAGATAGGATGAAGAACATACCTTATACTTGAAGAACTTTAGCCACACCAACTTTCTTCAAGACCAAACTCACCACAACATCTTGTAGAAACAAGAACAATTACTTTGCATGAACTAGTTTGGTGTAATCTTGTTGAATTCTTGATTTAAGGGGTTATAAGTGTTTAAGAGAAGTGTATGGATGTGTCTAGAAATCAAAAGAAGCGTAAATGATGAAAAAAAAAGGGGATAATAGGATATTTATACCCTTTGAAAGTCGGTTCCACCAACATTCCAAATGGAGCCCGCGGGGAAGCGATTTGGCAGCTTAGAGGCTTATCTTGAAATGCCCATAACTCCCTACTCCGATGTCATTTTTATGAACGACTTGTTGCGTTGAAAACTAGACATCCTGAACTTAAATTTAGGATTTGGTTTAACTTCAAAACTCCTGATATACTAGGAGATATACCCCTCTAAAGTTGACCCAAAATTTCTATCCAAAATTCTGTAAATTTTTTCCAAATTTTCGACAAACTTATTTTCTTCAATTTGCTTGATCCCAGAACCTTTAGACACTTGCTTAACACTTGTTAAGAGTATTTATTAACCTTATAAGGGCTCCATGACCTCTCTGAGCTTACGTTAGTGTATTTACAAAGCAAATGACACAATGTTTTTTTTGAGGATTAACAATATCTAGGTGATTCCAATTGGTATCTCGACTAATCCAATTGGTGTATAGTGGTAGTGTCGATGTAATGATTGTGTGGTCTGTTTTGTGTGTGAAAGGTGAATTGACAAGTCCCATGTGTTGTGTAATTCTGGTGGGCATAAGAAAATGCCACTGGTTTGAGTCCTCACCGCAGTAGGAGCCAGTTCGTGCTAGCGGTCCCGTGCCCGCGAAGGGAGGACCGCTGGGGCTATGATGACCCTTCCTTAATGCATCGCGCTAGCGATACCCTGTTCGCCGTAGCGAGTTCACCATATCGGATTTTTTCCTCTATAGTGGACTCCTTGTAATTCTTCTTAACTCCATGGCACAATTGCCTTCGTGACAGTGGTACTGCCATAGAAAAAATATGTCTGCTACAGTGCGACATCAATTTGTCTTGCGTCTGCTACTGTGCAGCTTTGTTCGCGTAGCGGAACATGCGTCCGCTGGAAAGGTAGTAGTGGCATAAACTAGTAGCTTACTACTTTGTTCTCCAAAGCCTGTCCAAGTCCAAAAATTCCAAGAAAACAACATTCATTTAAAATACCAAGCCCGACAAGGGCAAAAACCGTCATTGTCAAACCACCCAAACAAAATACGGGAAACAGAAAAGAAAATTGTTCAAAGATCGTCACCAAAAACTAAAAACCATTGTTCAAAGATAAAAGGCCCTGCAAGGGCAAAACCATGAGAAAGGGGGAGGACCCCTACACATTCTTCTTGCTCGTTGCTTCATTGGTCTCATCCTCATAACCGCTAGCATCTCCACCACCACCCTCGGTCTCACTCAAGAAGGAGTAATGCTCAGAGTCATCCTTGGCCACTATCGGGAGCTTCGCCTTTGGGTTCATCAGTTTGATCAAACTCTTGAAGCCTTTCCACATCTTGACAAACAATTTGTCCCTAGATTTTCTCTTCTTCTTCTCCTTTCGAAATCTGCCCGATGTTCACCATGAACCCGAGCCATAGTGGTGTAGATGCCCTGCAAGGTGTCCACTGAGGTCTTCATCTCCGCTTGGGTTTTCATGTACTCCTTTACCTCTTCTAGAGTGAAGCAACCTGTAGTAGTAGCGGTTGATGAACCGGCCTTCATAGAAGGCTCGGGATAGCCCAAGCAAAAGTTCCTTCATCACCTCCATCTCGAACTCCAACCGCTCAAAGGTCCTCTCCCTCTACATGGCCTACACTGTCCCCAACATCCTCATCAAGTTTCCTATTCTTACGTTTGACCACAGAACCCTTTCCCTTGACCCTCAGCGGGTTGAAATCAATATCTGAATTAACCCAAGAATCCTCATCCCTCTTGGGGACATTGGCCCTCTTTCACAAAAATTAATGTGAGAGGGAAACATCAATCTTACCCTCCCCCCTACTCAGAAAGTCCCTTCCCTCCAGAATACTTGCCTACCCACATTCACCGGGATGTTGTCTATTATGCAAGCAACAACGAGAGCCTAGGGGTAAGTGACATCAGTAGAGTTTCCTGAAGGACGATCTCATCTGGAAATAAAGTTCAACCACCACCTTGCCTCGGCGGTAAGTAATTACTATTAATCCAGTCCTACTGTTGAGCCAATCGTTTTTTCCCCTCTTTTCCTCCGCCACCAACTTGGGTACTAACCAAGCCCCGTTACCATCATCGTCTTTTCGGCCATTTCATCATCTGGATAGTTTTCCAACCCATAGATATCATTGATCACCTCAGCCCATATTTTCACTTTCACCCCTCGAATTAGGATATCAGTGTCCGGGAAAGACTAATCCACAGTGTTGAGCATGGCATAAAATTCTTTAATCCAAGTCTCATTACACATGTTGGGGTCCTCAACAAGACGACTCCATTTGATGGCTTGCAAGCGGTTGTAGAACTCCGGAGCACGTAACTGTTACACCTTGGAAGATTTTTCGTTCATGCACGGTGAATAGACTGACGAAGGGCACGACGTATGCGATGTTCTGATAAGTAAGAAATAACATTTGATGACTCTAAATGATATTTCAAAGACATTTGAGGTAGGAGACGAAAGTTGTTAAGGAAAGCAAGGTATATGTTGTGTGTCGGGCAAGAATTTTGAGTATCGAATTAATGATGGTTTAATGATGTTTTGGAGAAGAGTTATAATGTCCCTTAGATTGGTAATGAAGTGTTAAACAAGTGTTAAAAAGGTTGTGTAAGGATTGGAGATCAAACGAAACGACAAGGACAACTCCGGAAAAGCTGTAAGTTACACGGCCACCTTACACAGACCGTGGAATTTTATACGAACCGTATAAGGGTCCGTATAACCCAACAGGAAGAATGTCTTCCATGGTGGTGAACCACAGATACTTATACGGACCGTACAATGTTATGCGGACCGTATAAGTATAATGCCCGATGGACTGATTAAGTTGCAAGTATAAATACATGTTTCCACTTTTATTTTCTCATTCTTTCCACTTCTCCATCTCTCTCAAGACTTCTAGAGGGTTATAAATATTTCATCAACACAAATTCAAGAAAAATCAAAGGTTCATATCATAAATCCAAGAGAATCAAGTGTAAGAAACTCATTAGAGTTCATCTAAGCCAAGAAATTCCAATGGAAGTGAACTAGGGTTTTGGTGCAAGAGAAGTATTTCCACTCAAGGATTATTCCTACACTATCTTAGAATAATGAGATTTTGAGTAGTAGCTTGGGATGAGTCATGATTCTTGATATATTGTGATTATGATTGTGCTATAAATGATATTAACAACATGGGGTAAACATTGTATGCAAGAAAACATACTAGTATACTATGACCATGATTATGGATGAATTAAAGTGAAATTGTGAAATGAGGGTAATTTAGATGAATGAAGATTGTTGGTTATAATGTTGTGAATGTTATTACAGACGTTTGGGAATTGATATGTAATATGAGGAAATTTGTATAAATAAAGGAAATACTGCCCAATTTTCTCTAGCTTTAGTAAGCACGCTCTTATAATCGATTAGCTAATGTTAATGCGAATTCTCTTGAAGGTAGAAACGTGAGCATTAAAGGAGAACAATCAAGCGATGGAAATTGTTAAACGAAAGAGGTATGTAAGGCTAGTCCCTTCTTTCTAAGGCATGACTCTTATGGCATGAATCCTCCTATCTTTCAATGATTTTCCTATATAACGAACCTTATGAGTCTACGATTATAAAGAGCTTCATACAAGATAAAGAAGAGAGATACATTACGAGCATGACAACACCGATGATGAATCTAAGTCTAGAAGTCCTAAAGCTTATGATATGACATTCCTATGAAGCTAATTATCCTTATATGATTCCTATGATATTATTTTCCCTACCTCTCCATGGCTTTCTTACATTCCAGTAACTATGATTCAGCGTTGATAAAGAGCTTCTTATGAGATAAAGATGAGAAATATGTCATGAATACGATGAGTAAGTATAAAGAATCTTAAAGTGAGATACGATGTCCATGAGGTTAATGATCCTAAGTATAGTTCCATTGATGCTTTTCCTTGTGAACACTCACCTTAAAATGTTAGTCCCTTCAAGGTGAGGTATGACGATTATGATCACTCCATAACGTAGACGGGGGTTCACGACCTCATGTCACCCTAAAGTAGCCATGGTTACCTTCAAGTTTTAATGTATGTTTAATGATGAATGTATGATGATACTAAGTTTCTGATAAGGTTATGATATGCCTATGATATGTATGATAATGATAAGTTTATGTTGACTATATGACGATGACGATAATAGTGATAATGATAATGATGACGACGATAATGGTGATGATGATAATGATGACGATGATTATAGTGATGACACTAAAGATGTTTATGGGCTTTTATGTATATTGCCTATGTATGGCTATTATGAAACCCCGAGCTTATATGTCCGGGTAGAATATATATATATATATATATATATATATAATGCGCGCGCACCACTGCAGTTGGGTACGGATAACACTGAGCCTTGGTAGGGTATGATACTACTATGTATTCAGATGTATGAAAAGCCCGGAAGACATGTATGTGATACTGTCGAGCCACTACGTGGCCAAATACGGATAATGTTTAATGTGTATGAGCAGATACGGTACTATGATATATATATATATATATATATATATATATGATACGATGATGTATGCGCTATGATGATACATGTACTATGATTATATATGATATAGGCATGAAAGGTATCCACCCTTAAAAGTTACGCAGGTTATATCTTCATCTTACGTCTTATGATTTCTCTATTATGTTCATTTCATTCATGCTTTACGTACTCAGTACAATATTCGTACTGACATCCGTTTTCTTGGGACGCTGTGGTCATGCCCACAGGTAGACAGGGAGGCGACCCAGATTTATAGAAGCCGATACGCAGACTTTTGAGAGCATTCCATTATTCCGGAGGTGCCATTGATTTACTGTTTTGTGTGCATATATGTTTTGGGCACGACGGGGTCCTATCCCGTCCATATGTCTAGTACTCTAGTAGAGGCTCGTAGATACGTATGTGTGGGTAGTATGGTCTCACGATTTTCCACGTGTATATATGTATTATGTTGATAGCCAAAGGGCTTATGTATATAAAGGTTAATATGTTTCAAATGAAAATAGTTTTCCTATAATTTGAGTAAAAGATTAATGAATGAATGCTTGATGTGTGCGATGGGAAATGGTATGAACGTTGCTCGGTGGTCAGCCCCGGGTACCCGTCATGGCCCCAAGTTGGGTCATTGACAAAAGTGGTATCAGAGCAGTTCAGTCCTAGGAAGTGTCTACGAGCCATGTCTAGTAGAGTCTTGTTTATGGTGTTTTGCGCGCCACATCTATAAACAGGAGGCTACAGGGAATTTAGGATGGTTGCTCTTCTTTCATCTCTAAGATCGTGCGATAGAGCTAAGCCATAGGAAATGAGATTCCTTATACTAACCCTTGATTGCAGTAGAAGAACGGTAATGACAGAAGAAAGTGATTGATGACATTGAAAGTTACGGAGGTAAGTCACTTCGTTGAGGCTACGTTATCGGAATACATATTCATATGTTAATGGATTGGTTGTCATAGAGGTAAGTCAGTGTTCATATGATAGAGGAACTGATTAAATGTGTCTCTTGATGATAAGTTCAGTTATAAGTTGTGAACTAAGCAAATTGAATGAATCGGAACAAAGGTAAGCGACAGTACGAAAGATGTGTGTCGAGTAAGGTAAGAACATTGAGGTGTAATTGAAATGTAAAGCTGAGGGATGAAAGGGAAAGTAAATAGGAAGGGATAATAGGGCAGATCGCTAAAGGATCAGGTACATCTCGAAGTGTGATATATGAGGTAAGCTTCGGCATCTTTGTTCTTTTACTTGAAAGTGGGAGTCCTGTGTGGCTGAGGTATGTCATATGTATATATTAGCCCGGTGAGGCATTGTTGGTATTTACTGCGTGCAGGTTTTGGGATAGTAAGAAATATAGAGGAAACTCTGCCGAAACTTTCCTAGAATCTAAAGGAGATAAAATATAAACTTGTAATATGTCCTAAGGGGAAAAGATGTTGTGCAACAAGTAATGGCAGGACGAGATTAAGTTAGAAGTATCATTGACGATTACAAGAGACGAGCTAAATGTTGTTGAATTGACAGTAACAGTGAGTGTAAGATACGACAAGTCCATTAGCAAATAGAGTAACAATATGACTGAGATAGGGGTACGAAGTACGAAGGGGTATAACGAATGAAGATACCTTGATAAGATGACTTATATGGTAAGTGTAATAGGGCTGATTAGAAAGAGTAACAGGTTGAGTATGCTTACTTCGCAAGGTTTATTCTACTTTACGAGCAGGCTTGTGAACGAAGTAAAGAAGTAGTACTCTATATCGCTGATTATGATCAAGATATAATGAGAGTGTGGCAAGAACTGTAATACAATGTAAGTAAAGTATAGTAAGGAAACGACTAAAGATGTGACATGTTCTATATGAATAAAGAATGAATGCAAGTGTGAAACCAGCAAGCGAGCCATGGGGCAGTAGATAAGAAAGCTTATAAGACCTTATTAGAAAAATCCAGCATAGAGGTTTCGCAATGACAGGAAAGATAGCAAGCAAACTTGAAAAGGAATAAGAGAAATGTGATATGGAAAAGTAGTAGTAGTTTGTGATTTGTACAATCGAGAGTATGAGTGATATCTTTAGCTGGATATAAAAGACCAAGACTACAGAAAGATGAATAACGAAATAAGACGAATGTTAGAAAAAGGATCAACACAATAAGGATGAGAGGGGATGATCAGAATGAACAGAATAAGTTTTGGAAGCGAAGAATAGATTGTACAAAGGTAGTATATTCTAAAGGACAAAGTGGTCCTAAGTTTAGAATAGGGTTCCTCATGCGGAGAATAAAGGATTGATTATAAAACAGGAGGAAATAAGATAAATTGAGGAGGAATGAATGTAAAGAAATAAGAAAGGGGAATAGAAAGAGAAGGAAATGCGCCGCAAAGTACGCGCACTTAAGAAATAGTCGTGTTATGATTAAAGGAAGACGCATCTCCTACGAATATCCTATACCAAGTTAGAACGAGTAAAGTATATGAAGTAATGAGTTGAAAAGATAAAGGTGGCCATGAGTGATGAGTTTACCGTACGACGATAACGCGATAGAGTAAAGCTATCATCAACGACAAATACAATATGATTATGATTGGTTTTGAAATCAATGTTGAGTGCAACACAAGAGTAAAAGAGTATGGGGCGTAAGGGGTATTAGTTGCGCATGAGACTTAGGCCCTGGAAAACAAATATGACATTACAAGTGAACTTTGAGCACCGAAGAAGAGGGCAAGTGACATTGCATGGATGGTATGGATAACTAGACATACTACTATTGTGAGCATCCCTAGGGGGCAAAAAGTTGTTAATTGGAGCGGATTTAGACATTGACTCATAACTACCAGATGAGCTAAGTAAAATACATTCTTGTTCGGATTGCTATATCGGTTGTATTACTTGATTACAAAACTGCAAGATGAGTATGTTAAGACTTCACACATGAATTATCATAGCTATAGATTTTGGGAAACGGCATGAATAAGATGTAGTATAGTAAGGGATATATGAATTCAAGATTTGAAAGCGAGGCAACGAATTTGAGAATGGTACAAGTAAAACCCCTAAAGGGGGGAAGCAAGTAAAGAGAATACGAGTGTAGAGATTGAAACGATGGACCCTAAGAGGTGACAGATATGGGCTCAAAAACAAAGAGTGAGAGTTGCGCAGAAATGAGTCTAATGACTAGTAAATAAACGAACACGAATTGAGCAGGCATCTGAGACTGTACTGGAAATCATTCACGAAGACCTTGAACCACGTGACATTGAGAGCAAATAACTCAAGGGATATTGTAAAAGATAGCGATGCTATACTAGAATAGAGGCAAAGGCACACGCGGTAGAGTCGTTGTTAATGATATTGCGATTTATAAGCGACAATTAAGAAAGGGACCTAAGGTTTTCTATAGTTGAACATAAGATATGATAATCAAGGGAAAAAAATAAAGGAAGGAAGAGAGTATGACGAGATAAGTTACTACAGATAGACAAAAGAGTTTTGGTATGTATGACATCGAGCCTTGTTGTGGCCGGGTATGCGAAAAAAAAACCACCAAACCTTTAAGGTCGGGTATGCTATGGATATGAATATGGACACGAATATGTATACGGATATGGATGCATGTATATGAATAGATGTGTATGTACACGAATCATGCAAAGACGATTATGTAACTTGCAAGTATTTATACGTCGCCAATGAAACCAAGTGGGTACTTAAAAGAAGGAGTAAGAGGTAAACAAGAATAGTATGGTCATGATACTTCGGGTCAGTTGAAGGAAAATATATGGTGAATTGAGTTGAAATATTGAGTTGGGATTATCCTTAAGGATAAATAGGATAATTACTTGGAATATGATATAAGTACATGCTACATGCTTCCTACGGTAGCCCTGGGGGTGTGACAACTTATGAATGCAATAAGATCACAGAATGAAGAGGGGCACAACATGATAGACGAGTCCTAGTTAGAATTGATTCGTTATAAGATCATCATAACCAGGAGGGAAGAGGGTTGGTTCAACATTCGAGGATGAATGTTCCCAAGGAGGGAAGAGTGTTACACCTCGGAAAATTTTTCGTTCATGCACGGTGAATAGACTGACGAAGGGCACAACGTATGCGATGTTTTGATAAGTAAGAAATAACATTTGATGATTCTAAATGAGATTTCAAAGACATTTGAGGTAGGAGACGAAAGTTGCTAAGGAAAGCAAGGTATATGTTATGTGTCGGGCAAGAATTTCGAGAATCGAATTAATGATGGCTTAATGATGTTTTGGAGAAGAGCTATAATGTCCCTTATATTGGTAATGAAGTGATAAACAAGTGTTAAGAAGGTTGTGTAGGGATTGGAGATCAAACGAAACGACGAGGACAACTCCGGAAAAGCTGCGAGTTACACGACCACCTTACACGGACTGTGGAATTTTATACGGACCGTATAAGGGTCCGTATAACCTAACAAGAAGAATTTCTTCCATGGTGGTGAACCACGGACACTTATATGGACCGTACAATGTTATACGGACCGTATAAGTGGTCTGTATAATGCCCGACGGACTTATTAAGTTGCAAGTATAAATACATGTTCTCACTTTTATTTTCTCATTCTTTCAACTTCTCCATCTATCTCAAGACTTATAGAGGTTCTAAATATTTCATCAACACAAATTCAAGACAAATCAAAGGTTCATATCATAAATCCAAGAGAATCAACAACATGGGGTAAACATTATATGCAAGAAAACATACTAGTATACTATGACCATGATTATGGATGAATTGAAGTGAAATTGTGAAATGAGGGTAATGTAGATGAATGAAGATTGTTGGTTATAATGTTGTGAATATTATTACAGACGTTTGGGAATTGATATGTAATATGAGGGAAGTTGTGTAAACAAAGTAAATGCTGCCCAATTTTCTCTAGCTTTAGTAAGCACGTTCTTATAATCGATTAGCTAATGTTAATGCGAATTCTCTTGAAGGTAGAAACGTGAGCATTACAGGAGAACAATCAAGCGATGGAAATTGTTAAACGAAAGAGGTATGTAAGGCTAGTCCCTTCTTTCTAAGGCATGACTCATATGGCATGAATCCTCTTATCTTTCCATGATTTTCCTACATAACAAAACTTATGAGTCTACGATTATAAACAGCTTCATACAAGATAAAGAAGAGAGATATATTACGAGCATGACAACACCGATGATGAATCTAAGTCTAGAAGTCCTAAACCTTATGATATGAAATTTCTACGAAGCTGATTATCCTTATATGATTCCTATGATATTATTTTCTCTACTTCTCCATGACTTTCTTACATTCCGGTAACTATGAGTCAGCGTTGATAAAGAGCTTCTTATGAGATAAAGATGAGAAATATGTCATGAATACGATGAGTAAGTATAAATAATCTTAAAGTGAGATATGATGTCCATGAGGTTAATGATCCTAAGTATGGTTCCATTGATGCTTTTCCTTGTGGACACTCACCTTAAAATGTTAGTCCCTTCAAGGTGAGGTATGACGATTATGATCACTCCATAACGTAGTCGGGGGTTCATGACCTCATGTCACCCCGACGTAGCCATAAAGTATGCTTAGTGATGAATGTATGATGATGCTAAGTTTATGATAAGGTTATGATATGCCTATGATATGTATGATAATGATAAGTTTATGTTGACTATATGACGACGACGATAATAGTGATAATGATAATGATGATGACGATAATGGTGATGATGATAATGATGACGATGATTATAGTGATGACGCTAAAGATGTTTATGGACTTTTATGTATATTGCCTATGTATGGCTATTATGAAACCCCGAGCTTATATGGCCGGGTAGAATATATATATATATATATATATATATATATATATATATATATATAATGCGCGCGCAACACTGCAGTTGGGTACGAATAACACTGAGCCTTGGTAGGGCCAGATACGGATACCACTTAGCTTTGGTAGGGCCAGGTACGGACAACACTGAGGCTTGGTAGGGCCAGGTACGCATAACACCAAGCTTGATTGTAGCTGGGTACGTAAGACACCGAACCTATATGGTCGAGTATGATACTACTATGTATTCAGATGTATGAAAAGCCCGGAAGACATGTATGTGATACTGTCGAGCCACTACGTGGCCAAATACGGATAATGTTTAATGTATATGAGCAGATACGATACTATGATATATATATATATATATATATATATATGATACGATGATGTATGCTCTAAGATGATACATGTACTATTATTATATATGATATAGGCATGAAAGGTATCCAACCTTAAAAGTTACGCAGGTTATATATCTTCATCTTACGTCTTATGATTTCTCTATTATGTTCATTTCATTCATGCTTTACATACTCAGTACAATATTCATACTGACGTCCGTTTTCTTGGGACGCTTTGTTCATGCCCACAGGTAGACAGGGAGGCGACCCAGATTTATAGAAGCCGATAAGCAGACTTTTGAGAGCACTCCTTTATTCCGGAGGTGCCATTGATTTACTATTTTGTGTACATATATGTTTTGGGCACGATAGGTTCCTATCCCGTCCATATGTTTAGTACTCTAGTAGAGGCTCGTAGATACGTATGTGTGGGTAGTATGGTCTCACGATTTTCCACTTGTATATATGTATTATGTGGATAGCCAAAGGGCTTATGTATATAAAGGTAAATATGTTTCAAATGAAAATAGTTTTCCTATATTTTGAGTAAAAGATTAATGAATGAACCCTTGATGTGTACGATGGGAAATGGTATGAGCGTTGCTCGGTGGTCAGCCCCGGGTACCCGTCATGGCCCCTAGTCGGGTTGTGACAGTAACACCTTACTCATTTACTCCAAATATCGTCAATAACTTAGTGGTGTTGGAAACCGATCGTAGTTTGGAGCTTCTTCATCGTGGTTAGGGGATGCGTTACCTCCTTGATGTTGGGGAATGATGTCGAAAGTTGTGTACCTACGAAAAGAGACAATGTTAGTTTGATATCACACCAAGTCCAGCCAATAATTAAATGTGTTACAAACTAAAGAAACCAGTGGGAATCAACTTGTGCGTAGAATTACAAGCTTACTATTTTTAGCTATCTGTGCAATCTTCACTGCAGCGGCTGTACAACCGTCGTAGCTAAGTCGTGGTAGCATAATCACATTCACCAGGGCGGACCAGGTCCGCTATAGTCACACCGAATCCGTGGGAGCATACTCGCTATGGCGAGTGGACCCTCGCGCCAACGAGACTTTCCATTTTCCCTATTCCCACGCCAGCGTACTTCTGAGCACTACAGTGGATTTGCGCCAGCGGACCTGTCGTCCCTAGCGAAACCCTAAGATTTTCAAAAAATATTCTCTAAGTTTTAGGCCAATTTTATCATTCTATGTGGGGGTTCGAGTAATATTCTTGCATGCATGTTGTGTACAACCTTTGGGGAACCATTTCAAAAATTAGATAACCCCTAATTTTGCTAAGGATTCAAACCCACTACCAAGAAGAGCCCACCACCTCAACAAGGTCCTTACACTCAAATTTTTAGCAATCCTAAAGCATCGTGCAGTGTTAAAACTTTGTAGACGTTAAATAAACTAAGGAAAATTGAATTTCTCCTTGCCAACCAAATTGAAATCCTTGATCAATGATGTCCAAATTCTTGTACTTTTTTGATATTTAGGCATGGGAAACTCGAATTAGAAGTTTCTAGTACAATTCTAGAGTTGTAGAAAGTGATACATACCTTGATTGAGTGGTTTTGATGTTAATTGCTTCAAGAATTTTGACCCCTTTGCCTAGACAAAATTTTGCTCTTTTCCTTTGTGGGTATGAGTATATGAAGTAAGGTTTTAAGTGAGAGGTTAAAGGGAGGGGGGATATTTTGTGCTAAGAAGGAAGTTGATGAGTTGGTCTGTTGAGGGACTGGGTAGTGTGTTCGGGAGTGTGGAAAGGGGAATAGAATGGGAAGGTGAAAATCCACCCTCATCTATTTGTTCTAACTAGTCCACTACGGCGGAAGTATATCGCTACAACGCTACCACTATAGCGGTTAAGCCAGCCGCTGCAGTTCTTTCAAGTATTGCTGTAGCGCTTAATTTTTTGCACCGGCAGATTTACGCCCGCGGTTATGCACTACGGTGGCAATCCTAACATCTCCTTTCCAGCATAATTATTATATCCGTATTATGCAATTCGAGTCCTTTCTCCTAGTTGGGTATGTGACCTACATGAGCTTAGTGGGTTATCAAAAATTCGATATCTCTCCATTCGTCTTGTTCAGATAGACCCATGGAAGTTTCCCTTTTGTAGTGTAATGTAAATTGAGCTCTGCAAGGGAATGGTCCCAATTCTAATGTAAACAGGATTTGGTAATTGAATGAAGATCTTGATCGAAATTTTTGGTATGCGACCTTAGTTTAGACTCTAATTATCTTTTAGCATGTGATGTGACACTTTCATTTGTTTCCGTACCGCCCTATGCCATTTGAGGACAAACAGTTGTTTAATTGGTATCTGATGTAACGACCCGTTTGGCTGTTACCAAAATTTTCACAGAGAGTGTCTAAAAACCAAGTTGATCAGTTGGACGATTAGTTCGCAGAGAAATTTTATCCTTAAATTGAACCATGGTCAAAGTGGTAACAGTTATATCGTGGGGTCACTGGTATCGTAGCCTTGCTACAGCGGTTGGGAGGACCGCCACAGCGGACCTCACTACCACTACAGCGGATGAGTCTTTTCCTTCAAAGACGCTATCGCGGCACATTTATCGCTGCAGTGGTATCACTACCTTGGATCAGTAGCCCGCTGCAGTGGCCAACGCAGGCCAAACCTAGTATTTGAACCTCATTTTGGGATTGGACCTTATTTTCCCACCAACCTTTCTTGTAGGCCGCCAGTTGGGGCATTTTCAGAGGAAAACTCTCGGAGGATTAGGAAAGGTAATCCTCAAATCCCTCTTTACTCCATTCCCTTTAACTCTACTACTTCACTTACTATGCTTTGCCTACAAGGATTAACAAAAATTGAGTCTTCCTATTTATTCAAACCCTAGGGAAGGGAAATGGGTGCTCTTGACTAGAAATCATGGCTATTTCAAAAGAATCACCTAGATTCTTACTCTAGGCTAACTAACTAACCCCAAATGTTGAGTCTTTCTCTATTTTCAAAATGGGTTAAGACTTGATTTCTTAAAATAGGGGGTTTTATGGGAAGGGCTATTTTATGTGACTTGTGTGGGTTAGTTAACAACAGAATCTAGATTAATGGTACTTGGAAACCTAGAAAAATCCTAGGTTGGGGAAGGGTTCTAACGTTACCCTTGTGGACCCGAAATTGATGTGTAGATTTTCGATAAATCTTGGCTAATACGAATACCTTAGCCTTGGCAATATTCTTAGACTCTTCCGTCATGGTTCCCGATTCGAAAAACAGGAAGATGAAAACCATATAGATGTTCGTGGCACCTGCTAGGCCTCGAGGTAGGTAGCGGTTTACTTGAGTTAGACATTGTTTAGTGAGTCGTATATGTAATAGAGTTGACGGGAAAAATCATGATTAGGTCTTCAGACACGGAGTCTGGATTGATATTACCTAGGATGGTATGACTTCTGATTATGTGGGCTTGTCGCTGTTACTTTACGTATTGAACCATGAGGTGTATTTGTTGTGTTATCGGAACAAAGGGGTTGATATATATATATATATACACACACACACACACACACACACACACACACACACACTTCGTGTTGATTGAGATCGCTTGTATGTTTCATGCTATTGTCGAGCTGATTTATTTATAACTTGTTATGGCTTATTGCATTATGACTGGCACTTCCTTAGCATTGACAATATTGATTGATCATGCTTACATTGGAGTGGTGCTTCATATTGGGTTCTGGACTTGAACCATATCGTGAGATTCATTGTGGTATACAGACATATGTATAAGACATATTTGACAGGGGGTGCGAATTTGGCCTAATAGTGGCTCGTGATCCGAGGTCAGTTCCATAGCGAGTGGTACATAGACACCATGGGTCCCCCACAGGTCATGACTATTTTGCGTACAATGCCCTTAGCATGTGTGTACGGTGGAGTTACTTATAATTAGTTTCCTTGCATTGTACATCATCTTATTCAAGTGGTTCGTTATTGGTTGATTTCTGTTGATGTTGCTTTTATTACTGCATTTTGTTGTGCCTACTTGTTTATCTCATAGCCTGCTTATTTGTTGGACGAGATTATGGCTTAGTGACCTCACCTAGGTTTAGGTTGGGCATGGGAATCATTATCTATTACTGTTTATCAGGACTAGGAAGACTAATGGTTTTAGGAACTTTTACCTTAGGTTATGAATGATTGTTATTATGTTAATCACTTATTTCTGTTATCATTCTTGTGTTGTAGTATTATAGAGAAACCTGGTATTTTCGGTCATGGATATTCCATTATAGTTAGGATTCATGAATGTATGAACGATTGTACCTGCCTGTTTATCTTGATTGATTCTATGAATATATGTGTGAACTAATCTTAGGTGGCTTATGATATCTACCGGTACCTGGTGTTTGTACTGATACTACTCTTGCTACACCCTTTTAGGTGTAGATTTGTTGCAGAATGAGATTTTGGTTTAGTAGCTTCCGAGGAATTCGCCGATGGCTATCTCGAAGACTTTGTTAATTTATTCCAAACAGGGATTGCACTCTACTTTCATTGTCTCATTTCCAGTTGTACCTTAGCAGCTCTTGTACTAGTCTAGAGCCGGTTTTAAGGAATGGTTGCACAATTATTCTTATTCTACATTCATGTTTTATTAATGGAAAGTGATTTATTGTTGAGTCTTCCAAATAGTGTTAAATTTGGGTTACGGGTTCGCCTACAAGGTGGGATGCGGTAGGTGCCAGCACAATCCGTAATTTGGTTCGTGACAGACAGAGAAAGCATGATAGGCCTTCAGGCAATGTGGTGGTAATAAATCCACTGGCTTGGTATGGATGTTGTTATCTGGGCTTGTCGTCATGGTTTCTAATAAGTTGTGATAGTTGATTGATTTACCTTGTCACCTGATATCTCACGTATCTCATGAAAAGGGAAGGATTATATATTAATGACTTGAGTTGTGTCAGCATTCATGACATGTGTCTATTGGTTCCTTAAATTGAGATATTGTTGAATTTTAATCCAGGCATTGACATACCACCCATTTACATACATGATGGGTTACGATGGTGATGTGGCAATGGAAAGAATGATAGCCTGTGTAGCAAATGAATCCAATGATAGCCTGTGTGGTAATAGTAACAATGATGCCTGTGTAGCAAATGGTCCTGTGTGAAATATAGTAAGAATAGCATGTGTTGCATTTGGTACACGAACTTCACGAGTCCCCCATGGGTCATGACTTTGAGGCATAGCCCTTTGCATCTGTGTACGAGAGGGAGGAGTATGCATGTGTGGCACATCATTGCATTACATTCATTCATTTACTCATGACTGCTTTGTTACACCCCGTAAGAGTCTGTGCTATTTTAATTAAGACAAGAAAAAAATGAGTTAAGAAAGTTCAAGGAAAGTTAATCGAGTTAGTAAGAATATCGTTATATATATATGGTTGCCTTAAGTATCCCGAGGTGACATCGTAACCTAAAGTATTTGAGATTATTAGTAATGTTATAGAAGATGGATAAAAGAAATGAATATATTTTTGCGATTGGAGTTTCGTCGAAGCTTCATAAGTTCTCCAGTTACGTTTAAGGTTATTGTGATTCTCCGGACCCTTCGAGATGTGTATGGATTGTTATGTATGTATATGACTATGTATATGCATGTATAAGAGGTTACACGAGGGTCGGAAGAGGATTAGAAGTTAAACGAATCTGAACGAAATGAATCCGAACAACTCCAGAAAAATCTCGGACCAGATTTTTAGCCCATATTGTTGGAGGCATATCTCCTAGTATATGAGGAGTTTTAAGGTGTTTCAAAAGCCTAAAATTAAGTTCATCGAGTCTAGTTTCCAATGCAACAAACCGCTCGTCAAAAAGATATCTGGATAAGCAGATATGGACGATGCAAGTTGGGCTGGCGGGGCAGAAAATGGTGACCCGATCCAACATTCACATTCGGCCCATGAGGCCCATTAACGTCATAAATATAAGGAAAAATTATGTGAGGGCTGATCATTTTCAGATAATATCTTCCAAGAACATTAGAGAGAGAGAGAGAAAACTTCAAGGCTAAGGAAGCCATTTTGATCAAAATCCGAGCTCCGAATCCCGAAGCTCATGAAGAGAAAAACATTGTACGTTGCGTTGCCTTCAATTTGAGATAAATATTGGTCTTGGGGGATGAAATATTCGTGGTGGATCTTCTGATAAGATTTCGGACGAAACGGGATTTGATTTTAAGGAGAGCATAAGACGTCTATAAGGTATGTAAAGCTTCCCACTTCTTCGTTTGGCATGTCTTAGTATGTTAGGTGAATATTGGAACCTCCGGAGCATTTCTGCTCCTCGAAACCCGATCCACAGAAAAGTTACTATTCATTCAATTCAATTGAAGCCGAAAGGCTCTATTTTGGCTAGAATGCAACTAAATGTCCGAAACCTATCGAAATGTGATCGGGTCACTTGGTAATGATTATGTATGACCTTTTGGCCTATAAATGTTCGTAAATTATGTTCGCCACCTCAATTTGACTCGAGGTGGGCCCGCTAACCCCGAGACGCCCTATTTGTCTTATTGGGCTGTCTTTTTTAATAAAGTTTGATATGGTACTTTCGGTTTTGGAACTTCCTCCTACGAAATATGTTTTGAATATTATGATATGCTAAGTTACGTTTTGAGCCATACGTACTATTTTGGAACCATTTTGTGAAATGAAACTTTGTATCGACTAAGTATTCGAGTATTTTGTACTATGAAATGACTTATGAGATTACTAAGTTTTGAAAGGCTATTTTGAAATATGAATTGCATTTGTTTGCTCACGACTCCGCTCGTGCCTTATTATGACTTCGTTCACCGGTTCCCGGGCCGGTTATGATTCGTGCGCCTTATGATAATTCAGCCGTATGCTGTGTTGCGGTTCCCGAGGCTTCGCCATAGGGCCGGGTTCCGTTTGGAGTTATGCTGTGATATGGCTGGTGATGCGATACGCTCACCTATGTTTGTGTTTGTGTTCGGGGATGTACGGAGATTTGAAACCTTCTGGTGTTATGCTGTGTGTGGCGCCAGCGTCGGAGTGGCGACCACGTTCTTGAGCGTTTGCATGATTTCGTCTGCATTATGTATAGGTATATGATTTTGATACGGATTTTGACATACCGATTTGTACTCTGCTTTGTATCTGATATGCTTTCAGTTTTGGCTCATATTTCTGTACTCCGTGCTTTACATACTTAGTACATATTTCGTACTGACCCCCTTTCTTCGGGGGCTGCGTTTCATGCCCGCAGGTACAGTTATTGGTGATCCTCCACTGTAGGCTTCACTTTCTGCTGTCTCGGAGCACTCCCTTTGATCCGGAGTCCACCTTTGGTATATATACCTGCTGCTATGGATATGTCTTTGTACATTTGACTATTTGGGTACGGCGGGGCCCTGTCTCGCCATATGTCTTTGTTTTGAGTTCGTAGAGGCCTGTAGTCATATATGTGGGGCGAGGGTCCTATGTATGTTTGTTCGATTTTGTTTTTTTGGTCTTAAAGCGGTCCGTTTGTTATGGTGGCCCTAAATGGCCCTTATGCTTATGTTTGCACTTTTGGCCGGCGATGTCTATTCCGCCGCTCAGTTTGGATCCGATATGACATTTTGATTTGGCGACCGCTTAAGACATATTTTGATACAACCTATGTTTGATATGACTTTTATGAAATTCTGAAATAAGTTTGGATTTGGCAATGAATATGTGCGGTTTGGTCTGGGTACCCAAGTAGGGTGCCAGTCGCGGCCCACGGGGCTGGGTCGTGACAAAAGTGGTATCAGAGCAGTTTGTCCTCGGAATGTCTACAGGCCGTGTCTAGTAGAGTCTTGTTTATCGATGTGTTGTGCACCACATCTATAAACAGGAAGCTACAGGGCATCTAGGATGTTACCCTTCTTTGAATCTTAGATCATGCGATAGAGCCAGCTGTAGGATATGAATTCCTTTCGACTAACTTTTAATTTCAGCCAAAGGACGGCATCGACAGAAGGCAATGGCTGATGATATTGGAGGCTGCACAGTACTCAGGTAAGCAATAATATGAAAGCTGTGTGTCGGAGAAGTTGTTTGAAGTGTGGTAGAAATATAAGGTT
This sequence comes from Lycium barbarum, assembly GCF_019175385.1. Lineage (NCBI taxonomy): Eukaryota > Viridiplantae > Streptophyta > Magnoliopsida > Solanales > Solanaceae > Lycium > Lycium barbarum. The sequence continues at coordinate 81,822,836 of NC_083343.1, forward strand.
GAAGATTGAACAGAAAAGTGAACAGGAAGGAGCCTCCGATGTTGTTCGAGTTGGGCATGTGAGGTAAGCCTCGACATCTGTATAATTTTATCTGTAATTGTTAGCCCCGTGTGGCTACGAGACGACATGATATGATGTATATATATGCGTATATGTGTTGGCCCTGTGAGGCATGGTTGGTATTTCTTGTGTACAGGTTTCGGATAGTAAGAAATACAGAGGAACCTCTGCCCAAATTTGTTTTTTCCAGAGATATGGAAGTAAATATATATAAAGTAAGTACAAACAGGTTCCGCGATACTTGTCGGAATTTAGTTTTCTTCTGTCGGTGGTTGGAGAGCACCTTATGGTGATATTTTATCAGATTTCACCGACTATTTGGAGACGGAATTCGTGGGACGAAGACTTAAATCTGTGGCCTGTCTGTAATTGTATGTATATGTGTATGAAAGTGAATATCGGAGATTCAGAAAGGCAATATGGTAATTGTGCAACTTAGCCGGGGGTGGGACCCGCTACAAAAATTTTCCAAAAATTTGCTAAGACCCCGATTTGCCCTAAAATTATGTGACAAAGGTCCTGCAGGGCAATTGACGAAATTATATCAGCCCTAACGCGTCAAAATGCATGAAAGTTTCGGGGTTAAGCGTGCTCAAGCCAGAGCAATTCTGGGATGGGTGACCCCCCTGGGAAGTAATGTAAAATTTTGCACAAGAGTAAGTATGATAGATATAAATGGAAATTTGGGGTAACCAAAAGGAAAATAGAATGTGTGGAGTAATTTAGTGCCCTTACAGGAGTCACGCAGAACGAGGCGGACTAAATGGGCAAAAAGAAAAGGTGCAACACCGCTCGCGAAATTGAGCGGATTTGAATAACAGTCAGAGACGTTCGCCAGTAAGATACTAGTAAATATATCTGTATGTGTGTGTGTATGATTTTCGTTTGGTGCCCATATGGATCAAGAGCCGAGTCCCGGCAACTAAGGTTGTGATAGATGAAGAATAGTAGGAAAGGTGAAAAATAAGAAGTGTGAATAAGGGGAAATCTCCGAAAGAGTCGATAAGCGACACGCAAGACGATTTATATGATAACTTGGCAAACAAGTTCACCAATAAGGAATTTTTTTTTTTAAAAAAATCACTGGAGCCTTAATAGGAGTGATCTGACTCTAATTCAGATTCTATCTGTTATACTTCTGCACTTCCGATTCTGATAAGGCTCTGCCTATTACGCCTCTGTACGTCTGATCTTGATCACGCGTCTGTCTGATACATCTCCGTATGTCTGATTTTAATTACGACTCTATCTGATACATTTCTGTCTGTCTGACTTTGATCACGACTCTGTATGATACATTTCTGTACATTTGATTCTGATTTCGAATCTGTCCGATATGATCTTGTATGTCTGACTCCGATCTCAGATTTGTCTGATATACTTCCGTACCTCTGATGTTGACTATGAATCCGTCCGATATGCTTCTACGCGTCCGGTCCTAGTTCTGAATCTGTTTGGTATGAGGTGTCTGGTATGAAGTGGGATTACGATAATGTGGTAAGAAACTCAGAAGTGTACCAAGAAGTGACGATTACTTATAATGTCTGAAAAGCATTCGTCTGCTACGAGAATATAGTTTATGGTCCGATAATTATGTGGGGTATGAGAAAATACATTATGAAGGCATTTGAATCAGTGATGTGAAGAATTACCCCATCATGCTGGTAAAGAAGCCATGTCGGAAAGTCCACGAAGGACGATTATGAAAGGAACCCTCCCGAAATGGTATGACGCCCCATGAGGTCAATTTAACATTCGAGGACGAATGTTTTAAAGAGGGGGAGGATGTTACACCCCGTAAGAGTCTGTGCTATTTTAATTAAGACAAGAAAAAAATGAGTTAAGAAAGTTCAAGGAAAGTTAATCGAGTTAGTAAGAATATCGTTATATATATATGGTTGCCTTAAGTATCCCGAGGTGACATCGTAACCTAAAGTATTTGAGATTATTAGTAATGTTATAGAAGATGGATAAAAGAAATGAATATATTTTTGCGATTGGAGTTTCGTCGAAGCTTCATAAGTTCTCCAGTTACGTTTAAGGTTATTGTGATTCTCCGGACCCTTCGAGATGTGTATGGATTGTTATGTATGTATATGACTATGTATATGCATGTATAAGAGGTTACACGAGGGTCGGAAGAGGATTAGAAGTTAAACGAATCTGAACGAAATGAATCCGAACAACTCCAGAAAAATCTCGGACCAGATTTTTAGCCCATATTGTTGGAGGCATATCTCCTAGTATATGAGGAGTTTTAAGGTGTTTCAAAAGCCTAAAATTAAGTTCATCGAGTCTAGTTTCCAATGCAACAAACCGCTCGTCAAAAAGATATCTGGATAAGCAGATATGGACGATGCAAGTTGGGCTGGCGGGGCAGAAAATGGTGACCCGATCCAACATTCACATTCGGCCCATGAGGCCCATTAACGTCATAAATATAAGGAAAAATTATGTGAGGGCTGATCATTTTCAGATAATATCTTCCAAGAACATTAGAGAGAGAGAGAGAAAACTTCAAGGCTAAGGAAGCCATTTTGATCAAAATCCGAGCTCCGAATCCCGAAGCTCATGAAGAGAAAAACATTGTACGTTGCGTTGCCTTCAATTTGAGATAAATATTGGTCTTGGGGGATGAAATATTCGTGGTGGATCTTCTGATAAGATTTCGGACGAAACGGGATTTGATTTTAAGGAGAGCATAAGACGTCTATAAGGTATGTAAAGCTTCCCACTTCTTCGTTTGGCATGTCTTAGTATGTTAGGTGAATATTGGAACCTCCGGAGCATTTCTGCTCCTCGAAACCCGATCCACAGAAAAGTTACTATTCATTCAATTCAATTGAAGCCGAAAGGCTCTATTTTGGCTAGAATGCAACTAAATGTCCGAAACCTATCGAAATGTGATCGGGTCACTTGGTAATGATTATGTATGACCTTTTGGCCTATAAATGTTCGTAAATTATGTTCGCCACCTCAATTTGACTCGAGGTGGGCCCGCTAACCCCGAGACGCCCTATTTGTCTTATTGGGCTGTCTTTTTTAATAAAGTTTGATATGGTACTTTCGGTTTTGGAACTTCCTCCTACGAAATATGTTTTGAATATTATGATATGCTAAGTTACGTTTTGAGCCATACGTACTATTTTGGAACCATTTTGTGAAATGAAACTTTGTATCGACTAAGTATTCGAGTATTTTGTACTATGAAATGACTTATGAGATTACTAAGTTTTGAAAGGCTATTTTGAAATATGAATTGCATTTGTTTGCTCACGACTCCGCTCGTGCCTTATTATGACTTCGTTCACCGGTTCCCGGGCCGGTTATGATTCGTGCGCCTTATGATAATTCAGCCGTATGCTGTGTTGCGGTTCCCGAGGCTTCGCCATAGGGCCGGGTTCCGTTTGGAGTTATGCTGTGATATGGCTGGTGATGCGATACGCTCACCTATGTTTGTGTTTGTGTTCGGGGATGTACGGAGATTTGAAACCTTCTGGTGTTATGCTGTGTGTGGCGCCAGCGTCGGAGTGGCGACCACGTTCTTGAGCGTTTGCATGATTTCGTCTGCATTATGTATAGGTATATGATTTTGATACGGATTTTGACATACCGATTTGTACTCTGCTTTGTATCTGATATGCTTTCAGTTTTGGCTCATATTTCTGTACTCCGTGCTTTACATACTTAGTACATATTTCGTACTGACCCCCTTTCTTCGGGGGCTGCGTTTCATGCCCGCAGGTACAGTTATTGGTGATCCTCCACTGTAGGCTTCACTTTCTGCTGTCTCGGAGCACTCCCTTTGATCCGGAGTCCACCTTTGGTATATATACCTGCTGCTATGGATATGTCTTTGTACATTTGACTATTTGGGTACGGCGGGGCCCTGTCTCGCCATATGTCTTTGTTTTGAGTTCGTAGAGGCCTGTAGTCATATATGTGGGGCGAGGGTCCTATGTATGTTTGTTCGATTTTGTTTTTTTGGTCTTAAAGCGGTCCGTTTGTTATGGTGGCCCTAAATGGCCCTTATGCTTATGTTTGCACTTTTGGCCGGCGATGTCTATTCCGCCGCTCAGTTTGGATCCGATATGACATTTTGATTTGGCGACCGCTTAAGACATATTTTGATACAACCTATGTTTGATATGACTTTTATGAAATTCTGAAATAAGTTTGGATTTGGCAATGAATATGTGCGGTTTGGTCTGGGTACCCAAGTAGGGTGCCAGTCGCGGCCCACGGGGCTGGGTCGTGACATGCTTACTTGGCATTTATTATACTTTATTTGACCTTATACTTGAATATGCTTTCGTGACTGTACTTAATTGCCTGATCTGCTCTACTTGTTGATTTCTTCCTATTGTATGCATTATCTAATCATTGTCGGCCTATGATGCCTATGAGTACTTGTGTTGTACTCATACTACTCTTGCAGCTCTTTTTGTTGAGTGCAGAGTCTGAGCTACGATCCAGTTCGCGACCTCGAGAGTGATTCTGAGGCCTTCCATTAGCAGATCATAGGGTGAGCCACTTTTTGGTTCTGCAGCCCTGACCCTTCCTTGTTTATCTTTCTATTTCTGATTCCATAGACAGTTTTTATTTATGTATTTTGAGACTTGTATTTTGGATGTTGCATTAGTATTAGAAGCTCATGTACGTGTTCAGACCAGGTTTTGGGGTTGTAGTTATTTTAGTACTTCCTCACTTACTTATGTTATATATATATATATATATATATATATATATTATGACTTGGCATAATTTCTTTCTTTACGTCCATATGTCTTTCTTTTAAATGATGTGACTAAGGGAAGAGTTCACCCACCAGGAGGGGGGGGGGGGGGGGGAGGGGTAGTTTGGGTGCCCTCATGACTCGCAAAATGGGTCGTGACAGTCAAGATGACCTCTTTTGGGTATTTCGAGTGAGCGATTGCGTTTGTAGCGTGTTTTATGATCGAAATGCATAGTTGGTTTGTGTCCAGGGGGTTTCAGATGAGTTTCGGGTATTGGATCGGGATTAGTGAAACCATATTTTTCTGGTTTCAGTTGTTACTAGTGTTGTTCATTGCGATCGTGATGCCACATGGTGCAATCGCGAGCTGCCGCTCATCTGGTCATCGCGGTCATGAGACACTTGCCCGCAATCGCAAAAGGTGATATTTTAGGGGTCCCGCATTTGTGTGGATGGGTCACGCGATCTCGATTAAGGGATGATTGGGGAAAAACTTAAAACCCCATTTCGAACATGATCACATCATTCACATATTTTGAGCTTGTTACCTCGTTTTGGAGAACTTTTGGAGAGGCTTATCAAGATTCTTCTCAAGGGTAAGTTTCTAATTCGTCTTTTATCATTATACCTTTAATTATTAAGGAAATTCATCATAGAAATAATGATTGAGGTTCGGAAAATTGGGGTTTATGAACCTTAGGTTGGAATTGGGGATTTCTTTAATTGATATCAAATTGAGGTTGGATTTGATTTCATTTTGGGATTTAGACTCCACGGATCACTGGTAGACTAATTGTGGGACAAATTTCCCATTTACCCTTCGGGGCTCGGAATCATTTTTTTAGTGACTTTTAAGTCTGGAACTAAAGAGTGTCTTGATACTTGCAAGGTGACGAGCACTTGTATCGGGTACTAGTGCCATGATATGGGTATTTGTGTAATTTTCTTTGTATAGTCTGATTAAAATGTGATGTTTTGGGTATTAGCTGATAGCATAGATTGATTTGTGTCTGTGATTGGGATATGAGGTCCATATTTGATGCTTCTGTGCTTATTACCTGTCTCATTGTGATTATGTGTTCTCATTACTCCTAAATACTCATTTAAAACGCGTAAAAGAGCTAAAGATTGAGTTTTTATTGCTTAGTTTGATTACTTATTGTTGTGCATGTCATATTCATGCTTTCACAGTATCTCATGTGCATTTGAGGATACATGTGTAAGGTCCGAGGGGAAATGGTTTCGGACGGAGTGATGTTGATGAGCTAAATTGGCTAAGTGACAGGTAATGTGAGCCTACGGAAGACTAAAGAGGCTAGGAACCCGAAGGAAAATGATTCAGGGTTGGTATGTGGACCTTGTGAGTCCCCCTTGGGTCACCATTCATAGTGTTGGAACGTGTGTGTACCGGGTGATGGAAAAGGCCCTGCATTGCATAACATTTGCATATTGTTATTTCATTAGTTCCTTGTTTGTATGGCTTATTTGAATTGTTGTCTGGGTTGTCTTAAATGCTCATTTGGATTACTTGACGGACTTGAGGATTTAGAAGCTTTTACCTAGACTTGTAACCTGAAATTGTTGTGCTTATTAAGGTTATTATTGTGGACTAATAGCGGTTAAGTGTGGAAATAGTGTTTGTGGACCAACCCTCGTCTTCGTTTTTGTCAGGGCCAGTCAACGATGTTGCTGAGTACACGTTGTTTTCCCGTACTCACTCTATACCGCTGCACCCTTTTCATGTACAAATTTAGTCCCCGATATGAGTGGATCTCAAGACTGCGCGGTTGTTCATTGAGAAGGCCATTTGGAGAGTTCAGGGTGAGCTACACGATGATCCATAGCACCGAATTTTCCCCGTATCATTTACTTTCTGTCTTTTCCTTTTTGGACAATATTTCGGGTTGTATCCGAAATTTGTACTTCCTTTTAGTCGTTCTTGTACTAGTGACACCAAATTTTCAAGATTGTAACACTTTCTTTATGTTTTATCACTATTAGCTTTATTAAGACTTTAAAAATGACTTGTATGATTTCTCTTCCGCATTAATTTCCTTATTGAATTGTTTTAATAGGTTGTGGATGGGTTACCGACTTGGTGGGGGTCGGTGCCTTCACGGCTTAACAATTTGGGTCGTGATAAATTAATATCAGAGCTTTAGGTTCATCGGTCTCACAAGTACAAGAACAATATCTAGTAGTGTCTTGCAGATCGATACATTGATCTCCGTGCCTATCTTCGAGAGGCTATAGGACATCCAAGAAAACTCAAATCTTTCATTCCCTATCATGCATACTTGACTCTAATGAATTCTAAGAATTTCTTTGTTTCACTCTCTCACAAATGGTGAGGACACGATCCGCTGCAGTTGGAGACCAGAGCCTGTACCCGCTGCTGTTGTTGCTTGTAGGAGAGAGGGGACATAGTATAGGGCGAGGCATGGCTAGAGCCCGCATTGATACACTAAGCAGAAGTCGAGCACCAACTACTGCTCAGTCCATACTAGAGATGTGACTCCGAATCCTGAGGATATTCTGGAGGAGGAGCCGGTTCAGGCGGATCCTGCCTAGGCACCAGCTGGATTCATTGCTACTCATTTTTTTAGGAAACTTTGGTGTGTATCTTGAGCTTCTTTGAGGGTATGACCCAGGCAAGCATACTACTGGCTACTCCAGAGGGTTCTTAGACCAGAGTTGGAGCTCGGACTCCTAATCCGATGGTTGCTGCAGGGTATAGGACTCTAGGGGCACAACCAGATGGTGTTGTGGCTCCTCAGTTTCAGTGTTTTCCAATTCTAGGTGTTTCTATCCACCCAGTTTCCCAGCCCACTATGACCATTGAGGAGCAGAAGAGGTGGGATAAGTTTTAGAAGATGAAGCCACCATAGTATGATCGGCGTCTTGATGATGATGCATATGAATTTCTGGTTAGTTGTTATGAGCGATTGCACAATTTGGGGTTGGTTGAGTCCAACGGAGTTGACTTCGTAGCATTTTAGATGGTTGGCCCCACCAAGCAGTAGTGAAGGGTTTTTATTAAGACTAGGCCAGTTGGGTCGCCTCCACTTACTTGGGATAATTTTTCTTACTTGTTTCTGGAAAAGTGGGTTCCCTGTAGCTTGAGGAGTAGGAGGCGTGAGTAGTTTGATAGGTTGGAGCAGCATGGGATATCTGTGACCTGTGACCGAGTATGAGATGATGTTTGACTCCTAGTCCCGCCATGATTTGACTATTTTACCTGATGAGACTGAGAGGATTAAGAAGTTTGTTAGAGGGCTGTCTTATTCCCTTCAATTCGCATCGACACATATGGCAGCTTCAAGAGGTACTTTTTAGGCAGTGGTGGATGCCGTTAGGAGTGTCGAGTCTATTAGGTGTTAGGAGTTCGAGGATAGATCGGGACAGAAGCCCCGCAATTTTGGAAATTGTGGAGGTACCTCATCTGGAGGTAGGGGTTATCTTCCTTAGTTCAGTAGACTAGTACAGGCAACGATTCAGACCTCGACAGGTGGTTCTTCAGGTTGGTACGATCCGACTTGTGGAAGACACGGATTCAACAACAAAATGCGGAAACTAAAGATAGATTAGAAATCAAAGATGAGAAGTAAAGAAATTGGGATGAGAAATATAAAGATAGAGTAAGACCCAATTAGTAAAGGAATTATAGGTAAACTTAGGTATTTGAAACCTAGACCCTCCTAATCGATTCCTACTAACGAACATATACTATTTGATAATCAACCAAGGGTGATCTAAATGAATCCACAAATGAACAACTCAATTGAAAATCAATGGAAAAGGGTTTCATAGCCAACAATGGAATCCACCATGATTAACTATCGCTAACACTAATCACTAGATTAGCACTACACTAAACTACCAAACAAACTATCACTCAATTTAGAGTATTCATCTCAATTCAACATAATCTAAGTAATGAAATAACTAAGTCTAATATTTATACTACTAGGCTAACTATTACAAAAACATCCTTAATTAAGTAAGGGCTTTGTTTGGTAGTCTTCTTTAGGGATAATGGCTTGAATTGCGAAAATAGCCTCTTGCATAGCTAGCCACCATCGTGTCACATCTTCTTATCTTCACTCCGCACGACCAAGCAATCATCCATACGTTATATGCTTGATTTGGCCCGTGTGTGCTCCTCGGGATCGTATCATCCTCTCCTTCTTCAAAAGGATTCGTCCTCGAATCTGTACCTTGCAAAAGTAGAAGAGAATGAGTCCAAATCCTCTCACGAAAACAAAAATGTAATCATCATAAGACAAATGATAATACCTAAAGTAAGCATAGCATGCAACTAACACACTAAATGGCTCACTCTTATGATATAACCAAGCATCAAATGGATCTTGAGAGAACGTGTATCCAAATAATACCAAAGAAACTTGGCTATTCAAGTCATTTTGACAAAAGGGTGAATCAACAAAACCAATGCAATTAAGACACTTAGCATGCAAATCCACATTGGGCCTAGCAATCAAGAAGTATATATCCCCCTAAACTCAAGAAGTAAGTAAAATCCTTCATGGCTAAATGCAAGGTTACAAACAAGCTCAAACCAACTTAAGGTCCTATCCAAAGCACTATCCCCCCTCAATAAAGGACTCACTACCAAGTCAGCACCCGGGTCAAATACAAAGGTATCCCCTACACAATTTTGCTCACATCTTACACGCAAGCCAGAAATGGAAACAAGTAATAACACTAAGAAATAATCACATGAATGAATAGAAGTGTTACTATCATAATTATCACACAAAGAATTTACCTCCATGGCTTTAGAAAGCCCAAGAATAAGCATGAGCCATGAATGCATACCGTCCGTGAAGGAAGTACAATATGTGACTCCATACCAAGGTGTTGTCCAATGAGGTCTCCTAAAATGGACTTCATCTTCAAGACTCCTCTTTTGATAAAACATCATAAGCAAGTTAGTCAAATAATAAAGTTCATCAAGAGAGAGGGTTTTACCATTCTGCTCATTCAACCTATGCCAAGCTAAGAGTAGCATCTCCTCACCCCTTAGGTTTGAAGATCTAGCATAGTCCTTCTGACATGTAATCTCCATTTCTTTCACATTTCTCCCCTTCATAAAATGGCATTCTTCATTTTTGGAAGCCTTTTTTAAACACGACGTTGGTCCATCAATTGGGTCACAAACCCTCAAGAAGAGCTTTTCGTCATCGGGGATGGTGTCAAGAACTCCATCCTCCCCATGCTTGTCATCGAGACCAAGCTCATTGTAATACCTCGTATCTTAGAACTCATGTTAGACTCGTAACGTTAGAGTTTTAGAGAAAAATTTAAAAGTTTGTACGTATTACGAAAGTGGTTGACCATCATACTTCGGGAACCCGTAACTCCTTGATTAGTTGATAATTTGAGAAAACTTAAAACATTAAAGTTGTAGCCCTTTGGAATATCTTTCCTACGGTATCTTATGGAGCTCAAACGGAGCTCTATGCTAAGAGTTATGCCTGTTTTACTATCACTAGTGGGAGCAGAATTTTCAAATTTTGGGTTACGTTTTTAGCCTTTTCCTACTCGAATTGGGACTCCTTATTTTATTATTGTATGAAGTAAAAACGTACCTAACACTATTCTAAACCCTAAGAGACTATTCTTTTTCTCTCTACCTCCATCCCTAGTTTCCTAAGGTTTCCTCCAAGGTAAATATTTTAATCAAGAACCTTTGTGTTCTACAAGATTTATCATCTATAAAGACTAGAATAAATCCATCCATCCCGTTACCCTATAAAAATCAAGAGTTGTAAAAACGTTGGAGAAAACTCTAGTATTTTTCTGTTGAGTTTCATTCCGACCAGCCATATTAATTTGGTGTTTTCCGATAATCCAACCATTGGAGCCCAAATCTTACCTGAGTGTTCATAACACATAAGTCTAAAATATGAACGGTAGAGATTGTATTTGAAGGTCCGGAGCAGTACCCTTTTAGCCACGAACAGTAGCTACGAAAATCAATGAAAATCCTCTCAAGGTTTCCAAATTCAAAGCTTTTGGAATTCTTCTTCAAAGATTCAGAGTTTTCTTCAAGTTTTGGAGCGATTAAGGTATGTAGAGTTACTATCTACGTGTGGGAACATCATTGTTCTTCCCCACGCCTCATAATTCATAAATTATGATTCTCTACGAAAACTAGGGTTTTCTATACCATGCTCATGACAATCCTAGGTCCATGTCCATGATTATATTATGTATGAATTGCTATTATTCTATCATTGTGTTCTTAATAACTCCATATGATTATTGAGAATCAGTTCGTAATCCATGAAAACCCATATCTTATATTCCATGGGTTCTTGCATGCATGTTTTTAACTAAGAATGATTATTTCATGAATATCCTACATGTCTACAAGTTTTCATGCAACTATATTATATAATCATTTTCATGCTATGATACAAGATACATACATGCTAAATACAAGTTATTTCATGAAACCATGTTTACAAGTTATTTCATGAAACCATGCTTACAAGTTATTTCGTGAAATCATGATTACAAGTCAAGTACAAGTTAATTCACGAAAATCATGGGCTTCTTAGCCAATTATATCATGTTCATTTTTTAGGAGTTGCACGAATTACCGAGAAGGCTCAGATAGCCTGAAACTACGTAGCCACCGTAGGACAAGGATCGCTCCGCCCAGTTAGGACGATACCTTAATTTTACACTGAATAGATCCATCAGGCACGTTACCACCTTATACCCTGGCAAGGTGTTACATCCCGTGTTCTCATGCATTGGAAAGTGTGCGAGTTAAATGATATTAGTAATGGACACGAGGTTATTCCCCAAGCGTATAGGTGGTTAAAGTGATGGTACACATGTATCGTAAGGATTTGAAGTTAAACCAATCTGAGAAAATAAGTTTTGTCGAGGTTCGAAATTTATTTGATGATACGGTCCAAGCTATAATATCCCGTATTTTCGGACTAGAAAATTGAATCGTCCAACAGGAGCAAATTTACCCGAGCCCGGAGAATTCGATCATATCCAAGGATGAAAATCAAGAGCTTGGTGTATACAAGGAATGAAGTCCCAAAATTATTTAAGACGAAAAAGTGTGACGACGGTGATTGAAAATAATATTTTATGTGTGGCAAATGAGGCTATGGATCATGTTACACTACATGATTATCATAATGAGTATATGAAGTATGTTAAAAACGATTACTATTTAAGTGAATCGAGATCAAGAAATTAATCATATGTGTAATTGAGTAAACTGGGGATCATGGTGGAAGTAAATAAATCAATTGGAATAGTTGGATAATTTTTAGGATAGACACATGTCCGTGTGACTCATGGCTAGGTGGCAGAAAGTTGATGTGTGTGCTTGCATTTATATAAGTGATGGCACCTTTAAGTGATTAGTGTCAAATTGTAGGCCATAGAGACCCCACGTTTAAGGACAAGAATGTATTGCAACCTATATCAGTTATGTTGCAATTTATTTAAGGAAAGATGATGTTGCATATATATATTTAACAAGCAGCACCATATTTATATTATTGAAGGAATAGCAACAGCTCACAAAGAAAGGAACAGCAACGTCCTTGCTCTTTCTCTTTTTGAAAAAAAAAAAACATTTTCTTTCCTTTCTACTACTAAAAAAAATGGGTGCTGCACGTTGGTATTTATATATAGATACATATACAAATTTCAAAACATATCAAATGGAGAAATATCTCCTTATCATATGGGCAGCAACGTTATTCAATTTCGTATTGGATTTCGTTCACCGCTTGGATTTCGTTGTTCCATTTTTTCATGTCATTGGATCCGGACTTTCTTCAAAGTGAAGTAAAGAGGAAGAAGATTCTTTCTTGGCACATAAGGTAATAATTCTCCTCTCCTAGGTATATTTAAATTCATCCAGGTCATAGTTATATTGTGGGTGAGAAATACGAAAATTATACCGTAAATCGTATTTGATCTTGTTGTTGGCTTATGGGCTGTATGTTATGTCCCGCATTTTGTACATTCGGATAATTCAAGATAATTGTGGGAAGTTAAGAGCAAGGTTATATTTTGAACTTGTTTAATACACAAGTTGTTTATGAAAATTTTTGAAGTGGGAAATAATAAGAATGACTAAGGGTAAAAAGGGAAATTCGCAAGATGACTCACAGAAGTGTGAAGGAAGGCTAAGGGCAAATTTGGAATTTGAAAAATAAATTTTCATGAATTGCAAAAAAAAAAAAAAAAAAAAAAAAGAATTGGGCTTGAACTAAGAGGCCATGTGGCCGTCCAAACTAATTGGGCCAAAGCCCATATGGATGTTAAGTGTGTATAAATAAAATATGGCCCATGGATTATTATTCATCTTCTTCTTATTACAAGAAACTTGAAGAAGTTTCAAGAAAAGAGAAGACATAGTAGTATTCGGCCATGGCTCCAAGAATTGAGCCATGGAAACTTGATCATGAAAAATTGTTTTCTTCTAGCTTTTCTACCAATTGGAAGGTCCTCTACAACATGAGATAGTTGTTGGAATCAACAAACCATTCGTTTTGTCGTTTGCAAACCCGAGCTAAGTTGTGAAGTAAGAAGAAAAGGTAAGGTTTAATCCTCTTTTCATATGTTGTGAATGTTTTGTACATGTTGTAGTGTGTAGTAATGGATGGAATTCATGAAACCATGCATGTTGATGTTGGCCGAATAGGGGCTGTTTTGGTAGGATGTGATGAATTGATTTTATTTAATGTTTTGGTTGTTATTGTTGTGAATTCTATGATGCCAAAGGAAGATTTAATGACTCAAGTTGGAGTTATGGTTGGTTATGGGTTGTTTTAGAAGTTAATGTGATATTAAGTTAGTTTCTTGTATTTATGAGAATGATGTTGCTAATGTGTGGATAGTTGGTGTAGTTAATGAATTTGGAAGAAAGAAATGTGTTGTTGTTGTTCTTATTGAAATTGGGAGGTTTCGGGTGGTGTTGCATATTGGTTGGGTTGTTTTGAATATTGTGCGAATTATTTGAAATGTTCTTGAATCTCGTTTGAATGATTACGGATTAGTATTTAAATATGTGAGCGTGATGTTGGTTTGAATGTATGTAGTTGAATGGAATGAAATCGGAATGTTGCTGAATTATGTAGAAAGGAGCTACTAATGTGAGAATGTGTTTTGACTTAATCGTTAGAGATGGAATCATGATCGTTGGTATTATTGTTGATAATTTGGCCGAGTCGAATTCTCGGGTTTGTTGTTGTTAAATTGACCGAGTTAGATTCTCGGGGATGTTGTATTTACAGGGGAAATGCTGCCGAAATTTCGATAGACTATAAATGAATTCATTTGAAAGAATAAGACGAGTATATGTCGATGAATCTAATGATTATGTCAACTTTCTTGAATGTAGACTAGTAAGTTTGGATAAATAAGCGTAGCTAATAAGGCGTGGCACAGGTATGTAAGGCTTACCCTTTCTTTCTTTGGCATGTCCTAGAGCCAAATAAGGTATGATAGGCATCTTGGGGATGACTCTATTTTGTGATTCCGAGTCTGTTATGATTCGGATTCCCCTTTCTGATATGTATCTATGATTTCCGAAGCTCTATTTGATATGTTTCCGAGGTTGTCTATGATTCTGATTCACTTCTGATATAAGTATGTCTGATATGATCGAGCTTATTATGTGATTGAATAACGAGATAAGCATAAAGAAATGTGTTTCTAAAAGAGATCTGTAAGTTTAATGTCCCTAACTTCCGTAAAAGATCTCAGATTTGCTTTGAAATGTTCGTAAAAGTTTTGTGGTAAAAATGTCCGTAACTTTCAAGTACATATGGTTCCAAGAGTTATATTTAATTTGATCCATAACGATATCTGAAAAGTACTTGATATGGCCATTGCTTTGATTCTCCAAAAACGGCTTCTGAAATGTTCATAGAATGTTCTGTACTCCAAACGCTTATAACTTTCTTATACTAATTCGGATTGACCCGATACTTGTTTCTCAGCCATCAGATGCCGGTAAGTGTACGTATCTATCGAGTCTGGATTTGTGTGCATATGGTTTCACACTACTCTGTTCATGCAAGTCTCAGTATGTTATTCATTGCGTCCCGGGCCAGGGTATGTTCTCGTGCGTACTTCTCTGCATTGTTCACCGCGTCCCTCTCACTTGCGGGCCGGGGCATGTTATATATGATATGATGACATTATGATGTGATGACGGGGTGGTGGCCAGGATGACACATGATTTATTCACCGCGTCCCGCAAAGGAGGGCCGGGGCACGTTATATGCATACATGATATATGATTTACCGCGTCCCTCACGGGAGGGCCGGGGCACGTTACATGCATATGTGATACATGATATATGATTCACCGCGTCCCTCACTGAGGGCCGGGGCACGTTATATGCATACATGGTATATGATTCACCGCGTCCCTCACTGAGGGTCGGGGCACGTTATATGCACACATGATACATGACTCACCGCGTCCCTCACGGGAGGGCCGGGGCACGTTATATGCAGATATGATATATGATGATGACATGCATGATTTGTGTTTGGAAAGTAAGCATTTTGGCATTCTGTGTCTCTGTACTTCTTCTGACTTATGACTTCGGCATATATGATCTGTGTTCTGGGAAACAAACACTCTGATATTCTGGATCTGCACTTTTCTTACATATGACATCTGTATACACGATTTGTGATCGGAAAATAAGCGCTTTGGTAATATGGATAATGTACTCACTCTTGTGCTGTTTGTTTTGATTATGGTTCTGTTTTCTGTATTCCATGTCTTACATGCTCAGTACATATTCCGTACTGACCCTCTTTCTTCGGGGGTTGCGTTTCATGTCGCGCAGGTACACCCAGATGAGTAGAAGTCACTACAGAAGATGTTCCAGTGAAGTTGGCAAGCTCCACTCGTTCCTGGAGTGCTGCCGAGTCAGAGTATATGAGCTATGATGTCTGATTATTGTTAGAGACTTTGCAGACAGGGTCGTGGGTATTAGTTGTCAGTTCTGTAAGCGGCTCTATCAGCCGATGTGTCATTTTATGTTATGATATAAGTTCTATATGATTACCGATTTTGTTTGATCTAAAAGCTACGAGAAAGAATATTTCTGAAAGCTCTACTATGTATTTCATTCTATTTGATTTAAAAGTCCGAAAAGAATATGTATGTAATAAGAGTCAGAGGGTTCGCTCGGCCCTGAGGAAGGGTCGGGTGCCCATCACACCCTAGTGAGGTTAGGGTGTGACACTGTATGTTGGATTGTTTTGTGAGTTAGGTGGACGTTGGAATGGGTGGGAATTATGGTATATAGAATGAATAAGATGTTCTTGAGGTTGTTATATATGTACATGTGTTTATGAAAAGAACTGATGGAAGATTTGTCTATATAGATTTGGACTAAACCTCGAGGAAAGAGATTTTGTGTTCTTGAATTAGTTGAAAAGGGATTATGGCATAATTCTTACTTAGTTTGATATGGCAACTTGTATGTACGATTGTTGCTAATGTTGTTACCATTTATTGGAAATTGTTTAAAGTTGGATTGGAGTGGGTAACATAGGGGAGGTGTTGCCCGAATTTTATTAAGTAACGTGCTAGCTTAGGCTATGGATTTTGAGCGCGCTATAGTTAATACTTGATATCAATAATATTACTGTAGATTGGGAAGCCCGGGATCTGGTTTGTGGTAAGCTTGGCTACGGTTGATCTACGACAGGTATGTAAAGTTAACCCTTCTTTCTTTTTGGCATGATCTATATGAAACGAACAGACGATGTGTATATGATTCCAAAGAAGTTCCTATTCTTAGAGCCACTAGGATGGCTAATGTTCTTGATTTCCAAAAGCTATTTCATTATGTCTTGATACGTGTAAATGATTCCAGAAGTTCTATTTGGATATAATCCATAGTGATATTCGAAAGGTACTTGATATGACTATTGTCTTGATTTTCAAATGATAGTTCGTTTTGATTATTCTATTGAGTCTCAAATATGATTTAATTTGCATATGGTTGCTCACTACTCTACTCGTGCATGCCTCAATATATCTTTCACTGAGTCCCGGGCCAGGATACATTTTCGTGCACAGTTTTACTGCATTGTTCACCGAGTCCCTCACTAGAGGGTCGGGTACGGTATATATATATATATATATATATATATATATATATATATAATGGTGTTATAATATGATGGTGTTATGATGTGTTTATGGTGCCAAGGATGATATGTGACGACCTTATTCACCGAGTCCCATAATGGGCCGGGTATGATATACGATATTGACATGCATGATTTATGTTTCAAAAGGCAAGTGTTTTGGTATTCTGGATGTTATACTTGTCTCATGTACTCCCTATTTGAGTATGATTCTCTTTACTCTATTTCATGCTTTATATACTCAGTACATATTCCGTACTGACCCCCTTTCTTCGGGGGGCTGCGTTTCATGCCCGCAGGTATAGATAGTCGGTTTGGTGACCCTCCAGCATAGGACTTCTACTCAGCTGTCTTGGAGAGCTCCATTGTTCCGGAGCCTAGACTTTTGGTACATATCTTATGATGTATACGTATATGTTTATCCAGGGGTACGGCGGGGCCCTGTCCCGTCATATTTCGCTATCGATACTCTTAGAGGTCTGTAGACATATGTGTGGGTTGTGTATAAGTTTTGTTCAGCTGTGTCTATACGATGTGCTATGATATGATGTTCGTCTGTAGTGGCAGCCTTGTCGGCTTGCATATGATTTTGATAGGTAGTGGCAGCCTTGTCGGATTGCGTATCATTTTATGATTTGATTAGTTGTGACTCCTCAGGAGATAGTTTATCTGGATATG
This sequence comes from Lycium barbarum, assembly GCF_019175385.1. Lineage (NCBI taxonomy): Eukaryota > Viridiplantae > Streptophyta > Magnoliopsida > Solanales > Solanaceae > Lycium > Lycium barbarum. Next base: position 81,840,498 of record NC_083343.1, read on the forward strand.
TATATACGTGACGACGTTATGAACCTTGGAGTTCTTTTGCAAGTTCCCATATTGTTCTTAGATTCAGTTTGACTATATCCAACAGGTACGTATACGAGTGTCCAGGTTGGGCACTAGTCATGGCCCATGGGGTTGGGTCATGACACAAGGTATGGGGGCTCTGCTGGTCCGGCGAGGTACCAGACTCCACATACCCACGTGGTGATATCATGTTGTTGGTTTATGAAATGCTCTCCCTACTTATCATGTTTTACTTATGTTATATATATATATATATATATATATATATATATATATATATATATATATATACTCATGCTCATGCTCATGCTCATGTTCATGTCCAGGTTTTCAGTTTCAGTTCTTATCATGTTATTTCATGTCCCATGTTATTTCATTCAGTTGTTTTACATACCAGTACATTCAATGTGCTGACATCCCATTTTATTACTCGGGGGCCTACATTTCACGATGTAGGTACGTATTTACAAGACGCCGCATCTGCTCAATAGGATTTGCACGTATCAGCTCATTGGTGAGCCCCATCTCATTCGGGGTTTAGTCAGTTAGCTTTATTTTACTAGTCATGAATTTAAAGGTATGCTAGGGGCCTTGTCCCAGCAAGTACATTTTCCAGTCAAGATTCACGATTAGAGGTTTCATAAACTAGTCAGTTTAGTTATGTTAGACATGCAAGGTGTTTAGCCATCTTTGGCTCAACTCATGTTATTTCCGCATTTATGATTTAAACAAGTACTTCATTAAATTATTATGACATCTCATGTTTTATAAAAGCTCATCACGTTCATGCTATATTTCCGCTCATGTATGCCTCATGATGATTCAGCAAGCCATGTGGTTCGCTCGGTCACATGCAGTATGGCACCGAGTGCTGTGTTTCGCCCAGGCCATGGTTCGGGGCTTGACAAAGCTTGGTATCAGAGTCTAGGTTCAAGTGTCTTAGGGAGTCTATGAAACCATGTCCAGTGGGGTCACTTTTATATGTGTGTGCACGCCACACATATAAATAGTTGACCACCAAGACATCTAGGATTGTCTCACTTCTTTCAACTCTAGATCGTGCAATAGAGCTATGTTATCAGAAATCAATTGAACTCGTGCATTGTTTCCCATTCTACCGAATACGCCTTGTCTCAACGGATGAGGGAGATGTAAATTTAATCATTATCGATATGTTGCTTTCAGATGGAGTCATCAGGAATTATTCTAACTCGTGCCATGAAGCTTAGAGCAGTAAGTGACATTTTTTTTCTATCGAATTCTGGACGTATCGAATACGTAAGCAATGAGAAGGAAATTTAAGACCAAGACTCGCCAAATGGGCCTGGTGTGTTTAACAGACGGTAATACCATTTTTTGACAAGTTTCGGTATGGTAGTACATGTAGGCTATTTACCTTACATAGTAAGTTTATTTGGGTTCTTTGACCATGGAGCTATAGTATAAGGATGATAGTTAAGATTTAAGATCCTACAAGGTAACATGTTATGAAGTTAACTATGAGTAGATGATATTAAATTTCTTGGGATAGTTTTTAGATTATTTAAGCTTATTCAAATCAGACCTAGAAAGTATGATGTTAGTATGTTACTACAAGAAGCAAATATTTCTATGAGATAAAAAGATATGACAGTTCCCTCTTAGGGTTATGTTATTAAGTATTTTACCCCTGATGTGTATAGTATGGTATAATTTTGAAAGGGGGGGTTAGTTGTTCCAATTTCTCGTTTGAGACAGATGAAATTTCCTTGAGTGTGATCTATGTCTATAGTTCAGAAAGATAGTATACAATCCAAGAATAAAGTCAGATGAGGAGAAAAGTTAGAAATAACCTTATGTTTCACTTTAGTACTCAGAGAAGAATTACAGAATATGATACTACCAAGTGGTAACAGAAGCTTAGTAAGTAAGTTTGAGTAGATACAATGAATTAGAAATTTTCAGCAGAGTTTGTAGAAGTATGATTTCAGTTACTTAGTCAAGTTAATACTAGTGAGTAAGCAACCGTCTAAATACACCGAAGGCGCGTTAGAACCCAAAGGTTTTAAGTTAAATTCGAGGTATAGACATGGGTGAAAGAAGAAAACAATCTAAGCAGTAAGAGAGCAAGCTACAGAAGAAGAGCCTTTAAGAATTATTAGAAAAGACTTTTCCCCAAGACTGACAAAGCCAGGTTATGCCAGTTATGTACATTAGAAACCCATTCATTTAAGTAATCCAATTTTCCCACTAAGTAAGACTTGCTTGAAGTAAGCTAAATAAATGAGTCGTCAGTATTTCAGAGGAAATTAGCGGAACCACTAGATGACCACTTATCGCTAACTTAAAGGATCCACAGGCTTTAGACGTCTGCTTTTGAACTAAGGGGAAGATAATATGATAAGGTGTCGATATAGATGTTGTGTTTCATAAGTTGATAGGCATCACAGGATAATGTCAGAGGATCACGGTTTCATGTAGCTAAGATAAAGTGTATGGAATTCGTCTTTTGTCATGTCGCTGAGATCAAGTTTTAGGGCGAATAAAAGGTTTAAGAGTGTAACATTTCCAATTCCAGAATAATTCATGCACTATGTAGTACCAATGCCCAAACGTACTCTACACATGCATAGCATTCCTATCTTATTCCCTTGTTAAAGCTTTACACTCCATGTTTAAGATACAAGAATTAAGACTCCATACGATACTAAGCTATGCAAAGGAATGTTCTTTCATGTTTCTCACATCAGGTTGTACTCATGTCCAAGGTTAAAGACCGCATTCATGTCTCACGTATCTATCGTGCTTTTATACCCGTGACCACGTTCTAGCTTCTAAGTGCTTTCCGAATATGATGTTGATTTTGATAATGATTGAGGAGAAGGTAACACAATAGTTTAAAGACTAAGAATCCTATGGAATGCCCACCTGGTCCTTGAACAAGGGAAAAATGCCTTAGGTAAATGATTTATTTCAACTCCAAAGATATGCTACCTACGTTCTCACGTACTCGTGCCCATGACCGACTTCTTTGATCATCCACATATAGAAATAGCATAACAGTGGGGTTGGTAGGTAATGATAAGAGTAAGTCAAGATGGATATCCTACCCACGATTCTACGTAACTCATGCTTATGGTCCTCTGGCTACTATTTTAAAACAGCTCGTAGCTTTGCACAAAGGATGCCATTTTCTTTTCCGAAGTACCTATGCCCTGTTTAAGCTCAAGGTGACTTTCTACTTATGCCTTAGGTGCTTGACGAACGAAGCATGCATGCCTATGATCCTTTCCTTCATGAGTCTTATTTTATAATGAGGGTGTCGACTTACAGTAATAAGAGTAAATTATGTTGACCCATGTCCCATTCTGTAAGTATAGCTAAGTTCCAAAAGTGATATCTTATCCATCCCTATGTCTCTAAGTACTCAAGAGTGAAGCCTACAACTTATACTCCATTTAAGTCACACTTATGTCTTATTCACACTTCAATATTCATGACCTAATATCCAAATGTCAGGGTATGTAGCTTCGAAGTACTTATGTAAAAATCCTGTCTCTCATGCCCCATGCCATGCTACTCATGTATTCACGTCTTATGCCATATTAGTCCCATTTCCATGTATACATGTGCTATGTTATGTTTTTCAGTTTGATGTACCCATGCCACGTCTATCTTTGAAGATGAAATGTCTAATTCGTATGAATGATCCCTTTCGCTCACTCTTTAATGATCCGCTTACAATAATAAGCAAGGTAAGCCAAGATATTCATAGCTATGTTTCAGAGCGAACAAGGTAAGGTTCGAAGTAAGGTATGTTCCAAGTTTATAGTAAGATCCCTTCAGGTATTCTATGGTACTTATCTCAAAAGTATTCTACTCAAATTTGATGTATCATGTCATCCTACGCTAGAGCTTTATCAATACCTATGTTAGAATCATATTCCTAGTATATAACTCAACTTTATCTCATTCGCACGGAGTTGCACTTACATTCAGAGCCTAAGTCGTACTCTTATCTCGTAGGTCTATCGTGGTAACACATGAACATCTATGATCAAGTCTCTAAGTGTTCAGATCCTACCTGCGCTCAGTATTCAACCCTCATGTTGTAACAATCATGTTTTCAACATTCAGATCTCATGTTGATGTCCATGTTTACACGTGTTTGTATTTTATAAAAGTTTAGCACTCATGTTTTCATGCTAGCCAGTCTTCATGTATTTACGTCCCATGTCATGCTCCTCACGTCCAGGTAATCATGTCATGTTCGTGCCTATTTTCCAGTACTCATGTCATTCATGCCTACAAATTCTCTTCCAAACCCCATGTATAGTAATCATGTAATCATTCAGCCAATAATCATGTGTTCAGGCCAGCCCAGTATTCATGTTAGCCACATTCAAGATTCAGTAATTAATATTATGCCACATCATATGTATTAAGATACCCTGTGAGGTTTATGTTGATACTTTAGTTAGTTGACAGGCGTTTGAGAAATGTCATGAGAGTCCGAATTACGAAGGAAGTCCTGCCATAATTTTCGTAAATTCTAGAGTTAGTAGTAACTCTTAATCATTATTTATGAATCGAGGACAATGGTTCCATGATTCTAGTTCATGTAGGTGCTACTCATTTTCATGTTCCTATGTACATGTTATATGTATTCACGTATTCAGTTCTTATGATCCATGACCATGTTTTCATGTAATCATGTCAAGCTCTTATGTTTCATGTCATTTTCATCACGTTCATATATTCATGCCATGTCCAGTCCCATACCTAAATAATACCCATCATTCGAGGACGAATGATCCCATGGGGGAGATATTGTAACACCTCGTATCTTATAACTCATGTTAGACTCGTAACGTTAGAGTTTTAGAGAAAAATTTGAAAGTTTGTACGTATTACGAAAGTGGTTGACCAGCCTACTTCGGGCACCCGTAACTCCTTGATTAGTTGATAATTTGAGAAAACTTAAAACATGAAAGTTGTATCCCTTTGGAATATATTTCCAACGGTATCTTGTGGAGCTCAAACAGAGCTCTGTGCTAAGAGTTATGCCTGTTTTACTATCACTGGTGGGAGAAGAATTTTCAGATTTTGGGTTACGTTTTTAGCCTTTTCCTACTCGAATTGGGACTCCTGATTTTATTGTTGAATGACGTAAAAACATCCCTAACACTATTCTAAACCCTAAGAGACTATTATTTTTCTCTCTACCACCATCCCTAACGAACCTAGACACTTCAATCTTGCAAGAAACTCATTCTTGCAATCAAGAAAAATCAAGAAACCTTCAAGAATTTGGTTTGGTAATCTAGTTTCCTAAGGTTTCCTCCAAGGTAAATATTTTAATCAAGAACATTTGTATTCTACAAGATTTATCATCTATAAAGACTAGAATAAATCCATCCATCCCGTTACCCTATAAAAATCAAGAGTTGTAAAAAAGTTGGAGAAAACTCTAGTATTTTTCTGTTGAGTTTCATTCCGACCAGCCATATTAATTTGGTGTTTTCAGAAAATCTAACCGTTGGATCAAGCCCAAATTTTAACTGGGTTTTCATAACACATAAGTCTAAAATATGAATGGTAGAGATTGGATTTGGACGTCCGGAGAAGTACCCTTTGAGCCACGAACAGTAGCTACGAAAATCAATGAAATCCTCTCAAGGTTTCCAAATTCAAAGCTTTTGGAATTCTTCTTCAAAGATTCAGAGTTTTCTTCAAGTTTTGGAGCGATTAAAGTATGTAGAGTTACTATCTATGTGTGGGAACATCATTGTTCTTCCCCACGCCTCATAATCCATAAATTATGATTCTCTACGAAAACTAGGGTTTTCTATACATGCTCATGACAACCCTAGGTCCATGTCCATGATTATATTATGTATGAATTGCTATTATTCTATCATTGTGTTCTTAATAACTCCATATGATTATTGAGAATCAGTCCGTAATCCATGAAAACCCATATCTTATATTCCATGGGTTCTTGCATGCATGTTTTTAACTAAGAATGATTATTTCATGAATATCCTACATGTCTACAAGTTTTCATGCAACTATATTATACAATTATTTTCATGCTATGATACAAGATACATACATGCTAAATACAAGTTATTTCATGAAACCAAGTTTACAAGTTATTTCATGAAACCATGTTTACAAGTTATTTCGTGAAATCATGATTACAAGTCAAGTACAAGTTAATTCATGAAAATCATGGGCTTCTTAGCCAATTATATCATGTTCATATTTTTGGGAGTCACACGAATTACCGAGAAGGCTCAGATAGCCTGAAACTACGTAGCCACTGTAGGACAAGGATCGCTCTGCCCAGTTAGGACGATACCTTAATTTTACACTGAATAGATCCATCAGGCACATTACCACCTTATACCCTGGCAAGGTATGGGGGCTCTGCTGGTCCGGCGAGGTACCAGACTCCACGTACCCATGTGGTGATATCATGTTGTTGGTTTATGAAATGCTCTCCCTACTTATCATGTTTTAATTATGTTATATATATATATATATATATATATATATATATATATATATATATATATATATATATGTACTCATGCTCATGCTCATGCTCATGCTCATGTTCATGTCCAGGTTTTCAGTTTCAGTTCTTATCATGTTATTTCATGTCCCATGTTATTTCATTCAGTTGCTTTACATACCAGTACATTCAATATGCTGACGTTCCCTTTTATTGCTCGGGGGCCTGCATTTCACGATGCAGGTACGTATTTACAGGACGCCGCATCTGCTCAGTAGGATTTGCTCGTATCAGCTCATTGGTGAGCCCCATCTCATTCGGGGTTTAGTCAGTTATCTTTATTTTACTAGTCATGCATTTAAAGGAATGCAGGGGGGCCTTGTCCCAGCAAGTAAGTTTTCCAGTCAAGATTCACGATTAGAGGTTTCATAGACTAGTCAGTTTAGTTATGTTAGACATGCAAGGTGTTTAGCCATCTTTGGCTCAACTCATGTTTTTTCCGCATTAATGATTTAAACAAGTACTTCATTAAATTATTATGACATCTCATGTTTTATAAAAGCTCATCACGTTCATGCTATATTTTCCGCTCATGTATGCCTCATGATGATTCAGCAAGCCATGTGGTTCGCTCGGTCACATGCACTATGGCACCGAGTGCCGTGTTTCGCCCAGGCCATGGTTCGGGGCGTGACACTCATCATCATCCCATAGTGGATTACAAAACGTATTATAGCCTCCAAATGTGGCTACATGCTCAATATTGCAATATAATCCACCATGCAGATCACCCTCACTAGTCATGTTATTATCGAATAGGACATTATCTTTTGAGAGAAAAATCGATGAACAACGAAGAGTTAAAACATGCAATTTCACTCTTATAAAGATAAACGTCATTTTCCAAAAGACTTTCATGCATATGACTAGATAAATGATTAATTATACCAACATCATCACTAAATTGAGGTTTATTAAGCACATCACAAGGTTCCTCAATTAGTAGACAATCATAGCAAACAAATTGATCAACACTAGTTGGGCGCAAATCGATCTTGCTTGAAGAATCAATTCGGTCATTGCTAGGATCCACTAGTGGGTGAGCTATCATATCACATGACAACGTACTGATATGAAAATCACTAGGCTCAACACTAGGCAGACACAAATTGATCTCACAAGAAGAATCAATTCAGTCATCAATATAATCAACTAGTGTTGGATCACCCATATCAACAACATGTTCAGCAATCTTTAAAGAACTAAGCTCATCACATGGTAAAGACCCATTAAGATCACTTAAAGACAAGCTTTCACTCACACTCAATTCAACAACATGATCATTCACATTATTTGGAGTGTTAAGTTTATCTATTTTACCTTGAAGTGCACACAAAGTATCTTCTTTACCGTGGTTCTAAACTTGGGATCCCATTTGCTCCTTTAGGAAGCTCTCAACTACCTCATGAACTTTCAAATTTTGAGGTTCATCATTCGGTTTGCTTCCAAGAATGCCTTCACTATTATTAGAACAACTAGAGAAGAAAGAAAAATTCCAAAAGTTAGAATGGGGTTGTGACAACCCCCTCACATCACTCCTCATAACCTCTCCTTTTTCTACTCTGGAGTTGTCACTTTTCACTCCCTTACTCCTCTCAATATTTTCTCTCTCAATTTCATGGGAGTTGGGACAAGTTCCAAGTACTCCTTTAGAAGGGTTAGGGAAACCCTTCACTTCAATCTTCTCTTTCACTTGACAAGGGTTGGGTTCTTTTCCCTCATTTGTTCCTCCTTGAGTAATTGTTCTTTCCATAGGAGTACTTTCTCCATCAACACTTTGAGACATTCACTTACACTTATGTCTCCTTTAGGGTCATTTCTCACTTGAGACCTTGCATTTCTCCTACTTCCATCACCCATCAATACTTCCCTTCTACCTTTCACATCATAACCATAGTGAGAACATGGCATGTTTGTATTAGGATAAGAAGAATGATTCATTGTTTTTCTTGAAGAAGGAAATGTATACTCCTTTTTTGGTCTAGGACGACTCCATCTTTGCCCAACCCACACACTTATACCATTTTGCTTGGAATAGGAAGTATCACAAGTCAATGTACGTGAATATCTACTAGAAGATTCCTCACAAGGGTCATGTTCAAATCCACTATCTTCACAGGAATATTCACCACAAAGCGCATAACCATAAGGTTCATATTCATCACAACTTCCTAATTCATGCAAGTCTCTACCAATTGATTCATAACGAAAGTGTGAGGAAGGGATATACCTCAAGTATTCTTCATATCCATGGTGTGTAGTATGAGACACTTCATATCTTTCATCTTCACCATTGGACTCTTCATAAAGCTCTTCTACTCCTTCATCTTCTTCGTAAGACCCATGAGATCCACTTATCCCATATGCACCTCCGGAGTAGTAATGCTCACCACCATATTGGTCATGATAAAAATGACCATTGTCGGCTCCATAATCCCCATAATTATCATGGGATATGTCACATCATCTCCCCCATAGCCTCCTTCACTATCATAGTCATGCCCTCCATTGCTAGAGGCATAACTCTCCAAATCATCCCCACAAGATTCCGAAGCTATGGATGACATGATTATGTATCTCTTATCTCCTTATGAATTCCCTTCTTGTACCTACAAAACGAGCAAACAAGATCAGTAGTAAAGTTCCCCATGTCACTCATATTTGCACTCAAGCTTACCACTCAACCTAAAGCTTCTTCCAAATTTGGCCAAGAACCGCTTATCCCAAATCAATTCACAAGGCTTCTAATCTTTGTGGAAGAATAGATTCTTGTTAATTGAAAGACGGACGACTCGAATAAACGAAAGGACTTGAGCCAAAGAAGTTTCAACGAGGTTAAAATGATAAAGCTTGAAAGAACTTAGCACGAAAGAAATTCAGACACAACAACTAATTAACAACAAGGACAATTACTAGTGTTAATTAGCTTAGAAGAACAAAAGAAATGAAAAGAAATTGAAATGGAATGATAATTGAATCAAAAACTTGAAATGTATAAGCCGCTAGACGTGGTGTTCAACCTGCTGGACGCAGGTTGTGACTGCTGCGCAAGATGTGGGACGCAGATGATGCACTCTAACTTTTTAACTTTCTGTCACCATCTACTACACAACCTGCTAGTCGCAGGCTGCATCAAGGATGGCACAACTTAGCACAATTTTCTTTTCTTTTTGACTTTCTTTGACTTGTTTGGCTTCACACAACCTAGTATTTTCTTTTTTTGGTGTGGGAAAACACTTTTTCACAGCTTTGGCTAAAATATTTTGAATCAAACACCTCTTTTTTGCATCTTCTTCCTTATGAAGATATGAAGATCCTCAAGAGCACCAAGAACATTCAAAGTTTTAGGTCCTTCAATTCCATCTCAATTTGATCCCGAATTTCGGATTTAGCCTACCCTCAACCTAGAGAACAAAGCCCACTCTAAATTAGAACCAATTGACCTTCAAATCACTAAACCCATTTCTTGTTTTTTATGTTCTTCAAAAACCTTAAAGTTTAGCAATGGTGAATGAACCAAAACTCCTCCAAACACCTTGAAGTTGTAGATCTACGCAGATTTGACCTCTAGGAACTCAAATCTACACTCCAATTCACACAAATCCAACAACAAACCAATTTTTTTTTTTTTTTGAGATTTTTTTTTTTTTGGAGATTTTCAAAATAAGATGAACCTAGGATTAAGAATTGTAGAAACAATCCTTTAGACTAAGCTCTGATACTAAATGATACGATCCGACTTGTGGAAGACACGAATTCAACAACAAAAACGCAAAAACTAAAGATAGATTAGAAATCAAATATGAGATATCAAGAAATTGGGATAAGAAATAAAAATATAGAGTAAGACCCAACTAGTAAAGAAATTATAGGCAAACTTAGTTATTTGAAACCTAAACCCTCCTAATTGATTCCTACTAACGAACCTATACTATTTGATAATCAACAAGAGTGATCCACATGAATCCAAAAATGAACAACTCAATTGAAAATCAAGGGAAAAGGGTTTCATAGCCAATAATGGAATCCACCATGATTAACTATCACTAACACTAATCACTAGATTAGTGTCACGCCCCAAACCATGGCCTGGGCGTGACACGGCACTCGGTGCCTGACTGTCTATAACCGAGCGAACCCATGGCTGCTGAGTCTAACAGTTGTATCATGAAAGCATGCAAGATATAAAATGAACAAAGAGAATATTCTAACTCCAATATAATAGAGGATGCGAAAATAAATGTTGTAAGGAAAAATCAACATAACTGACTAAAGACTGTGTCTATGAAACCACTATGATTAAAATACTGTAAGAATAACTAGGTCAGGACAAGACCCTGACATGCCTCAAATACTAATGAACTAACTAATACTCGAAAGCTGGAAATAGACGGGAAGCCTTGAATGAGAGGGGCTCACCAACTAGCTGATGTACTCAAAGTGCTGGAAGCTAAGTGGCTGTTGTATCCTCCTGAAAGTCAGACTCTACACCGTGAAGTGCAGGTCCATGCATAAGGACGTTAGTACATTTGAATTGTACAAGTATGATAAGCAACTGAAGCAATGATAAGGGATACATGAACAATAAAGTATAATGAAACTGAATACTCATATCATGAGTTGATCTGTATAGAAACCACCTGTGCAAATATCATGTAACTATGGCCTCAGGCCCAATAAATAATGAGATCTCAAAGATATAGCCTCAGTCCCAAAATAATTACATATGCATATGAATCATAACTATGGCCTTAGGCCCAATCAAACATGAAGCAACAGGTGTAAAACTGACTACTGGCTCTATAACCTGAATGATGACTTAGACTGCATTCTGAGACTCGTAGATTGAATTACAAGTCTTGTAGATTAAGCTAAGGTCCATAGCATGCATAACAAGCATGAACATAATAAGAAAACTGAGCTCTAACCCTAGGTTATGAAAATTAAAAACTAGGGCAAAATTATGAACTGGCTGGATTTCTGAGAATTATGATAATTGAGATATGATTTGCTTGGTGTTAATTCAACTCTACTAGATGCTTAACATACTTGGAATTGCTCACAAACTTGAATAAAAGACTTGAACTTTGAAGAAGATTTTCAAAATCTTGAATCGTGAACCTTGAGATGGGTTTTCTTGAAAACCCTGGGTTAGGAATGATGATTTCTTATTTATATTACAAGGATATGTATTAGAATTTACTTGGAATAATTAGAGTAGGCTTACCTTGGTGTTCTTGTTGATGGGACAGGGTAGGAGGTCATTCTAGGGCTTAAAGGAATGAAAAATAATGATTTGAACTGATATGGACGAATATATACTGTTCTAGAAAATTAAAATTTACGCCTAGCAAAATACTAGCCGTATTTTGAAAGACGGGCCATATTTTGAAATACGGTTCGTATTCTGTTTGGACTACACTGTGACTCTTCAGTAAAATGGCCATAACACTTTGCACAAATGTCCATTTGACCCCTATAATATACCGTTGGAAAGGTATTTCAAAGCTCTACAACTTTCATCAAGGAAGTTTTCCCAAATTCCAAATGTGTTTTGAAATACAGGCTGTATTTCAAAATACAGTTCGTATTTAACAATGTAACCTCCAAATGCCAAATTCCAGAATGCTCATAAATCTTTGGTACCAGTTTACGACTTGAAATACGGGCCGTATACTAAAATATGGTCATTGTTCATGAGCGTAAACCCCATCTTACAACTAAAGAGGAAATTTCAAATTCTCACATTCTTATCATGGTCAAAGTTTAGGTTAAAGGTACGGGGTGTTACAATGCCTTAGGAGAATCCCACATCGGTTTAGGTGAATCCCACATTAGTTGGGAAGGAGAACAAAGAGTGCTTTATCAATGCTTGGATACCTCTCCCTTGTAGACGCGTTTTAAAATCGTGAGGGGAAAAGGCTCTAAAGTGGACAATTTCTATATGCGGTGGCCTGGGCTGTTATAGTTGGTATCAGAGCTGGTGCCGGGGCAAACCTGGTGGTGGGGCAAACCTCAGCGAGGACACTGACTCCCAAGGGGGGTGAGTGTAAGGCTTGCCTTAGGCGAATCCCACATCAGTTTAGGCGAATCCCACATCGGTTGGGCAGGAGAATGCAAAGTGCTTTATAAGTGCTTGGATACCTCTCCCTTGTAGACGCGTTTTAAAACCGTGAGGGGTAAAGGCTCCAAAGCAGAAAATTTCTACATGCGGTGGCCTGGGCTGTTACAATTAGCGCTACACTAAACTACCAAACAAACTATCACTCACTTTAGAGCATTCATCTCAATTCAACATAATCTAAGTAATGAAATAGCTAAGTCTAATATTTATACTACTAAACTAAAGAAGACTAGGCTAACTATTAAAAACATAGCCTTAATGAAGTAAGGGCCCTGTTTGGTAGTCTTCTTTAGGGATAATGGCTTGAATTGCGAAAATAGCCTCTTACATAGCTATCCACTATCGTGTCACATCTTCTTATCTTCACTCCACACGACCAAGCAATCATCCACACGTCATATGCTCAATTTGCCCATGCGGGATCCTCAGGATCGTATCACAGGTCGTGGTGCTCATGGTTCGGGGCACTATTCTCAGGGTTCTTATTCCCGACCAAGAGGTTGAGGTGTTCATTCCAGTTATTCTAGCTCTTCTCAGTAGCCTATTTAACACCGGGGATGTTATGAGAGTGGTGATTTAGGGCATTTCGCCAGGGAATTCCCCAGACTTTGATGGGGTAGCCCACACTCAGGTTCTCAGATCAAAGCCGGCTAGAGGCAGTGCACAAAGTGGTAGAGGTGGTTCTTATTCAAGTAGAGATTTTACTCAGACAGGCCGTGGTGGTGGTCGCAGAGGTTCTCAGGCCAAGACTGGCCGTGCTCAGTGCTATGCGTTTCCAGGTAGACCAGAGACAGAGGCTTTTGGTGCAGTCATCACGTGTACGATTTCTGTTTATCGTCGGTCGGCTATGGAATTATTTGATCTAGGCTCTACATGCTCTTATATGTCTACTTATTTTACTTAGGGTTTGGATGTTCTACATGAGTTGCTTGATTTCCTTATTAGTGTTTCTAATCCTGTTGGGAATTCTGTAGTGGTGGATCGAGTGTATCGATCTGGTGTGGTTACTTTGATGGGGTATGACACTTGCGCTGATTTGATAATTCTAGACATGATAGATTTTGATATTATTCTAGGTATGAATTGGTTGTCTGCTTATCACATGATCTTAGACAATCATGCCAAGACTGTTGCCTTAGCTATGCCAGGAGTTCCTAGGTTGGAGTAGAAGGGTGCTACTAGTCATGTGCCGAGGGATATCGTTTCTTAAGGCTCTTCAGATGGTCGAGAAGGGGTGCTAAGCTTATTTGGCCTATGTTCGGTATACTAGTGTCGATACTTATCCACTTGAGTCGGTACAAGTAGTGAGGGAGTTTCCCGATGTTTTTCCGACAGACCTACCAGGTGTTCCACCAGATTGCGACATTGACTTTTGTATTGATTTGGAGTCGAGAATGAAGCCAATTTATCTTCCGTCATAGTTGATGGTGCCAGGTGAAGGAATTGAAGGAACAGTTGCAAGACATATTGAGCGAGGGATTCATTAGACCTAGTGTTTCATCTTGGGGTGCTTCGGTGTTGTTTGTGAGGAAGAAGGATGGGACTATGCGTATGTGTATCGACTACCGCCAGTTGAACAAGGTTACTATTAAGAATAAGTATCCCACTCCTCGCATTGATGATTTGTTTATCAACTTCGGGGTGAATCGGTCTTCTCCAGATCAATTTCAGGTCCGGTTATCACCAGTTGAAGATTAGAGAAGAGGATGTTCCTAAGACGAGTTTCTGGTTATGTCTTTTAGGCTGACCAACTCTTCAGTAGCTTATATGGACTTGATGAATGGTGTTTTTAGACCGTACTTGGATTCTTTTGTGATTGTCATTATCAATGATAACTTGATATACTCCCGTGGTAGAGTGGAATATGAGCAACAATTGAGGATCGTGCTCGGAATTTTGAAGGAGAAGCAATTATATGATAAGTTTATGAAATGTGAGTTTTGGATAAACTCTGTGGCGTTTTTGGGTCATGTAGTGACCAAGGATGGTATTATGGTGGATCCCAAGAAGATTAAGGCAGTTCGTGATTGGGTCAGGCCTACTTCGGTTACCGAGATTTGGAGTTTCGTTAGCCTCGCTAGTTACTATCGACCCTCTGTAAAGGGGTTATCATCTATTGCATCTCCTTTGAACAGGCTGACTCAGAAAAATGTGCCTTTCCAGTGGTAAGATGAATCCAAGGTGAGCTTTCAAAAGCCCAAGACATTATTATTTACAACTCCGGTTTTGACTCTTCCCGTGGAGGAAAAGGGCTTTACTGTGTATTGCAATGCTTCACGGATTAGCCTTAGTTGTGTTTTGATGTAGAAAGGGAAGGTTATACCTTATGCTTCGAGGCAGCTGTGTCACAACCCAACCAAAGGGCCATGAGGAATACCCGGATCTAACTTACCGAGCACCTCTTAACATACTTCTCATACTTATATCTTGGTGGACCACATGACTAACTCAGAAGCATCATAGTCTATATAATCACTAACAAATGTGTCATATGTACAAGCCGACAAGGCTGCCAAAAATATATACAATGATATGAACCAATAAGTATACTGAACATCTGTCTACAAGCCTCTACAAAGAGTACAAACATCATAAGGACGGGACAGGACCCCGTCATGCCCATGTGTATACAAAAGAATAATATCGGCTAAGCTGTAACTCTAGGACAAATGGAGCACCCCGGAGCAAACACTGATGAAGCAACGTAAGGATCCGATCCGTCTCCCTGTCTACCTGTGGGCATGAACGTAGAGTCCACAAGAAAAAGGACGTCAGTATGAATAATGTACTGAGTATGCAAGGCATGAATAACAACATAATAAAGATATGGAAGGTAACATAAGATAAAAGAGATAACCTGTACATCTGGATGCCTCTTAAGGCAGATGCCATGTATGCTTAGCTTTTTACAAAAAGGCATTTTTCATATATATATATATATATATTGCTACGGAACGTGCAGCCCGATCCATATCATATCATCCCGCATTCGGGGTAACATCATAATCTACCCACTGTAGTGGTGTGCACATCTACGTGCCTGCCGGGCCGACTATAGCGCGGCGCAGTGTGAGAAAATACATACATAGATATAAAGCGTGCATGAGAGCCCAAATGAAATGTTACAATTCTATCGGAGTGACGTAAGGTCGGTAAACCTCCGATTTCTATTATGGAACTATCATCATCGATATATCTCACCTTGAAAGAACAAATACCATAAGATGAGGTCAACAACAATGAGTAAAATCAATAATCATGGAACAACTCAATAATATTATGAAAACATTAAGAGCTATAAGCTTTGGTATCTTTAGAAATAGAATCATCATCAATATAGAGAATATCTGTCAACAATATCATGAGAACCTTGAGAATTATAAGCTTCTAGCGTTTCTAGGAAATACGACATTATGGATATCATGTATGGGTTCATAATAAGGGAATCATTCCTTTAGAAAAAAAGGTTAGCCTTACATACCTTTTCGTCTCCTCAACTACTTAACGTTTCTCCTTCCAAGTTCACAAATCTACATTCAAGAGGATTCACCCCAACTTCAAGTTTTGAAAATATTCATAAGTTCTAGCTCAAATAATTAATAAACTAACGAAAATTGGGCAACACTTCCCCTATTCCATCTACTTCCACCAAATTCCAAATGAACCCCCAAACAACAATAACAACTTCAACAATATCATGATTAAGAGATTTCATTCAAATTGTATCCAATACAATCCCAAAACTTATTCCCATAATCAATTTATAACAACAACTTCAACACAACCCCTTATACACTTGTATACAAAACTTCCCTTATCATCATTATCACCCCTCATAAGAAGATTATACTCAAAGCATTCTAATAATTATAACTCAAGTTAATTCACTACTCAAAATATCCCCAAATTCATATTTGAAATTCCTTTTTCTCTTTCTTTCCTTAATCAAGTTGTATGACCATCAAACATCCTCAACAACATGCAATAGATGTGAAAACTTACCTTAATCACACAAGAGCAAGCTTTGGATCAAATTATTCCACTTGAGTGAAACCTCCAACTTCAACACCAAAGGAATTCTTGGACTTTACAAACCCTGGTAAGCCTCCTAACGCTTGAATCTCTTGATTTTCACCTTTCAATCCTTGATTTTACTTGGGTTTGGTTGGATATTTTAGAGGAAGATTCTAGAACTTTCATGGACTTGGGAAATGTTGGAAATGAGCTAAAATGAATAAGGGTCAAGTATAGAACATAAAAAAAAAATCAGCCACCGCCTCAGATATATGGTCCAATATACGAACCGTAAATAATTTACGATCCGTACATTTGGACCATAAATCCCCAACAGAAAACACCAACCACTGATTCAATTCTACATTGGAAATCATGGAATTTACTGTCCGTATAATATACGGTCCTTAAATCCAACCATAAATCCCAACTTTTGCTGAAACGTATTCTCGTCGATTCATTAAGCCTCTAATCCTTCCAATACCTGCTAAACATGACCTTAACACCTTATAACTATAAGATAAACATGTCTAATCTCATTTAATATTGATAACCCCGAGGTCCAAGACTAGAACCACAAACACACGACAAATCTCAATGTACAAAACCACGAGGTGTAGTATCCTTCCCCCCTCAGAAACATTCGTCCTCGAATGTTAGACTCTTAGGGATTCTACAGAAATTTCACCTGAGTTTCCCCTATAACTGTATGACTGTCATTCTGTCACAACAACCCAGAATATACACTGCCTCACAGGGCTACAATAACAACAACAATAATGGCCCCACATGACCAAAATATCACAAAAAGAAAGTATTACGCACCTGAAGACAGTGGTGTCTCTGGTTGAACCTCCTCTGGCAATGGAAACAAGTGTGGATACCCGGACTTCATATGTTCTTCAGCTTCCCAAGTCATTTCTTCTTTATTCCTGTTTCTGCATAGGAATTTAACTGAAGCTACATCTTTAGTTCCTAGCCTCCAAACTTGCCTATCTAGGATTGTGATGGGGACTTCTGCATAGGAATTTAACTGAAGCTACATCTTTAGTTCTTAGCCTCCAAACTTTTCTATCTAGGATTGTGATAGGGACTTCTTTGTAGGATAATTGTTCGGCGACCTGAACATCATTTACCGGTACAATTCTGGAAAGATCTCTAATGCACTTGTGAAGCATTGACACATGGAAAATCGGATGGACTGTTTCCAATTCTGAAGGTAAATCTAACTCATAGGCTACTTGGCCCACTTTCGTACAATCTTGTAAGGCCCAATGTACCGAGGACTAAGCTTACCCTTCTTACCAAATATTATCACACCTTTCATAGGTGATACCTTCAAGAATACCCAGTCATTGACTTGGAATTCCAAATCTCGTCGGCGATTGTCTGCATAGGACTTTTGTCAACTTTGGGCTATCAATAATCGGTCTTGTATAAGCTTAAATTCTACACTGCCTACTGAACCAAACCTGGCCCTACTAGTTTAGCCTCTCCCACTTCGAACCATCCGATTGGTGATCTACACTTCCGCCCATATAAAGCTTCATACGGAGCCATCTGAATACTGGAATGATAACTATTGTTAGATGAAAACTCAATGAGTGGAAAATGATCATCCCAGCTGCCTCTGAAGTCTAATACACATGCTCTCAACATATCTTCGAGTGTCTGAATGGTGCGCTCAGCTTGTCCATCAGTCTGGGGAAGAAATGTTGCGATAAGACTCACCTGAGTCCCCAAACCCTTTTGGAAAGACTTCAAGAAATTAGCTATAAACTGCGCTCTTCTATCAGAGATAATGGATACTGGAACACCATGAAGTCGAACTATCTCCTTGATATAAAGCTTGGCATAATCTTCAGCTGAGTAAGTGGTTCTGACAAGTAGAAAATGAGCTGATTTCGTAAGTCTATCCACAATTACCCATATGGAATCATACTTACGCTGAGAACGAGGCAAGCCTGTAATGAAATCCATATTAATTACTTCCCATTTCCAAGTAGGAATCTGAATAGCTTGCAATAATCCACCGGGCTTCTGATGCTCAATCTTTACCTGCTGACAGTTAGGACATTGAGCTATGAACTCTGCTATGTCTTTCTTCATTCCATCCCACCAATAAATGGACTTAAGATCATGATACATCTTTTTCGCTCCCGGATGAATAGAATAACGGGAATAATGGGCTTCTTCCAAACTCTGCTGACGTAACCCTGCAACATCGAGAACACATAGTCTATCTCGGTACATGAGAACTCCATCTGCAGAAGTCTCAAATAGTGGCTTTTTCTTCTGAGGGAAAGTATCTCGATAATGAACTAACAGGAATCCTCATACTGACGCTCTTTCACCTCAACTACCAACGATGAGGCAGCCGAATTCTGAATAGTAACACCCGTATTGCCTGAGTCTATCAAGAGAACTCCTAGGCTGGCTAGCTATCGAAGCTCACTAGCTAACTCCCACTTCTCTGGCTGAACATTACATAAACAGCCCATGGATTTGCAGCTAAGAGCATCAGCTATTACATTTTCCTTTCCAAGATGATATAGAATACTAACATCATAATCTTTCAATAGATCCAATCATCACCTTTGCCACAAATTCAACTCTTTCTGCTTGAAAATATACTGGAGACTCTTACGATCCGTATAGATATCAACATGAATGCCATACAAACAATGCCTCCACATCTTTAATGCATGAATCACCGCAGCCAACTCTAAATCATAGGTTGGGTAGTTTTTCTCATGTTTCTGTAACTGCCTTGAAGTGTAAGCAATCACATTACCATGCTGCATCAACACATAACCGAGTCCAACGCCTGAGGCATCACAATAGACAACATAGCCTTTTGATCCTTCTGGAGGTGTTAGAATCGGGGCCGAAGTCAACCTGTTCTTTAACTCTTGAAAACTGCACTCACACGCATCCGTCCACTAAAATTTAGCTGCTTTCTGAGTTAGCTTCGTTAATGGTGCAGAAATGGAAGAAAATCCTTTTACAAATCATCTGTAATAAGCGGCCAAACCTAAAAACTACGAACCTCATAGGTGTTGAAGGTCTCGGCCAAGTCTTCATAGCTTCAATCTTTTGGGTATCTACCCGAATACCATCAGCCAAAATAATGTGCCCTAAAAAAGTTACAGGATTCAACCACAACTCGCATTTTGAGAACTTTGCATATAACTCCCGAGCCTGAAGAATTCTAAGGACATCACGAAAATGATCCGCATGTTCTGCCTCAGATCGAGAATACACCAGAATATCATCGATGAATACAATCACAAACGAATCTAAGAAAGGCCTGAATACACTGTTCATCAGATCCATAAATACCGCTGGAGCGTTCGTTAACCCGAACGACATCACCCGGAATTCAAAGTGACCATATCTGATTCTAAAGGCCATCTTCGGAATATCTTTCTCCCTAACTCTCACCTGGTGGTACCCCGATCTCAAGTCTATTTTTGAAAACCATTTTCGCCCTGCAATTGATCAAACAAATCATCGATTCTTGGAAGGGGATACTAGTTCTTTATTGTCACGTTCTTCAGTTGTCGGTAATCGATACACATTCGCAAGAAGCCATCTTTCTTCCTCACAAATAACACCGATGCGCCCCACGGCGATGAACTAGGCCTAATAAAGCATTTCTCAAGTAAGTCCTTCAACTCCCTCAATTCTGCAGGAGCCATTCTATAAAGAGG
This sequence comes from Lycium barbarum, assembly GCF_019175385.1. NCBI lineage: Eukaryota > Viridiplantae > Streptophyta > Magnoliopsida > Solanales > Solanaceae > Lycium > Lycium barbarum. The sequence continues at coordinate 81,860,929 of NC_083343.1, forward strand.
AATAGATATTGGCTTATTATCCGGTAACACATCGATAGCAAAGTCAATCTCCCGTTCTGGTGGAAGATTTGGAAGCTCGTCCGGGGATACATCTGGAAACTCATTCACTATCGGAACAGATTGAAGAGTTGGTGGCTTTTTCTCCTTATCCTAAACCCGAACTAGATGATAAATACATCCCTTAGCAATCATATTTCTTGCCTTAAGATAGAAAATAAACCTACCTCTCAGAGATGCTGTATTACCCTTCCATTCTAGAATTGGCTCTTCTGGAAACTAGAAACAAACCATCTCCGTTCTAAAATCAAAATTGTCATAACAAGAAGCCAACCAATCCATGCCCATAATGACATCAAAATCTACCATATTAAGCTCAATTACATCTGCCATGGTACGTCGATCACAAACTATAACCACACAATTTCTATATACCTGACTAGCTATAACAAGGTCACCAACGGGTATAGACACCTCAAAAGGTTTAATCGACTCAGGCTTCACCCCAATCTAACTGGTAATATAAGGAGTAACATATGATAATGTAGACCATGGATCAATCAATGCATATATATCATGAGAAGATACTGATAATATACCTGTAACTACATCAGGTGAAGACTCGAGATCATGTCGCCCAGCTAATACGTAGATATGGTTATGAGGACCGATCGAGCTGGACGATCCCCCTCTACCTCTACCACGGCCCGCAGGTATCTGTGAACTCTGCCCTAGGGCCGTACGGATGATGAAGAACTGGCTCTTGATCCCGTGGGCCGAACTATGCTTCTGCCACCTCTTGACGAAAAATCACTCATCATATGACCTGTCTGACCGCAGGCATAACAAACATTTGTAATTAGGTGGCACAGTCCCTAATATAGCCTACCACATAAAAGTGCACCGTGGTAAGAGTGGTATCATCTGACCAGAATCACCCCTGTACTGAGAACCTAGAGCCCTAGAACTCTGACCTGGTCCGGAATAGATAGGGCGGTCAAATCTCTTCCCTGCAAACCGCGGAGGTGCACTAGCTGCTGAATGACCGGAGCATCTGGAATACTGGCCTCTGACTCCCTCCAAGCTCACTGACAGCACCTAAGGATCTAGCCCTCTTACTATAACCTCTACCATACTCATGCTCAATCCTCCGTTGTTGTTGTCGTTCTTCCAAATTCTGGGCATAGGCCTTAATACGAGAAATATCCATACTTTCCTGAAGTGAGGCCGTCAAACAATCATCAATCAAGTGTGGCCCTAAACCATTCACGAACCGCTGAACTCTATCTCCCATATCAGCAACCATAGCTAGAGCGTACCGAGCCAAGAATTAAAATGAAGAATTTATTCCTGGGCACTCATATTCCCTTGCCTGAGGTTTAGGAATCTATCAGCTCTGGCCCCTCGAACCTCTAGCGGCAAAAAGTGTCGGAGAAAAGCATCCACAAACTCTTGCCATACCGGTGGAAGTGCATTTACCCCTCTAGAAGATATCCAGGTGTTGTACCAATGAACCGCCACACCTCACAATCTATAAGAAGTCAACTCTACCGACTCAACATCAGAAACATGCATTACCCGCAATGTCCTCAACATCTCATCTATGAAGTTCTGCGGGTCCTCGTCCGGTTTTGACCTAAATAATTTTGGAGGGTCCAAAGTAATGAAATCCCGGACCCTGGCGCTAACAGCTCTATCACCACGACCCGTACCTTGCCGCTGAGCCTGAGCGACTACTAACTGAGTCAGCAACTGAATGGTCTCTCTCATCTCCTGACCTAAGGCATCCGGTGGAGAGACTGGAGGTGTTGGAGCTGGAGCTGAGTCTCCTCTATGCTCCTCTGGGGCGGGCAGAGTATGAGAGGACCGGGATGGAATCTCATTCTGGGATCACCCTCCTCTAAATATGTAGGCGGTATCCGCTCAGTCCTTCTGCCTGCCACTCATTTACCCTTTTGAGCCGCTATAGTTTTTCTCTTCACCGGCATCGCTGAAATCATAGCACACGATTAGGAAAAGAGAATCCTAATAACATGGCTCTATCACACGATCTAAGAGGAGGAAGAAAGATCAATCATTCCTAAACGCCCTGCAGCCACCTGTTTATAAGTGTGGCGTGCTTCACACCCATAAACAAGACTCTACTGGACACGGCTCATAGACACACCCAGGATGAACTGCTCTGATACCACTTTTGTCACGACCCAACCAAAGGGCCATGACGGGTACGCGGAGTTAACTTACCGAGCACCTTTTAAGATACTTCTCATACTTATATCTATGTGGACTATATATCTAACTCAGAAGCATCGTAGTCTATACAATCACCAACAACTATGCCACATGTACCAGCCGACAAGGCTGCCAAAAATATATACAATGATATGAACCGATAAGTATACTGAACATCTAACTATGAACATCTGTCTACGAGCCTCTACAAAAAGTACGAACATCATAAGGATGGGACAGGATCCCATCATGCCCATATGTATACAAAAGAATAATACCGACTAAGCTGTAACTCCAGGACAAATGAAGCACTCCTGAGTAAATGCTGATGAAGCAACATAAGGATCCGGTTCGTCTCCCTATCTACCTTCGGGCATGAACGCAACGTCCACAAGCAAAAGGACGTCAATACGAATAATGTACTGAGTATGCGAGGCATGAATAACAACATAATAAAGATACGGAAATTAACATGAGATTAGAGAGATAACCTATACATCTGGATGCCTCTTAAGGCAGATGTCATGCATGCTTAGCTTTTTTATAAAAAAAATTCATATACATATATATTGCTGCGGAACGTGCAGCCCGATCCACATATCATATCATCCAATGTCCGAGGTATCCCGCGTCCGGGGTAACATCATAATCTGCCCACTGCAGAGGTGTGCACATCTACGTGCCTTCCCGACCGACTATAGCGCAGCGCAATGTGAGCAAATACATACATACATACATACATATATATATATATATATATATATATATATATATATATATATATATATATATAAGAGCCTAAATGAAATGTTACAATTCTATCGGAGTGACGTAAGGTCGGTAAACCTCCGATTTCTATTATGGAACTATCATCGTCGCTATATCTCACCTTGAAAGAACAAATACCATAAGATGAGATCAACAACAATTAGTAAAATCAATAATCATGGAACAACTCAATAATATTATGAAAACATTAAGAGATATAAACTTTGATATCTTTAGAAATATCATCATCATCATCATCAATATGTAGAATATTTGTCAACAATATCATGAGAACCTTGAGAATTATGAGCTTCTAGCGTTTCTAGGAAATAGGACATTATGGATATCATGTATGGGTTCACAATAAGGGAATCATGCCTTTAGAAAAGAAAAAAAAAAGGTTAGCCTTACATACCTTTTAGTCTCCTCAACTACTTAGTGTTTCTCCTTCCAAGTTCACAAATCTACATTCAAGAGGATTCACACCAACGTCAAGTCTTGAAAATACTGATAAGTTCAAGCTAGAATAATTAATAAACTAATGAAAATTGGGTAGCACTTCCCTTATTCCATCTACTTCCACCAAATTCCAAATGAACCCCCAAACAACAATAACAACTTCAACAATATCATGATTAAGAGATGTCATTTAAATTATATCCAATACAATCCCAAAACTTATTCCCATAGTCAATTTATAACAACAACTTACACACAATCCCTTATACACTTGTATCCAACACTTTCCCATCATCATTATCACCCCTCATAAGAAGATTATACTCAAAGCATTCTAATAATTATAACTCAAGTTAATTCACTACTCAAAATATCCCCAAATTCATATTTGAACTTTCTTTTTCTCTTTCTTTCCTCAATCAAGTTGTATGACAATCAAACATCCTCAACAACATGCAATAGATGTGAAAACTTACCTTAATCACATAGAGCAAGATTTGGATGAAATTATTCCACTTGAGTGAAACCTCCAACTTCAACACCAAAGCAATTCTTGTACTCTACAAACCCTAGTGAGCCTCCCAACACTTGAATCTCTTGATTTTCACCTTTCAATCCTTGATTTTACTTGGGTTTGGTTGGATATATTTAAAGGAAGATCCTATAACTTTCATGGACTTGGGAAATGTTGGAAATTAGCTAAAATGAATAAGGGTCGAGTATATAACATAAAAAAATAATCTGCCACCACCTCGGATATACGGTCCGTACATTTGGACCGTAAATCCCCAATAGAAAACACCAACCACAGATTAAATTCTATGGTGGAAATCATGTAATTTATAGTCTGTATAATATATGCGGTTCGTATATCCAACTGTAAATCCCAACTTTTGCTGAAACGTATTCGCGTCGATTCATTGAGCCTCTAATCCTTCCAATACCTGGTAAACGTGAACTTCACCCCTCATAACTATAAGATAAACATGTCTAATCTCATTTAACCTTGATAACCTTGAGGTCCAAGACTAGCACCACTAACACACGATAAATCTCAATGTACAAAACCACGAGGTGTAACAAGCTGAAAGTGCATGAAAAGAACTACCCCACACATAACTTGGAGTTGGCAGCGGCGGTAGGTGCGGAACTGCTCAACAAGGCAATGCCTCACATCTGCGAACCAAGCTTCCCAGAGGCAGGCTCGCAGACGTGGGCAAACCGCTGCAGAAGCGGCACACCAGAAACCAGCAAAAATATAGCTTTCACCAAGTTCAATCCAAAACCCGACATTCATCCGAGACCTCCTAGGTACAACCAAACATGCATACCAGTGTAAAAACTACAAACTCACCCGTGCCCTCGGAATTCGCAACGGAGGTCATCTTGACCCGGTCAACCCTCAGAATCCCAAAAATAAGTTTCCAACCAAGAGATCAAAATGCTCTTGAGTGACTCGGGAACCGAACCAATCACCCCCACCAAGTTATAAACGACTCTCTGGACCTCATGGAATCAACGAAATTCCCAAAAAGGTTCGCTTACCTAAAAGTCAACTATTGGTCGAAGGTTTTTCACTTTAAGCCTCCAATTTTCCTCAAAACCATTCCCGATCATCTAGGGAACTGCGCTACCTATCCTCACGAGTCAAACACATTTTAACGAAGCTAGGGTTAAGGTCAAAATTCCTAAATGACCAAACGGGTCGTTACACTTATTTATAAAGTAATAATAAGTAAATTTTAATAATTATCATTAACTAATAACTTAATAAAAATAGTTCTAACATGGTATATATAATATGTTAATTAATCTACCCTTATCATGTACAATAGCAATTACGGTTTAATCCCTAACAAATTGAGGCCGAATATATTAATTATGTCCATAACTGATGGAGTATTTTAGGTTTGAAAATTTTTCTCTGTAAATTAAGAGACAAATCATTATTTTTGTTAATCGTACCAACATGTATATAAATATGCTAGGAGTTCCGTCTTATTATAAGTCTATTTTATACTATTACAAATCTATCTAATGAAGTGTAAAATTCAAACTACTCCTTCCGTTTAAAATTATGAACCTATTTGACTGGGCACAAAATTTAAGAAAGAAGAGAAGATTTTTAAAATTTATGGTGTTAAATGAGTCACATATATTTTGCGTGGCTAAATATAATTGCGTAAAGGTAAATTATTTCCAATTATAGAAAGAGATCATTCTTCTTGGCATAGACTACTAAGGAAATAGTTCATATAAATTAAAATGGAGGGAGCATTTTTTCTATTTTGTATGTCTCTTTATCCAGCTATATATTAAAAGTGGAAAGCCCTTAAACCAAAAGTTAAATTGCAAAAGTACCCTTCTAAAATCTAAAAATACCTACTTCTGTTTTCCAACAAAAAACAAAGGAGTTAAGGGTCAAAAACACACCTCAAGTATCACTTGCTTTTGAGTTTTCTACTTGAACTATCATGTGTGAGAGTTTCCTACCTAAAGTATCACCAACTAGTTAGCAAAACACACTTCAACTATCAATTGTTCACTTTTCCTACCTCGGCTATCAGGTTAGAAAAGTGAACAACCAATAGTTGAGGTGTGTTTTGCTAACTATTTGGTGATAGTTTAGGTAGGAAACTCTCACACCAGATAATTCATGTAAGAAACAAAAAAAGTGATACTTGAGATGTGTTTTTTACCCTTATCATGTAAGAAACAAAAAAAAAAGTGATACTTGAAATGTGTTTTTTACCTTATCTAGAAGAAATACGTTGCATATAATGAAAAAAACATATAATGACGCAAAGGTTATAGAGAAGCAGTATAAAGTATAAACTTGAAAGAAACGCTACTTTTATGAAACTTAGCTTTTAATTCTAGCCTTTGTTGTTTTTGCCTTCAATACTTGTTATTTTTTTAACAATTCTTTATGTTCTTTAGATATGGCAATAACTTGAGGAAACATATTGAGATGATGATACTGATAGCGGTGCACTTGTCCTTTTACCATCATTCCCCAGTTAACATTTGGACGTAACTGTTCCTAAATGTAATAACCCGTTTGGTCGTTTTAGGTATTTTACTCTTTTTCCCCAAAATACTCTTCTCGTAGTCTCTTTTCTATTGCAGGGATGGGTGGCGCGGTTCTCTAGGCTATCGGGAAAGTCTTGGTTGGTTTTGAGGATTCTAGAGTTTTCTAAGTTAAATAAATGAAAACGAGTTGACCAAATAGTTGACTTTTCGGAAATTGCGTCCAGAATCGAATTCTGATATTCCATAAGGTTCGGAAGATGATTTTAGACTCAGTAGAGCCTTTGGTTCGCGTCCCGAGGTATCCATTTGGGTTTTGGGTCATTGCTTGGAAAGGTTGATTTTGGTTGGTTGGAGTTGACTAGGGTCAACACCGGGGCAAGGTGACCTCTTTAGGAAAATTCGAGTGCGTAAGCGAGTTCGTAGCGTGATTTCTGATAAGTTCACAGTTTGGTTAGTGTTTGTGGGGTTCTGAATGAGTTTCGAGTCTTGGATTAGACTTAGTGAAAATCAAAATTTTCTGATTTCTGGTGTGACAGCACCTGCTGGCTCACCTCTGCGGGGTTTGGTCCGCAGGTGCAAGATATGGTGGGTTTGGGGAGAGCCGCATCTGTGAACTCTTCCCCACACCTGCGCATTTGGGAGACTAAGTGGAGACCATATATGCGGCCTTTTCTCTCTAGGTACGAGCCCACACCTACGAGAAAAAGTCTGCAGAAGCGGAATTAACAGAGATCAGAAAACCTTTTATCTCAAAAAATGAATCTAGACTTCATAATTTCATATTTTTGGTTGAGAGCTCTTGTGGAGGTGATTTTAAGTGTTTTGGCTTGTCACGACACAAATACATCTTAATGGCACCCACACTAACCCCACTGGTGGGAGAACCATCCCCTTAACCGGTTAATCATTCAAATATCCAAATAACTTAATTAACAAAAGAAATAAGACTTGCATAAATAGAAAATAGGTGCAGAATACTACATATTACAATCCCAAGAACTGAAAGTCATCGTACAAGGACTCTAACCAAATATACTGTCTAGGAATATATAAGTGTCTGAAATGTAATAATAATGTCTGGAAAGTAGAATAGACATCAATAAGAGAGATCTGTAGGCGGCATGGCTGGATAGGAGCTCACCCTCGAAGTAGCCTCGGGCTAGATGTGAAGTCTAGAAGACGGTCCTGGAATGTAATCTGCACTCAAAAGGGTGCAGCAAGATAGCATCAGTACAAACATTATGTACCGGCAGATATCATAGGCCGACTAAGATTAGCTCATGCATACATTTATAAAATCAAGAAGATAGACAGATAGGCACAACAACAACAACAACAACAACAACCAACAAATCAAATCGTAGAGATAAGATGATGTTAATGCAATGCAACCAATGATAAGTAATTCAACCGTACACACATGCTAAAGGCCTTGTTCGCACGATAGTCATGACCCGTGGGGGACCCATGGTGTCCATGTACCACTCGATTAGTGTCACGACCCAACCCCGTAGGCCATGACTAGTGCCCGATCTGGGCACTCAAACGCATTCTAGTATATGGCAGAAGCCGACAAGGCTTCATTTCAAATTTAGCTAATTTTTAGAAAAATTTTGGCAGAGTTTCCTTTGTTTTATGGACTATCCCACATATCCTGCACGCAGAAAATACCAACAAAGGCCACACAGGGCCAACAAAGCAACATCTAAATATATGCGGACCGGCCGCCGCGGCGAATGGGATCGCCCAAACACAACATAAGCACCCAACTGTACAGAAAGATCCCAACCCACAACATGTCCACAGACCTCTAACAAACCAACAGAATCCTATGATGGGACAGGGCCCCGCCGTACCCATGTACGAGAATATATATATATAGAAGTGACAGACTATACCAAAAGATGGCTCTGAATAAAAGAGCGCTCCAAAAATAGCAGAATGAGATCCTAAGCAGACGGATCAGCAAACCTGTCGTCGGTACCTGCGCGGCATGAAAACGCAGCCCCCGAAGAAAAGGGGGTCAGTACGTAATATGTATTGAATATGTAAAGCCTGAGTTGCAGAAACAAAATCATAACTGGTGCAGAACATACAGAAAGTAAATGGAAAATCCAAAGTATCAGATACATATTTCCAAAACATGCAGAGTGTGTACAGAACATATGTCATATCAAATCCAGCCCCTGCCAAGGGACTCGGCCGACAGAACGTGGCCACCCTCCCGACGCTGGTGCCACAACACAGAAGAATCAGAATAGAGGCATAACCCCATAACATAACATATCATAGCAGATGGCCATAGTAAATCATATCAGAACAAGCGTACATGGCACAGCATACTCCACAAACCCATGTACGCGTATACCTGCCCCCTCACATCGAGGCACGGCGAACAATGCAGAGGATCACGCTTGACAACATATCCTGGCCCGGGCTCAGTGTGGGAAACATTGGGGTATCCACGAATAGAGTCGTGAGAAACTAATGCAAGTAAATTATCATAAATGTTTCCATAGACTCGATGAGGCATATCAAAGACAAACCGATCCGATGAAGTCGGAAGGAATCATAGTAAATGAGTTTCGAGTATCAAAACAATTTATCAGACTTAATGGAATATTTAAAACCATATTAGTTAGGTAATTAAAAAGGTAGTCGAAACATTTCTTTCAAAAATCGTTCAAAGAGGGGACTTTAGTACATTAAGGGCAAAACCGGGAATAGCGGGCCCACCTCGGAACAAGCAAGGCGGTGGGCTCAAATTACGCCCTTTGAGCTTATGGGGTCACCTATAAAGGTTCTACGGACATTCTATAGCTTTTCAAGGAGTTTAGAGAAAGTCTACATACTTTCAGGAAAAGCATATCAAAATGGTTCAATTCTACTGAGGGAAAAACTGAGATTTTCTCTTGCGGATTCCGATGGCCAAGAAGGTCTTTTGAGGCCCGAATCCGATCCTAAAACACTTAGACATGCCAAAAGAAGGATCGGGGTAGCTTTACATACCTTTTGAGCTTTTTAAGCCTATCCAAGCTCACTCTCCGTTTCGTCGAAAATCTGCAAATGGTCACATTTACCAATTGTAAGTTATAGATGCTACAAATTCAATTCAACTCTTATTTGTCTACCGAAATTTCGGCAGCATTTCCCCTATACATATAGCACCCCCGAGAATTCAACTCGGCCAAATCAATCAACAACAACCCAACAACAACACCCACAACAACCACAATCAATACAAAACACAATATGACATAACTAGTTCTACTTGCCGACATAATGCCATAACATTCACTTTAACCTTAACTTTCAAACTAAGCTCAACGATTTCACATTCATTATCAATCTAGATCACCACAACATAGTTTAAAAGCATTTCATAGCATTTCCACAAAATATTCATACGATATACATAATATACAAACTTTCCGCTAAAGTCATAACTCGTCCGAAACTTCTAATCTTTAACAAACACACTCATAATATGTTTCTAGCTTCCAACTTCATCAATACTCATCATAATTTGCAACTTAATAACTTTATTTTCATAATGTCATAAAATCATTCTAAAACGACATAAGCCACTACATTCCATTTCAATGCAAACTTACATCATTTTACCTTCATCTACATTGCAAGGATCACAACAACACCACTAACATATTAAACAACATTAATTCATTCCCATTTCTTCAAGAAGTGCCACACGGCCAAGTGCCCATTTTACAACTTCAACCAAATTAATTTAACTTCCACTTCCAATATAATTCCCACCATAACCACAATTAGAATACAACATAAAATTCAACTCATTTTTGCCTACACCACATTGCACACACACGGCTACATATATATCTATATACCCACTTTGCAAACTTCCATATTTCCATACTTTCTACTCATCCCTACATACTACAACACAAACAAACCTTCATAACATAATAAAAAGGGATGAGTTCTTACCTTTTTCTCCAATCTTCTTCACTTGAGTGAGTTGTCAATTTGAAGAAACAAGTCCTCTTTCTTCCAAACCAACTACACCAAGTTGTAAAGGACACTTAATTTAGTAGACAAACCACAAGATAATAATTTTTGGAGGAAGATTTTTGAAGGTGAATTTGTGAGGGTTTGGCCGAATTCCCTTCAATTTTTGCTCTTCTTTTGTTTTGTTCTTTCTTTTCTATGCTTCTTGAATATTCCAATAGATAAGGGCTTCATATATTAATTCCAACACATGGAAAATATTCATTAAATTGGTGGGTTTTGGGCCTTCATGGCCGGCCATCCCTTAAGTGTTGGGCCTAAATTTTTCATTCAATTATTTTGGCGCAATGACTTATAGATCCCATTTGTAATTCCCGAAACTAATTTCCGAAATTCCAATTTTTGCCCTTGGCCTTCTTCAACACTTCCACATTAATATTCTTTCATGAACAACTCATGGGTTACATAAATTCAATATGACCTTATTTCCTACAAGTCCAAATTATTTCCAATTTTCCAAAGGTGTGAAAACACGGGATATAACACTTAGGAACAGACCTCGGATCATGAGTCCACTCGCTTTGGAATAGACTTCGGATCACGAGTTCACAATAGGCAGCATCCTCACCCCCTGTCAAATGTGCCTTATATACTCACAAGATGAGTCTTAAGATATGGTTCTAGTCCAGAACCCCAATTTGAAGCACCAGCTCACAAGTAAGCATGATAACTCAATGAAATCAAATGCCAATGATAATACAAGTCACAATGCCATAAGTCATAACAAGACTTAGATAAATAAGCTCAACAACAGCATGAATCATACAAACTATCTCAATCAACACGAAGAGTATATATCAACCCTTTCCTTCCAAAACACAACAATTACACCTCATGGTTCAATACATAAAGTAACGGCGACAAGCCCACATAATCAGAAGTCATACCAACCTAAGTAATATCCAACCAGACTTCATGGCCAAAGACCTAATCATGCTTTCTCCCGTCAACTCTACCATATATGTATTTCACTAATCAAAGTCTAACTAAAGTAAACCGTAACCTACCTCGAATAAAGAACTGGATCCACGAGCTACTCCAACAGAGCCTTCTATTTACGTAGTGCCTCGGAACATTCAAAGTCTAAAATATAGTAATGCAAAGTAAGCAATAAACCAACTAATTGGAAGAAGAAACGATTTGGGGAAAGATACCCAAAATACCCCTAACAAATCATACTGGTAAAATCGAAAATTAAGGGTGAAATTACCCTACCCATAGTCCCAACAATCATAATACTTAATTACATCGGTTTCTAATCATATATTAGACCCTTCAATTTCATCAATTAGCCAAAACCCCCTATTTGGGTGAAACCCTAAGTCTTATGATTAGGTTCTTGAATTTAAGAGCAATTCACTCCTAGAATGTGTTAATCTACACTTCTAGATTATATAAGTTGTCATGACCTTAATTACCGATCGTGCGGGCACCTACCTTATTATCACTAGCAAGCAAACCCTTATCCGTTAATCCATTAATCATTAGCCAATTTTAACTTCTTTAATCATTTATACGTAAACAATCAATGATCATGCGAATGAATAAATAAATAAATGAATAAACTATTCATAATTAATAGATAATATAAGTGCGGAAGTCTAACTATTACACCCCTAAAATCTAAAAGCCATCGTACAAGGACTCTAACTAACAATGTCTAAAAAATGAAGTACATCTCAACTATAATAACAAATGATATCTGGAATAAAAATAGACATCTAGAAAGAGAGATCTTCAGGTGGCATGGCATGGACAGAAGCTCACCCTCGGATCTGATCGAGTAAACTAGCTTCAAGTTACAGATGTAATCTGGATGAAATATCTGGAACACAATCTGCACTCAAAAAGGGTGCAGCAAGGTAGTATCAGTACAAACACTATGTACTGGTAATTAAACATCTTAGGCCGACTAAGATTAGTTCACGCATATAAGTATAAAATTAACAAGATAGACAGATAGGCACTTAATACTCAAATCCAAGTCACATAATATCCCATAACAGAGTCACAACCTAAGATGAAGCTTCTAACCCACAAGTCTGTCAAGTTTCAATAATCTCACATGATAATCACAAGCCCAAGTTACTTCCATAGTTAGAGTCACTAATCCACAATTTAACTCAGACAATGATCATATCAATACCACAACATCCTTTTCCGCAAACACACCAAAATCAGAACTAAACGAGCCATATAATAATGCAGAATAAAATGTAGTGATGTGCAATGCAAAATATGATGATGTGCAATGCAATGTAATGCAATGCACTGGCCAAATACACACTGTACACACATGCTACTGATGTCATAGCTCAGTAGTCATGACTTGCAGGGGACCCATGGTGTCCATGTACCATTCGTTCTGGATCCACTCCTCAGACCCGAGTCATAAATCCTCCGCCTCGGAAAGAACCTTGGTCGTGGATCCACATCATGTACCACTCATTTTCGGAACGAACCTCGGACCAAGAGCTAACAACTAGGCCACATCCTCACCCTCGATCAAATATGACTTTTCATATGTATAGTAACACTGTCACATCCCTCTCAATGATCAATTCATCAAGTACCATGTATCAAATAGCATCATAAGTGCAACAAGAAGATTATATTAATTTCTTCCCTAATTTCACATCACAATGTATGTCTCAACGTATTCTAGTTCATTAGTATGTAGGGACTATGAACAATTAGCATTATCAATGTCAAACACAAGGAATCGTGCCACCTGTCTTTCATGAATTGTTTTCGAACCATATATGAGTGTATGAATGCATAAATGAGTGTAAACGTGGTAAATCAATGAAAACCAATAAAGCAACCATGAAAGTACAAGTCACAAAACCACAAGTCATGTCAAGACTTGGATCAACTCAACCATGAAATAAATCATACAAACCATCTCAACCAATATAAGGGTTACTACACCTTCCGGTCATTATGGGAATTTAGGACTCCATTGGGAATTTCGAGGCCACAGGTGGATTTGTAGGGCATCTTTTTTTATGTATGCATGTTCTGTGTTGTGTTTTTGAGGCCTTGGATGAAATGTGGGGTGATAGGGGGAAAACTAGACAGAAAATCAAGTTACTGCCCAAAATGCACCGCTGCGGCGGTGGGAGTACAACAGTCCGCCATTTTCTCTTGGGGCCGCTGTGGCCCGCTATGGCGAGGCCGCTATAGCGGGGTGGCGACCGCTATAGCGGTGAGCCGATTTATCTTGGGAACCCTATAGTGGTGGCTGGGCCGCTATAGCGGGACCGCTGCAGCGACGTAGTAACACCAACATACTTTCCAACAAGCACCTTGAGAGGATCAATCAACATGCAATTTCAACCATAAGAAATCAAATTCTCTTCCTAGAAAGTGATAATCTATACTCCTAGAAGATTAATCAACAACAAAATCAATAACCCACTAATTATTTAAGGGTTTACTAATTCTAGGGTTATAGGATTTTCACCCACCATTGATGGACTTTAACGTAATCATGGAACTTGAAGAAGAAAGGAAAAGGAACAATTAAAGATGGGGACTTACCCTCCAAGATACTTTCACCAAAGAATAGAATGAATTTTACCTCTTTCTCTCTTGAAAACTGACTTTGGGGTCTTGGGAATAATGGTTAGGAGTTGGGGGATTAAAATAAGGCATTATTCCCCCCGTCGGCCGCTGCAGCAGTCACCAGACTGCTGCAGCGGTACCGCTATAGCAGCCCTTTGGTCGCTGTCAGCGGTGAGCTGGAACAGTCCGTACCAAAACGGGCATAACTCCCTCATACGGTGGCCAAACGCGACGATTATTTTTTCTATAGCTTTGTAATTTCGATACAGATCTAATGGTTCAAACGTCACCCAAAACAAAGATCGGGTGATCAATATGGAGCCGTTTCTATCCACAGACCTCCGGCGAAACATCGAATACGAGCGCGACAAAACCCAAACCCATCTGAAACTCATTGGAACCTCACCAAAACTTATGGACAAGTTCAAAATTATCATATTAATATGTTGGAACTTTCAAAACATTGACACGGGGTCATTCTAATCCGACATTGACCGTGGTCAACTCTAACTCGCTTACTTAACTAGCTTCTCCATCAATGACTCAATTTACACTCGAACCTTGCGGAAACTGACCCAATGACCTCATTAAGTCATAGATCATACGAAAGGGACTTGGGGAAGGGTCGACAATGGTAATTAGGTCAAAAGCACTATAACGACCAGGTGGGTCGTTACATAAATAGTAGGATAATCAACAATAATCAATTTATAAAAAGGCTTCATGATTAGAAGCCTAGGTCTCATCACCCACTATTCTAGTACCTTAAATCACCATGGAATCTCAAGAAAGGAAGGCAGTAAAGCAAGGTAGTAGGTTGGAACTTACCCTAATAAATGATTTTCTCCAATATCTCCAAGAATTTCCCCCTAGCTCTTGGAATTAGGCTTTAGGAGTTTTAGACTAGTGATTTAAACTAAGGAAGATAAAATGATATTCTGGTCCCATCGATCCACCACGATAGTCACAAGGATCGCCATGGCGGTCCCGCCGTGGCAGTCAGACCATCCGACATGGCAGAAAATCATTAAACCCAGGACCTCGCCATTGCAATCGAGATCCAGCCATGGCGGTCCCGCTATGGCGTCACTAAGCCCGTCATAGCGCACACACCAGTACAAGAAAAATCTATTTTTTCACAAGGCGAACCCAAAATGTCGACATCAATCTGAGGCCTCCTGTACACAAACCAGATATGCACACACACATAAAAACTCGCTACGAACTCACCCGTAGCCTCAGAATTCCCAACGGAGGTCTAATTTACCCAGTGAACCCCCAAATGGATAAAATCAAGTTTCCAACCAAGTACCCAAAACGCAACCAAACGCTTCAGGAATTGAACCAACTAGCCCACCTAGTCATAATCGACCCTCCAAACCTGACGGAATTGATGGATTTTCGAAAAAAAGTTTGTTTACCTAAAAGTCAACTATTGGTCAAACATTCTCACTTAAGGATTTTAAATCCTTCAGTTTTCACTAGAATTGCTTTATAATCGTGGGAATTGGTCAATAGGGGTAAAATGGTCAAATGGCACATAACGACCTAACATGTTGTTACATCAGATACCAATTAACCAACCGTTTGTCCTCGAACGGACAAGGAAGGAAACGAGAGGAAGGGTACCTGAATGGGTGAAAAGCTGGGGATATCTACTGCGTATATCGCACTTGGTCTCCCTAGTGCCCTCCTCTACCGGACGATGCTTCCGCTGAACCTTCACCAAAGCTATTTCCTTTGACCTCAACTTCTGGACCTCTCTATCTAAAATTTCTATAGGCTCTTCCTCGTAAGACAGATTCTCATTATGCAACAGAGAATCCCAATGAACAATATAGCAGAAGTCATTAAGGCAAAGTGAGACTCCCTTTTGGTAGTAAATCAGGTGCACGGGGTGTTCGAGGCCAAAGAGGAGCGCATGCTGTGGTACCTTAAGAAGGTGCTAAAATTGCTTGTCTGGTTCCAAGAGTGGACTGTGGTGCATATGCCTAGAGAAGAGAATATAGAAGTTGACGCACATGCCAATTTGGGCTCTTCAACGAATGCATCAGGCTTGAGTTTCAAATCAGTGGTCCAATTGCTTCACTCAGCATTGGACGAGACAGGTTATAATAAGATCAACTCTACAAGCCTAGTTTGGGATTGGCGGAATGAATTTTTAAACTATCTCAATCACGAAAAGTTACTAGAGGATCCGAAGGCTTCGCGTGTTTTGCAAGCTAAGGCATCTCGATACTGCATCGTGGATGGTTTGCTTCATCGGAGATGTTTCTTCGGTCCAATGGGGAGGTGTATAGGGCCTAATGAATTCTACTGCGTAATGCGAGAAGTCTATGAGGGCATTTGCAGCAATTACTCGGGCACGAAATCGCTTACTAAGAAATTACTCCGGCCTGGATATTATTGGCCTAGGATGGAGGAGGATGCGAACGCATTCGTCTGCAAATGCGATAAGTGTCAGTAATATGCTCAAATGCTACTTCAACCGGGCGAAGAGTTGTATCCGATGATTTCCCCTTAGCCATTCATGAAATGGGGGATGGACATCATCGGACCTCTGCCGACAGAACCTGGTTAGGTGTGTTTCGTGCTGATAGTAACACACCATTTCACTATAAGTGGGTCGAAGCAGCAACATACAAGAAGGTCTGAGAGAAGGAGGTGATTGACTTCATCTGGCAGCACATAATATGTCGGTTCGGAATCCCGAAGGAGATAACTTGTGACAATGGCCAACAGTTCATTGGATCCAACGTCACTAAGTTCTTGAAGGATTTAAACATAGTGTATTTTTTCTTCTCTGTATCACCCCAGTGGAAATGGTCAGGCTGAATCAACAAACAAAACGGTCATCCAGAATTTGAAGAAAACGTTAGAGGACGCCAAGGGTTCTTGGCCGTCCAAGCTACCAGAGGTGCTTCGGGATTATAGAACAACAGTAAAATCAAGCACCGGAGAAACTCCTTTCTCCCTAGTATATGGGGCGGAGGCATTGATTCCGGTGGAAGTCGGTACTCCTAGTCCAACGTACGATCGGGCATAAGAGCAACCCAATCCTAAAGCAATTTTGGTGCAATTAGATTTGCTAGACGAACACAGGGATCTGGCGTATGTTCGAATGATCGCCCAAAAGCAGCAGATGGAACGTTATTACAACCGTCGCGCTAACCTCCGGCATTTTAAGCTCGGGGACTTGGTACTTTAGAAGGTGACGCAAAATACCCGATATGTCAATGCTAGAAAGCTTAGGCCAAATTGGGAGGGTCCCTACAAGGTTACCGGCATTACAGGCAAGGGTTCGTACTAACTCGAAAATGAAAATGGAAACAACCTCCCAAAAAATTGGAACATTAGCTTCCTCAAAAGGTATTATGTTTGAGCGGATAAACCGCTACCGGCGGTGTTGCACTCTTTTTTCCTTCATCTGGTTTTTGTCCCAATTGTGCTTTTTCGGTAGATTTTTAATGAGGTAGCGTTGTTCGGTTGTTCAAACGTTTTCCCGAAAGGCATTCTCAAATGCTTGGAACTTCATCCTTTTCTCCCAATCACTAGGGGCTATATGTGTACTGGTATAGAGCTATGAGATTTGTTATGGCCAACAGCCCGGATTGAGCAGTGCTAGCCCTAGGTTCAGAGGCACCAGGGTGCATCAGTGGAAAGTTGGGGCCGACCTGTCCCTCGTCGAATCTTAATTGCTCTACCACTCCAGGGATAAGAGGGTTCTCATCCTCTCTTTAACATTCACCACACCACGGTTATCCTGAACCTTCTTACATGCCTCAAGCATGCGGCGACAGGATCTTACTTGGAAGCCTATTCCTTTAGCTGAAGTCCCGAAAGAGTGTAGGGGGCTGCGGTCTCTGCGTTTCCGATCTCCAGGTGGTGTCGATTATGATGTTGGACAGAGCGGTTATGCTTGAGGGAATTTTTTGGGCAGACAACTGTCTCGGGGAGGATACCTGTATAAGAGTAAAATGGAGTTCGTGAGGGACAGAGGAGAAGGACATCTGGAGGATTTCTAACGTAGGGTTATATGCCTTACCATGGTTTTTTTTCTTTCCACTACTCAGCGGCGAGGCTTTTACAAGTCCTGACTAATTCTAAAGAAGCATGCAGCAGGTTTATCACCCAATCAATCATTCCTTACACGAAGCCGGCGCAATTAGAGCGGTTGTAAAGTAAATCAAGTTATGTGGCGGTGCTTTCGAATTGTAAGCAGGAAAAGGAAAAAAATAGGGTGCGAATTTAGACTTACGAGTATTGTTCCAAGCCTCCCGGAATGGCTCCGGGCAAGTACGGTAGAGAACATCTGTTTGTATCATAATGAATCGGTCACACCAGCCCTAATCAAAATCATCCTCGGCACTAGATATTAACCCGCGAGAGCCCCGGGAAAAAAGTGGATCATCGCGCCTCGAAACAAACATAGGGAGTACAGTTGCACCAGGTGGTTGATAGTGAAGTCAAGCCCGCCGCGGTCAGGAAGATTTTATATGCAATAGACGGTCCTCCACAATTGAGGAGCGAGTTGTCCTAGGCAGACTTGATAACTGCGACAAAAGGTCTCGATCAAACGGGGGGCAGGTAGTGAGAACCCATGGCGAAGGGGTAATTATGAACCATGGAGTACCCCTCAACGTGATGCGTCATCCTGCCTTCTGTACTAACTGGGAGGACCACAATTTTGGATCCCCAACCGCAGTCTGCATATACTTGGGGAAGGTACTCATTCGTGACTAGCTAGCTAATCCCGGCTACAGACTCATAGCTGGTGTCAAGTCGAAAACCCCCAAGGTAAGCACAGCCAATGGGTAAGATTTCTATAGCAAGGGATCCCAAATCAATCTCTTTGGTAGCATATATATAGGGGGTTTTCCCTTACCTCCGGGAGGGACGACTTTCCGAGGATTGAGAAGAAGAAGGAAGTGAATGTGAAGGGCTGAGCGGCGCAGTGGCCATGGTAAGTTTGAGTATGTTTTTTCTAAGATGCAAGTTCGCTATTTTATAAGAAAAAATAGGTGCAAGAAAGTAAGGAAATAATTCACTTGAGTGAGACGAATATTAAAAAGAAATTGGAGTTTATATAGGGAAGGAAATCTTGAAGTTTCCCCAAGAATCGATGAGGCATCCATTATTACGAAGTGTCAATCGATGCCGCCTTTCGTGAATAGTGATGTTTCTGGTGATTGGCTCGCCGATTGAGGTGATTAGACGTCTTCGTTTCCCATGCAGTTGGATCAGGTTTAAACCTCTTCCACTTTACGGTCACGACTGTTCGAATCCTATAAAGTGGGGGGACTATCTGTATTGGGCTAAATTCATACAACACAACTGGACCTATACCGTTAGGCCACGTGGCTTAAGGGATAAGTCAAAGATGAGTCAGCATTGAGTGTGATTGGAGGAAATGCCATTGCATCGGAAGAACCACTTGGTCCGGGAGATTGTTGGAATAGCTTCGGAGGAGAGCTCAACGGGTTGTCGTTACAGATTGGGTTGAATGTTATCTCCTGGTGTTATTAGGCTTAAAGGTCCCCTTTATTGCTCACTATTAATATCCATTTAATGCTCATTATTGTTAGGGGTGTAATACATGAAATATGTGCCCCGAGCTCTTAGTATAAATAGAGATTATCATTCCCATTGTAACACACGAAATTCAAGAGGAATACATGTTCCGCCCTATTTTGAACGGGTCCAAGATAGTTTACAACTTCCCGGTTCTTCTAACTTGTTTAAAAGGGTTAGAGTCGCCACCTTATTTTTAAGGAAAAACAGGAAACCTAGATGTATTTGTGCGTCTACTCCATTTTTAGTCCACGAAACCTATGAGATTCTAGATAAGGGTTTTATTTACCCCGAGGGGAAGGTATTAAGCATCCCTCAGAGCCTGTCCGAAGACAGACCTTAAACTTAGTTTAACTGAACACTAGAGGGGGATTATCTATCTGTTTATTGCTATTATTACCTATTTTCAATATGTTGTGAGTTCATGAAAAGCTAGGTGATGATACGATAAGTATATACAGTGTATAAAAATGTATGTATACCAAGTATCAAATATATATAAAGAATGTATATAAACCAAAAAACAAGGAATGTATAAAGGAGTATAAAAAATGTACCTTGTAAGTATAAAAGTGTATCTGTTGGTATAGAGAGTGTACATCTATTGGTATAATGTTAGTGTAAAACATATATACAACTATATAAAGACTGTATAAAAGAGTATAATAGAATATGAAAGAATGTTTGTATATTAAACATACAAAGATTGTAATGTCTATTAAACATATAAAAAGAAATGTGTAAAAGGTTGTATAACAAGTATATAAGGAGTGTATATTGTTAGTATTAAGAATGTATATTATAAATATAGACGGTGCATATCAAAAGTAAAAAGTGTATGTAGAGTAATGTATAAAGAATGTATCTAAGTATATAAAGATATAAAAAGTTGTAGATAAGCGAATATAAATCGTATATTGTAAAGAACCGTATTTAAAGAAAGTGTTTGAAAAATGACGAAGTTAATTGAGTTGTATCTTCCTTCATGTAAAGGGATGATTTTGTTTTTAAGGGCTGATCAAAGAATAGAAAAAGCGTATTTGAGAATTAAAGAATACTTATGAAAGAATTACTTTGTAAAAAATTTAAATATTTAAGGAAAAACTAAAGATAAATGTACGAAAAGTATATTGATAAAGAAAGACAAAAGAATGTGCTTTGAAATAAAGAATGAACTAATATTTTTGTCTAAACATTATAAGTGAGTTAATTAACCAAGTATTTATATCGAGTCAATCTAATCAATTTATGAAAGTGTAGACGGCCTAAGTCTTGCCTAAAGCGAATAACGAACTTTAAATTAAACATATAAGCGACAAGTAATTAAATATCCCCGCCCAACATTAAAGTAAAGTTTTCACTACTCCGAGTTTATGTTTTGTACAATTTTAAATAACGCATGAAAGTAAATACAAATAAGAATTTGATGAAGTATTCGAGTTTCTTTCGAGTGTTGTCTTCGGGATGTGTCTTCGGATACCTGTATAAACACTTAGTAAGAGTGATAGTAAGTGTCACGACCCTAATTACCGATCGTGCGGGCACCTACCTTATTATTACTAGTAGGCGAACCCTTACCCGTTAACCCATTAATCATTAGCCAATTTTAACTTCTTTAATCATTTATACTTAAACAACCAATGATCATGTGAATAAATAAATAACTAAACAATTCATAATTATTAGATAATATAAGTGCGGAAGTCTCAGCTATTACACCCCCAAAATCTGAAAGTCATCGTACAAGTACTCTAACTAACAATGTCTAAAGATTGAAGTATGTCTCAAATATAATAACAAATGATGTCTAGAATAAAAATAGACATCTGGAAAGAGAGATCTTCAGGTGGCATGGCATGGACAGAAGCTCACCCTCAGACCTGATCGAGCAAACTAGCTTCAAGCTAGAGATGTAATCTGGATGAAATCTCTGGAACACAATCTGCACTCAAAAAGGGTGCAGCAAGGTAGTATCAGTACAAACACTATGTACTGGTAAGCATCATAGGCCGACTAAGATTACTTCACGCATATAAGTATAAAATCAACAAGATAAATAGATAGGCACTTAATACTCAAATCCAAGTCATAGAATATCCCATAACAGAGTCACAACCTAAGATGAAGCTTCTAAATCACAAGTCTGTCAAGTCTCAATAATCTCACCTGATAATCATAAGTCCAAGTTCCGTCCCTAGGTAGAGTCACTAATCCACCATTTAACTCAGTCAATGGTCATATTGATATCACAATAGGCATTCAACATCCATATCAAAATCAGAACCAAACGAGCATATAAATGCAGAATAAAATGTAATGATGTGCAATGCAAAATATGACAATGATAAATGCAATGCAATGCACTGGCCAATCACTCGAACTGTACACACATGCTAAGTGATGTCATTGCTCAGTAGTCATGACCTGCAAGGGACCTATGGTGTCCATGTACCACTCGCTTCGGATTCACTCCTCGGACCCGAGTATAAACCTCCGCTCCGAAACGAACCTCGAACGCGGGCCACATCAATGTATCCCTCGTTTCCAGAACGAACCTCGAACCATGAGCCATACATATGTGCCTTTCCATATATCTGTACGTAAGGGTATTTCCTGTCCTCTTATTATCCATGCTCAAATCATCAAGTACCATGTATCAAATAGTATCACAAGTTCAACAAGAAAATTATATTAACTTCTTCACTAATTTCACATCACAATGTATGTCTCAACGTATTCTAGTTCATTAGTATGTATGGACTATGAACAATTAGCAATATCAATGTCAAACACAAGGCATCATGCCACAAGTCTTCTAAACCATTTCCATCATGCATGAGTTTATGAATGCATAAATGAGTGTAAACGTGGTAAATCAATGCAAGCGAATAAAGCAACAGTGGAGGTACAAGTCACAAAGCCACAAGTCATATCAAGACTTGGATCAACTCAGCCATGAAATGAATCATACAATCGTCTCAACCCACATAATAGTCTATGTCCCTCTTTACTTCCACATGTAGCAAGTATGCCTCACAACTAAGTCTTGTATTACTAAAAAGCTCCACTTTTCTATATATTATCATCAACAGTAAACCATACATTAAGGGCTCATCTACGTATTATCATAAATATATAAATCACAATTCAGGTCTAAACCCAGTATTCCTTCCTTTCTCCGATGATATGTGTCACAATAAAAGAGAATCGAGTACAATACGACAATTCATATAATAAGTCTAATCACAATAACGGGGCAACTAGCCACCATCAACAACAATCAACCTAATAGAAATCCATCCCGAATCGCCACAGTATGAATACAACTACACCTCATATTTCAGTACATAAAGTAATGGCGATGAGCCCACAAAATCAGAAGTCATACCAACCTAGCTACTATCCAACCCAAACACCATGTCCGAAGACTTAATCATGATTTCTCCAATCAATTCTACACAATACATACATTTCTCTAATCAAAGTCTAACTAAAGTAAGCCATAACCTACCTCAAATGCAGAACAGGAGCCACGAACTACTCCACCCGAGCCTTCTATTTCCAAAGCGTCTCATAACGGTCAAAGTCTAACAATATGATGCTAGTAAGCAATAAACTATGTATTTAAACAAGAACAACAATTTGGGGAAGAAGACCCACTTACTTCTACCCTTTTCAATTGGATGAAACCATCCTTCAATAGTGAATTAATCATAACCTATATCTCTACAATCATTAACCTTCAATTCATGGGTTTCTAATCAATTTTACCCTTAAAACATATTTTAGGACAAATATTCCATTTTTATTAGAACCCTAAGTCTCAACATGCAATTTCAACCATAATAAATCAAATTCCTTTCCTAGAAAGTGATAATATATACTCCTAGATGATTAATCAACAATAAAATAAACAACCCACCAATTATTTAAGGGTTAACTAATTCTAGAATTTTCACCCACCATTGATGGACCTCTTAGAATAATATTGGAGCTTGAAGAAGATGGAAAAGAAATAAATAAGATGGGGACTTACCCTCCAAGATGCTTCCACCAAAGAATGGGATGCATTTTGCCTCTTTCTCTCTTGAAAATTGACTTTAGGGTCTTGGGAATAATGGGTGGAAGTTGGAGTATTAAAAACAGGGTTTCTGCCCCCCGTTGGCCGCTGTGGCGGTCTCCAGACCGCTGCAGTGGTCACGCTATAGCGGCCTCTTGGTCGCTATAGCGGTTATGTTGGACATGTCCCCACTAAAATGGTCATAAATCTCTCATCCGGAGGCCAAACGCGTCGATTCTTTTTCCTATAGCTTCGTAATTTGGATACGGATCTAATGGTTCAGACCTCACTCAAAAAAAAGGTCGGATGCTCAATATGGATCCATTTCTATCCACAAACCTTCGGCGAAAACATCGAATACGAGCGCGACAAAACCCAAACTCATCCGAAACTCTTCGGAACCTCACCAAACCTTGTGGACAAGTTCAAAATCATCATAATAACATGTTGGAACTTCCAAAACATTGACACGGGGTCATCCTAACCCGGCGTTGACCGTGGTCAACTCTGACTCGTCAACTTAACTAGTTTCTCCATTAATGATTCAATTACACTCGAACTTTGCGGAAACCAACCCAATGACTTCATTAAGTCATAGTTCATACTAGTGAGACTTGGGGAAAGGGTCAACGAGGTTAAATGGGTCAAAACACTATAACGACTAAACGGGTCGTTACAGTAAGAGAATAAATAAATATCGAAAGAATTAAAGAAATAATGAATAAACTTAAAATAAAAACCCGTCTTTTGTATAGGGGAGGCCTTGGAAATCGACGGAAATTTCTTCATCGGCCAAAAATATATTATTTGTAATGAATTGCAAGATGAAAGAAAAATGTATTAGTTAAAATAATTTAAAAAGTCAAAAAATAAAGCATGTGACATAAAAGTCTTAAAAAGATAATTTGACATAAAGCCTTAAAAAGTTGATTTGACATAAAGTCTTTAAAAAGGGTATTTGACAAAAGTGAGCGTGAAACTTGATTTGGCCTTAGGATGTAGTGTAAAAGTGTATATGTAAATGATGTATATAAAAGAAATATATGAATATAAAAATGAAAATGTATGTAAATGTAAATATGATGTAGAGAAAATGTAAAGAGCAAAATGTGTAGAGAAAAAATAAAATAGGCAAGTAGTGTGCTGGTACAAAAAATGTAAAAGAAAATGCTTGAAAATGTTACATGTATAAAAAATAAAATAAAAATTGTAGAGACAACATAACAAAAATATAAAGATAATGTATGAAAAATATAAGGATAATGTAGAGACAATAAAGTGCATTCTCTCTAATGAAAAGTTTCTCCCTTCTTCACTTAGCAGTTAGGTAAAGTAAGTATGTACATGTATATGTATATAATGTATGGTATAAAAATATATAAAAGAATATAGAGATGTAAAATGATGTGAAGGAAAAAATGTGGGTTAAAGTGGAAAAAAGATGTATGAAAAATGTAGAGAAAATATATGAAGAAAATGTAGAGACAATGTATGAATAAATATAAAAAAAATGCATGAATAAATGTAAAGACAATACATGAATAAGTGTAGAGACAAATGCATGACTAAATATAAAGACAAATGCAAGAATAAATGTAAAGATAAATGTATGAATAAATGTAAACACAAATGCATGAATAAATGTAAACACAAATGCATGAATAAATATAAAGACAATGTATGAAAAAAGAAGAGAGAAAAAAAATATAAAGAGAGAAAAAAGATGCTAGCCTTGCTAGTAGGGCTGGGCATAAACACCGAAAACCGAAAAATTGGACTGAACCGAATTAATTCGGTTTTTCAGTTTTTTTTTTATTACAAATTCGGTGTTTCGGTTAGGTGTTCGGTTCCGGGTCAACGGTTCTTCGGTATTTCGGTTTAACCGAAGTTTTTTTTTTTTTTGGTTTGAAGATTTACTATGAATACAATTTTTTTACAACACTCAATCCACTCTCTCAGGCCCAAATTAATGTATCCAAGCCCATTCCTATAGAGTATAGACCCACTCTAATTTCATTCACTTAACCTGAGCCCTAACTTCATTTCCTCACTTCCTCAGTTCCTCTTCTCTATCCTCAGTTTAATGAACTGATGAATTGCAATTAGTTTAATGATCAGCTTAGCATCCATAATACTAAAGATTACATCACGAGTTCAAATTTTCTAGTATTCATTCTTAAATGTGATGTCTGTCCCGAATATAACTAATATTGGTGCATCTTCAGTTGTTTGGTTTATGTATATCAGAAGTTCAGAACCTTTAGTAACTGTTCTTCATGTTGACCTCTAATAGGCTCTATTCATTATCCATTTTGTTGTTGCTTCTTAGCTGCTTAATAGGAGTATTATTTTCTGTATGATATTAACTTCTATGTCCTCTTATGTGTTTTAAGTTAGGTAACAAAACAATGTGGTATTGGAAGTTAACATAGAAGTCAATATTTTGGTGATGATGTTTACTTATCTATAGGACTTCGGCATATATATGAAGCATCTCTTTTTGAAACAACCCATAAGCATTCAATAATCAGTACTCTGCAGTCTGCACAGAACCACCAAATTAAATTGACCTTGCTCGATAAAATAATTATTAACTGATAAAAACGCCCGCCCCTAATTTTACAAGCAGAAATTAGCCCATTTTAGGCTCATGTTGAAAAAAATCGAATTAGAAAACCGAACCGAACCGAACTTCAAAAAATCGAACCAAACCGAAGTAATTCGGTGCGGTGTTCGGTATCTACTTTCAAATAACCAAACCGAACTGAACTTTGAAAAAACCGAACGTCCACCCCTACTTGCTAGTCTTCATATGAAGAGAAAATATGAAGAGTGTAGAGAGAAGAAAAAATATATGTGAGGCAGTGTGAAGTGGTGAAAAAATATGAAGACCCATCTTCTCTATTTATAATACAAAATGACCCCTTGTTTTGTCCAAAAAATAAAGGACTACACCACATTGTCCCCTTAATGCCACATTTGGTCTTTAAGTTATTGTCCAACGGGGATTTCACCCTTTTAACCAATGTATAAAAATCTATTGACCAATGGATGAAGAACCCAACCCATTACTTCAAATGTCACCTTTTTAAAAAGTGACAAGACCTTGACTTGATCGAATTCTTGTTCTGCGTTTAAAAATTAATTGCTCCGATTTTCTCTACACTGACGGACTGTACTAAAATATAGTTAACTAATACATATATAAATAATAATGTAAGTATAAAATATAAATAGTAATGTATAAGATACAAAAATGTACTGCTCTAAAATAAAGAAACAATTATTAATTGCACAAAATGATAGTATTACATTGTACATGTGTAAAAATAATGATTCTTAAAAATGATAGTAAATTGATAAAATTCCTAAAATAAGGATAATTACCGATAAATTGTCGAAAAATGCAAAACTGTGTAAAAATGCTATTTCGTGCTCTTTAACGAATCAAGTTCCCGCGAAACGTTAATTTAAAACACGGCGAGCCAAAATTAGGTGTCAACAATACACACCACTTATACGAAATTGCTTCATTTCTTAAGTTCTTTATTGTTTTACTAAGTGTATAATCACAAGCTTGGCCGGAGGAACTAGCACCTGGCTCAATCAAGGCTCAGGATAATCTCAACTTTTCTTCACTTTATTTCGTTTATATTCAATCTACTTGCTTATTTTACTGATTTACTAGTTATTTTGATCCACGTGTCCTTGACCACGAACACAAATTCAACTAAACCGTTTCTGAGTAAACACTCATCAAGTGATGTCTTTCATTAATTGTGTCCATCAAGACTTGGTATACTTGGTATATCTTGCTTAGACTTAGATAAAAGGGATGTGACACGAGAGCGACAATATCTAATTAAGAACAATTAATTAGCTTTCTTGATATTCGCAAGAGAAGTAAGAATTCAATTCCCATCCAACTAAGAAAAATCCTAAAAGGGTAAGCGACCAAAATGTCACGACCCAACACCGTAGGCCGTGACTAGTGCCCGATCTGGGCACCCAAACACATCTATCAAATATTATCTCAAATTCTATCAACTCATTCTAGTATATGGCGGAAGCCGACAAGGCTTTATTTCAAATTTAGGTAATTTCCAGAAAAATTTCGGCAGAGTTTCCTTTGTTTTACGAACTATCCAATATACCCTGCACGCAGAAAATACCAACAAAAGCCACACAGGGCTAACCAAGCAATATATAAACATATGCGGACCGGCCGCCTCGGCGTATAGGATCGCCCAAACAACATATACGGACCGGCCGCCTCGGCGTATGGGATCGCCCAAACGACATGTACATACATCCATACAGAAAGACCCTAACCCACAAACATGTCCACAGACCTCTAAACAGACCGACTGAATCACATGACGGGACAGGGCCCTGCCGTACCCATGAACGAATATATACAAATGTACTAACAAATATATACCAAAAGTATAAGCTCCGGAATGAGAGGAGCACTCCAAATAGCAGAAGGGGTGTCCTAAACAGGTGGATCACCAAACTGTGCGTCTGTACCTGCGGGCATGAAACGCAGCCCCCCGAAGAAAGGGGGTCAGTACGAAATACGTACTGAGTATGCAAAGCAGAAAATACAGAAAACAAATCTGAGGCATAACGAAGTAGAAGTACAGAACATAAGTATAAATCCAACATATCAAAATTTGTTTACTTTAAAAAAAATATGTAAGTCATGCGTAGGGTACAGAAGAATATGGTCGCCCGCCCGTCGATGGCGCCATAACACAGCATAACACCAGAATGTTTCAAATCTCCGTATCCCCGTCACATATCACAACATAACGCCATACACAGCATAACACCAAATATATGTGGAACACGACCCTCTTTTGCGAGTAGCTCGGTGAACCATAAACACAGCATAACTCCGGAGTATATCTGTCACGACCCAGCCCCGTGGGCCGCGACTGGCACCCTACCTGGGTACCCAGACCAAATCGCATATTCGTTTCCAAATCCAAACTGATTTCATAGTTTTACAAAAGTTATGTCAAATATAATTTATATCGAAAATATGTCTTAAGCGGTCATATCAAATCAAACTCAAACAAAGCGGCGGAATAGGCATCGCCGGTCAAAATACAGATATATACAGAAGGGCCATTTGGGGCCATCATATCAAACAGACCGCTTTAAGACCCGAAAGCAAAATCATACAGTATACACATAGGACCCTCACCCCACAAAGATGACTACAGGCCTCTACGAATTCAAAACATAACATATGGCGAGACAGGGCCCCGCCGTACCCAAACTGTCAAATATCCAAAATATATACAGAGTAGGGAAGTCTGTACCAAGAGTGGACTCCGAATCGAATAAGAGTACTCCGAGAAAGCAAAGAGTGGAGCCTACTGCGGAGGATCACCAAGATCTGCACCTGCGGGCATAAAACGCAGCCCCCGGAGAGAGGGGGTCAGTACGGAATATGTACTGAGTATGTAAAGCACGGAGTACAGAAATATGAATCGAAATCGAAAGCAAATCAGATGTCAAAGTCTGTATCGAAATCATATACATATATATTATGCAAGTAAAATCATGCAAACGCTTAAGAACGTGGTCGCCACTCCGACGCTGGCGCCACACACAGCATAACACCAGAAGGTTTCAAATCTCCGTACATCCCCGAACATAATCATAATCATCGGTGAGCGTATCGCATCCCGAGCCATATCACAGCATAACTCCAAACGGAACCCGGCCCTATGGCGAAGCCTTGGGAACCGTAACACAGCATACGGCCGAATTATCATATGGCGCACGAATCAAAACCGGCCCGGGAACCGGCGAACGAAGTCATAATAAGGCACGAACGGAGTCGTGAGCAAACAAATGCAAATCGTCTTTCAAAATAGTGTTTCAAAACAAAGTAAATTCATAAAGCATATCGTATTACAAAATAGTCGAATACTTAGTCGACATAAAGTTTTATTTCGCAAAGCGTTTCCAAAATGGTCCATATAATTCGAAGTATAAGTTAGCGTATCGAATTGTCCCAAATCTACCCCGCAGGAAGATGTTCCAAAGCTCCGAAGTAATATTTATATCTTTGTTATCAAAGGTGGCCCGAAGGGCAAATCGGGCATTTTTGGGGTAGCGGACCCACCTCGATTCGAAATGAGGTGGCGAGCATATTTTTTTGAGCATTTATATGCCAAGGGTCATACATAATCATTTCTAGGTCACCCGACCACATTTCGATAGGTTTCGGACGAATGGTGGCATACTAGCCAAATTGGAGCCTTTAGGCTTCAATAGAATTGAATGAATAGTGACTTTTCTGTGGATCGGGTTTCGAGGAGCAGAAATGCTCCGGAAGGTCTCATATTCGACTGACACACTAAGATATGCCAAATGAAGGAGTGGGAGGCTTTACATACCTCACAGACGTCGTAAGCTCCTCCAAATGTCTCGTCCCGTTTCGTCAAAAATCTGCAAATGGTCAAAGTTACCAAATGAGATTCTTAGGCTCAAAGAATGCCTTAAACTCCAAAATTGCCTACCGAAATTTCGGCAGCATTTCCCCTATAAATCTAACATCCCCGAGGCGTAGCTCGGCTCAAATTAACCAATTACAACAGCCCACACATCAACAACCAAATCAAACAACAATAACACCATTCTAGTTTCAAAGTTCTACACGACTTCTAAAGTTGGCAACTTTCCGTTCAATGTTCAAAATCCCGATTCTATATTCACATAATTTGTATTCATTTAACCATTCAACACTAGTCAAACACATTCCAAATTCAATCTAGCCATACACGAAATTGCACCAAAATAAATTTATTTCCATAATTCTTCAAAACGTCTAAAATGCACTACGAGCATTCTAACTCATGTAGTTTCATTCCGAATTCATCAACATCGATATAGATTCACATCTAAAGTCCATAACACCCAAGATATACATTGATATACATAAAGATACCGAAGGTATACGCTTTCCGATAATATTCAAAATCATTTTTAAATGCCAATTTCATTCACCAATTAATCATTTACGATATATGGGCCATAACAACACATTCTACCAACTTAAACAAGATCAATTCACACCAATTTTTCCATCTATGGCTCACGGCCAAACCTACTACAAACACACACCCACACGTTTCCATTTATGTCCAAATTACGGGATTCTCGTCTACTTCCAATCCTTAACACATTCACATCAATTCTATAACATTAGAGGGTAGGATTTCATACCTTTCTTGAAACCCCGACTTGTCGAAGACGTCGTCCTCGTGCCAAACTAATTATACCCCGTTGAAGAGGGCCTTGAGTACTTCACAAATATGTAAAGAACAAGATTTTTAAGCCACCACACAAGCTAGGAAAATTTTCTTTTCTTTCTCTCTAACTCACGGCCGAAACCTCACTTTTGGGGGTGTTCTTGATTTTTATGATTTGTAATGATAATTCCAAGTCTTATAATGGATATATATCCTTGTATGGGTCATGTGCTATGCACATGACCTCAACTTAATGGGTTTGGGCTTGCCAAGGCCGGCCACCCCTCTCTTCCTTTGGGCTTCCAAATTACATTTTGGTTTCTTGGCCCAATGCTTAAAAGTCCCGTTTTGTAATTCCCAAAACTAATTTCCGAAGTTCCAAGTTTATCCTCGGCCCTCCCCGAGGTCTTAGCATTAAAGATTACACAACCAACATGGTCATATTCTCAAAAATTAATTTATGTCCTTCTAACACCCGAGTCATAATTATTTCTCGATTTCCAATTGTGCGAAAACGCGGGACATAACAATATCAAAGTGCGCACGATAACAGAACCGGCCCGGGAACCGGCGAAAGATATAACAGAACGCACGAGCAGAGTCATGAGTAACCATATGCATAAAATCATTGTCATAGACTCAAATATAAGTAAATGACCATACTTGAAATTCGAAATGATAATCATACCAAATTCTTTCAAAAGTCGTCTGAATTACATAAAGGAAAGTCGCGGGACCCACGGACGGGTATTGACCCGAGTCGGGCCCGCCTATGAAAAATATACTCATCATATTCCATATAAGCTCCTACAAAAATATGGAAGTAATCCGAGCCTTGCCGTGAAAGATATGACGTTTATAGTCCGAAATTCTTTAAAACACCTTTTTATGCAAAGTTTGGAATTCAATTATTTCAAAGGCATAATGGTTCATATTTCATCAAATCATACATAAGAGTGTCAAGGAATATATAAGGATCATAACATGCTCGGATTTCGGATTTGGAATTTCCTTAAGGCTCTAATCTAGCCTTTGTAAAACTAAGACATGCCAAAAAGAAAGCAGGTTGCTTTACATACCTTGTACGCACTCCAAGCTAGCCAATCTAACGCTAATCCAAATCTACGACTCGGGCTCCCCAAGGTCTACAAATATGCCCATGAATATCCAATGTTAGCCATAGGCACTTAAGTAATTATTCATTCCAAACTAACTCTCAATTCTACAGAAAATTCGGCAGCATTTCCCCTGTAAATAGGTCATCCCGAGAATTTAACTCGCTCAAAAATCAACAACAACAACCACAATAACCAACCTAGTATCATTAATAATCAATCCGAAAGGCAAAACAACATTAGTAGCTCTCTTTTACACCATTCGACAAATTTCCAATTATTCAACTCAATGGCTTACTTTCAAACCACAATATCGTTCGTACATTCGATTATTAACCCAAACCCATACCAACAACATTCGAACATTCTAAACAATTCACATAATATTTCCAACAATCCACAATATTTTTTTTTTCCAAAACAGCCCACAGTTCCAACATCAACATATGAAACTTATTTACACATTCAAATCCAAAACAGTCCACGAATTGGACTGCTTTCCTTCATCACACATAGCATTTCCTTTACACATCAAACCCACATGTTTACAATGCAAACAATACACCACAATGTCCATAACAATCAACAACTAAAGCATCAATTAAATCAGTCCACTAATTTTCCTAAATCAGCCCCTACACGGCTTCAATACCAAATATACAAAATTCCAAAATTTTCATTCCTTTCAAACACACTACAACATTCAAACCATCCTTAATACATGTACAAGAAATTCAAACATTACTTCACATAAGCCCTTCACACGGCTAACTTTAAATTTCAACAACAACATTCAATACCAACATGCACCATTTTATACCTATTCACAATGCATCCAACTCATTCTAAATGTAAAAGAAATAACCAATTCTTACCTTGAATACTTGGCTTCAATTTGTGTCTTAAATTCCTATGCTTATTCTTGCTTCTCCACCTCCTTCTCCTTGTCTTCTCCTTAGAATATTTATTAGCAACAAACTAATTTTTTTTTTTAATCATCAACCTGGCCGTGCACAGCCATGGATGTGTTTACTAGTTCTTGGTAGCTGATTGTTTTTTTTTTTTTTTCTAAATGACTTAAAAGATGTCATTTGCACTATGCCCTATTCCCTATATATTCTTTCCAAGGGTGTTACGCGTACACCCTTCTTTTGTGACTCACATTGCACTATGTTTTGTTACTTTTCAGATTTTTGGTACTTTTTTTTTTTTTTTATAAATTCGGGTGGGGCCCACATGGCCCTTTAGGCTTAATTAATGAAGTGATCAATTTTTTTTTTAATCCCACTTAATAATCTAATCATGGTTAATTTACCCCTAATCTCCAATAATATTTTTATACCAATAAAATTTATAAGCAACTTGTGCATTGAAACAAAATCGGGAATTAAAAGTCTCTACCTCGCGCCTTAAAATAATCTTGTCTTAACTTATCGCGTTTATTTTAAAACGTCTCAATGTATGGAAATATGGGTTATAACACAAAATTAGCCCAAATACCACAAGACTTGTATTACCGCAAAACTATTGTACTTTCTCCATTGACTTTCTGTCTAGTGGAAGTACACTTAATGACAACATCGATTTGAAATAGTGGACTTAGTTTTGGATTTACACTCTATAACGAAATAAAAATGATGAGTAATGTTTAAAAGTTTCAGGCTTGGCAATATGTTTCTATGACAAAGAAAAAAGACAAAGAAGAAACTAAAATAAGTTCTAAATGGTGAAACAAGCATGGAGAAGGAAAAATACAAGATTGGTTAGATAAAGGAATGATAGTGTGTAGGATAGCTAGTGGAAAATAAGCTTGTCTTATAGTAATAGTAATTATATCCAATGATCTGATCTCACCCCATTCCTCCACTATAGTGGTGGATTCAATCATGGGCTCCCGATTTTAACTGAATCAGTGTTTCAGGGTGTGCAAAAACAAATATAGATAAATTTAGATTTACATTTTAGAATTTACTCTTTCCATTTAGAATCCGCAACATCTAAATTCTGAATCTACAACTATCCAGAAATGGGAGAATGTTTCTAGGGCTAGGTTAAGGTAAAGGCTATGAAATTGGAGACTATAGAGCTTCACTATGGCCAAGCATAAAGCCAAAGTAGGGTATCTTATCTTATTGATAATAAGGCATGGGAGAAGACAAGGAGCGGCCAAACTTTACTTGGAAGAGTGTCTTGGTTGTCAATTTGGTTTGGAGCATCACTTTTGTAAACAAACAAACACTCCTAACAGACTTCTTCACTCTCAAGTGAAGTCACTTTGGGCAAAGGGATATGCTGTACAGATGACCATATAATATGTATTTGAGCATTATACAAATGAAATTGTCTTCTTCCTTTCAATATGAAGCTTTAATAAAAGAGTCTGATGATGCTTGCTGCATTATGTTTATTAGGAGGCCTTTTCACACAACCAAAAAATCTTAATGTGCGCGCAGATGACCTAATTTGTGGTCCATTAGTGCTAGTCAAAATAGTATTGCAATAAATTGAGCCACATGGTGAAAGTTCATTAAAGTAGAGATCCATGGTGAGATGATCTATGCGAACCCTTTTAGCTTCTCCATGTCATTTGAGTAGAAATTATATGCACCGTGAAAATATTTATACAATTAAGTCGGTGATAAAAAAATATGAGTAGAATTTTTTAATAAATATTATTTAATAACCTAATAAAAATAATAATTAATTTGCCAATAAAGATTATACTATACTAATTAATTTTCTGTCATGGTTTATTCGTTTCCGTTGTTCTTTTTTCATATTGCTTTTAATTGTTTGTTCTTATGCCGAGGGTCTATCGGAAACAACCTCTTTATCTCTCAAGATAGTAAACTCTGCATACTCTATCCTTTCTAGACCTCACTTTGTGCGATTTTAGTGAGTATGTTGTATGTTGTTGTAGTTGTAATAACGTAAAAGATCTTTTCACAATCTTGTGTATAGTAATTTAAATCCTTGTCAAAATTAACAGTGTAAGGATAGGTCAAACAAAATGTGTAATCATAGGAGATACACTTGATACCGATTGGTTTGGTGCAACCCCTTAAGAAGAAGTGGTTGAGCAGCTTTCTCGCACCAGAAATCTAGTAAGTTAACTAAAAGAAAAAAAGATTGAGAACAGTCTATTTTAATGTTTCAGCATGTTCTAGCACTAATCAGTGCATTTAGTACAATAGATAAAGTCATAAGAAAGTGAAATGTGGGGCCTAATGATTTCAATTTCCATCTAATTAATTTTTTTCATATGTAAAAGTCGATGGTAAATTTAATATCACGAGGTGATGAATGGAGAACTTAATTAGTAGGGATCTAGTAGTTCAATTGATTGACTACTTGAATTTTCACCTTGTTAGTAAGAATTCGAATCTCTACATTGTAATTCCCTACCCCATGTAATAAAACATTTTTTCCCCATGTAATAAAACATTTTTTTAAGAAAAAAAATGGAGAAACTTAATTATGGTAGGAAGTATTTCATCTAGAACCTATGTTGTATGAATTTGAATCAATTCGCAAGATCAGTTGATTTCGACTACTTAGATAAAATAAAAAATAAAAAATAAAAAAGAATTCATACTAACAAGTCATCCCTCTTAGCATGACAAAGTCATGCCACAGCATCAGTTACTTGTACTAACCTTTCTTTTAACCGATCAACTTTACGTTGCACACAATTTAACCAAACTCGATTATGCAAATGCAACCTTTACCGTTTTGGCCCCTCAAAATGATATCTTTTTCAAGTGCTTAATCACTGATAATGTCAAATCTGAAAAATCTCAAGCACGCATCGTCCCTTTTTCCTCAGAAATAATCATAGAGTTTAACTTCAGTGAAAATGAATTTGCACTATCAAAAACCGTCGTAAACATAATTACTTATAATTATCCATAACAAGTGTATTTATAATCTATGTTGATCGGACTCTCCAAAAATACCGCCGCAATCGTGTCGGAATTTCAAAATGCACTAATTTTGAAGAATCCGACACGCACCGTCGACATTTTTAAAGATTCCGAGCAAAATAGGTTATAACTAGTTATATTACACTAAAAGTATAAAGTTCATCACACTATCCAGGTATACAAGTTAAATCCATAATCATACTGCGTATCATGTAGACTTCAGAGAGCAAATTTAGGCACAAAATAATGTGCAAGCACATGTTTGTTCTCAACAATTGTTCATTGTTTAAGTACAGAATTAATGTATAACTACTACTTCTCCAAGCTACAGCTTGGAGAGTATAGCAAATTATTAAAAAGAAATCCCAAATAGACAAAGTTTACAGCTAAACCTTGCACTAATGTTGCCGGCTAAAACAAGCACAAAAAGGGCTGGAACCTTCATTATACCCTCCCAAAAATGTGATTATTTTTGTTTTTAACAATAAGTCAGTCACATACTAGCGAATAGCGATTAGTGCTATGAGTTGCCTGCGCCGGCAACAATATGCTCAATACTCCTTAGCTCGTTAATGCTGTCAACTTTGTTTACATGACTACAAGTGTGAAATAGAATAAAGTACAATTGAAGTTAATTTAAGGAAGTTTCTCTTGGTACAATGAAAAATATTTTCTTGAAAAATAAGTTACCAAAAGGATGAATGCGACTTTTCTCATTTTAGGATAGGGGTTATTTTTTCTTAATTATCTCAGCTTTTAACTTCACATCACTGTTCAACTAATTTATATGTATACATTATTATTAATCTTTACTACTCAAAATTTGATCAGATCACAATCTGATTTGATAACGTTGTTTTAGTCTTTAATGGATACGGACTATTTTCATTTATAGCTTCAATGTTTCAATAGAACACTGGAAAATATTTTTGAGAAAATAATTAATCATTTCCAATATAGCAAGAGTTGTGTTTGCGAGTTTGTGCAAAAGCATTTAGGATCACAAAGTTTTAATTCACATGCGAATGACCACGATGAAGGAAATTGGCGGGACCCTACACGTGGATCATAAGGAATTCAAGATTTATCTTACTATAGATATCTTGCAAATTTTATTATATATGCATATATAATTCAAATTAAGAATAATAAGTTGAGTTAAACGAACGTAACTAGTCCCTTGCATCCAATGTGGATCTTATTGGAGTCTTGAGGTAAACAGAATAATAGAAAAATAAATCAAAAGTGTAAAAGAATAACGGCCAGAGAGTGGAACCTTTTTAAGTACTGATTTTAACTTGGAGTTGATAGCAAGACAAAGGAAAGAACAGTTATAGTAGCAGTTGAGGGCTTGAGGAAGAGCTATAGCTAAAGCTCAGCTCAACCATAGAGATGCTCAATAATATGAAGGGTCCATATCAGCCGTTGGATTTGAGTTGGCGTGGGATTCTGAGTTGAGTACACATGTTACTAGTATACCATCTTTTCTTTACCTTTTTCTTTTTATCTTTGCTTCCATGCATGGATATCTCCTCCTCCAACTTCCAAATATAGTGTTTTAGACATAGAGAGAAGTGGTAGTATAATAATTTATCTGCTTTTAGTTTGTTCATCCCCATCATTAGCAACAAAGGTAACTGAGTACCCCGATGGCCCTACAAAGTTTTCTTCATATTTCATCTACCTAAAGAGCTAAGCTATAGCTAGTACTAGTAGCAGAGGGAGGAGACATTTCCCTCTAGCTACTTCAGCTTTTATCTTCTTTCTTGCTTTATCAGATCTTGCTCTTGATCAAAAAAAATATTCTTTGATTCAGAATCTTGATTCCCACTTCATATTACAGCTTCTTGATCTGGCTTTAGTTGGTTGTCCTGTTTCTACTCTGTTCCCTTAGAGAGCTCTTTTCTTGTTGGTCTACTAGAATGACATATAAAGTTTTGGCATTTGGAGTTTGTGAGGAATACTAGTGAGAAGCTGGACTTTTTCTTGATCATCTGATCCAATTCTTGTTTATTTTTTTCCTCAATTTATATTTAATGGGAGAAGATCAAGAAGTGAAACATGTGTGCAAGTTGTGTAACAAAAGATTCCCATGTGGTAGATCTTTGGGGGGTCACATGAGGTCTCATTTGATCAATGAAAAGCATAGCAAAAAGAAGCAGCTTGATTCTATCAGGAATGGTGATTTTAGTGAAGGTGTTTATGTGCTGAGGGAGAATCCCAAGAAGACTTCAAAGGTAAGTGAAGATACTTTGCTTACCAATGAGAAGAGAATTTGCAAAGAATGTGGAAAAGGCTTCCTATCTTGGAAAGCCTTATTTGGCCACATGAAGTGCCACTCAACAAGAATCTCATCAAAGAACAGTGTGGAAGAAGATTCTTGGAATACCCAATCTGATAGTAATAAGAAGAAAAGATCAACATCAACAAGGATCATGAAAAGGTACATGGCTGCTGCTACAACTTCCTCCACTTTAACTGTTTCTACTAATAACTCCGAGCAAGAAGAGG
The DNA here is from genome assembly GCF_019175385.1 of Lycium barbarum. Classification (NCBI taxonomy): domain Eukaryota; kingdom Viridiplantae; phylum Streptophyta; class Magnoliopsida; order Solanales; family Solanaceae; genus Lycium; species Lycium barbarum. The sequence continues at coordinate 81,899,483 of NC_083343.1, forward strand.
AAGTTGCTATGAGTTTGATAATGCTCTCAAGAGATGTAGCAAATTGGGTTCCTCTAAATGAGTGTTCTGATGCTAATTCTCAGTTTCTGCAAACTCAATCACATATACTAACTCATCAAAAGAAGAGCTCCAACTCTATGGATGGTGAATTTGTCAAACTGAAGAATGTCAGAAATGGGAAGGCAGAGCAAAATATTAGAGCTTCTGGGATTCCAAAAGAAGTTCCAACTGATAAATTTCTTGGAGATAACAAAGAGAAAGAGACAATTGTAGATAATGGATATAGAACTGAAGTTGAATTTCCCAACAAGTTAGTCAAGTTAAAGATTGATTCTGATCAGAAAGAAAATTATAGCAAGAAAAGGAGCTTTGAAAAAAATGTTTATGATTGTGAGCAGAAATTCAAATTCGAGTGTACTAGTTGCAAAAAGACATTCCACTCTTACCAAGCTCTTGGAGGTCACAAAGCCGGCCACAAAAAGCTTAAAGGCTGTGAAAACAGTAATATTAGCATTGTACACTTGCAAAATCAAGCTGCTGACAGCAAGCTTATCAAGAATTTCAGCAATGATACTACTATCGATGAATCGGGGGAAAAAGTTGAGGCAAATTGTGTTACCACGAAGCAAAAGGGGCATGAGTGCCCAATTTGCTTCAAGATTTTCCAATCAGGCCAAGCTTTAGGTGGTCATAAGAGATCCCACTTGATTGCTGAAGCCAAAAACAACGGTATTCGAGCAGTTGAAATACATAAGCCAATACCAGAAATCAGAGACTTCCTGGATCTCAACCTGCCTGCTCCTGTTGAAGAAGAGCATATTGAGTTCCAGCCATGGTGGATTGGAAGCAGCCATAAACATGATCAACTAGTTGGCCTACTATCTTAACTCATCCAAGTGTATAGATTTATTAATTCTTTACATAATTGAAGTGTTCAATTCACCATTTAGCTCCATTAGCTTCTAAGCACCATTCTACATCTTTTATCCATTTTTAGTTAGAGAATGAAAATCTTATCTTTACTAGATAAAAGCTTCTTTTAAATACATTTTAACTTCTACTTGAACTAGACTTGATCTCAGGAGTTCAATTTTTTTTTTCAAGGCTGTGTACACACTTTTTTCAAGGTTGTGTGCACATCACCCTCCCCAGACCCTATTTGTGTGATTACACTGAATATGTTATTGTTGTAATAATTCTTAGTTCTTTTTCTTGATGTTGAAGGGAAATGAGTGAGGTGTTGACACAAGGCATCAAGTCATGAAGAAGAGAAAGGGTATATTTATAGTATAAACAAAAATTAGGAGTGAACTCAAAGGTGGTTGTTTAGTCACCTACCATAGAAACATTACAACCCATCTCATTTTCCTTTTTTTTTGTTTTTCTTCTTAATCTCAGTATTTTAATGTTTTATTAAAAAGTTAACACAGCTGAAAAGGAAGATTAAGTAGATTGGACCACCTCATCCTTATGGGAAGCTTGGTCTTACCACCAGAAATTCAATTATTAAAGGGAAAAATGTAAGCAATGAGTCATCACAAACTCAATATTGTTCATTCACTAAATACACTTTAAACTTGAACACATAACTAGACTTGCCATTTGTTTAAGAAAGAAATTTGATGCTGGGTTATATTATTGTGTTCTTATTAATCAAAAGTGCTATAATTTGGTTCACTGCCTTCACTATATTAAGCAGTGTTGCTTGTGTATCATCGACCAAAAATTGTGAAGGACTTTAGTTATTATGTCTGGCCCCAAAAAGATATTTTATTTCCTTTTTCCCCTTTGATTTTCCATCTTTTTTTCTTTTTCTTTTTTCTGTCAATTTAGTTATTCTTCATTTTCTATTGGTATATTTGGGAAGAAAACGCTTTAGGTTAATTTCTTAATTGCGTCTTGGCTACATTTTATGTTAATTGTTATTATCGTTGTTATTGTTATTATGGATGTTACTATTGTTGTTGTTGTGGTTGTCGCTTTTATTGTCAAAAATAACAAATAATATTTACAAGTCAGTTAAGTGCTTGAGACTTTCTTTAACTGCATATCAACACAATTTATTTGTTTTTTCTTGTAGAAAAACAATGAAGTCTATCAAAATCAGAAAGCGAGTGACTGACTTCAAGCTTTATTAGGGACTCGTCTCATTCGAATCAAACAAAATTCAATAGATGAAGATTTCTATTCAAAATTAGCCTATTAATTGCATTTGTTCCTTTTCTTTTGCTTTTACTACCACTTATTTGCTTTAAACAATTTGATTCATCCAAATCGTACAGAGTCTTGCACATGCTGATTCTTCAGTAATATAACCATTCTTATGATTAATAACGAAAAATTAATATTTAAAAATTGTTTATTGAGAATGACCGGGAAGGTGGATTCAATGACATTTTCCTGAGAAACGAACTCTTAAAATCTTTCATACCAAAGAGATGATAAATATCCACTCTAGAACAATTTATTTTAAGGTATAATTATATGGTATCTGATACTCACTGACTCAACTAATTCGAATTCGTGCTGCAGAAGGCTCATTAAAAGGGGGCGCGCTCGCTGCCAAGGATTTTCCGTTCTCAGTGCTAGAACACCCGAAACCTCTGTTAAGAGTGGAGGGATCCCATCGCACTTGTTGCTAATCTCACTAATCAACACCAGTTAGACAAAGTTCGAAGTCAAAATGATTTACTGCTATTGGTATTACAAAAGTTTCTTCTTTATAGTGTTTAAAACCGCAGGAGGGGAAACGCAAATAAATATAGAAAGAGTGGTAAAAACTGCAAAATCTGATACATAAAAACTGAGTTTACATTCAATACATTATGTCAAAAATATTTACACAATCAAATCACTTATCTTTATATTAAGCATTAATTCATAACCTAATACAAAAAGTAACTAACGTGCAAGGATAAGTTCAACTACACTAATAATGTAAGAATTATTTACAATGTCCGCTTGTATAAAAACAATGGTATAAAGTTTGAGAAACCTATCCATTTTGGAAACCTGGCCCAGTTTGGCCATTCCTTGTATTTACACAAATCTTAAGCACCTAAGGTAACTAAGTCAAAACTCAAAAGAGTTCTCTACAGAAACACAGACTGGTGCTAAATAAAGAAACAATAGCAACTGTACGGATTGAAAAAAGTCCAGGCATAACTTAAGTTACTGTAACACCCTTGCAGAATAGCTTCTTACATCTAAGTAAAAATTTCCTCCTTCCATCAATTATGATATACAAGAAATTCTGGAATATATACTCAGCAAGAAGCATCTTTAGGAAGTTCAGCCAACAACATTGACGTAACTTTAGCATCACTCAGCTTAAGCCGTGACCATCTCTTCTGCTCTTGTAACTCCAAGCTCCATCACCAAATACTTCTTCGATCATAGTGTGGGTTGGTAATAAGTCAACTTCATTCTTGGCACAGCACAAATACCCGATATCCCATTCTTTAACACCGCACGGTCCCAACAAAAAGTCATGCCCATTGTCGCTGCCAATACAGGCAAAATCACTTGCCCAATGTCTACCATTGACAGTCTTTCCTAGAGGTGTTTCTGGAGCTACCCCCGGCGCATCACGTGTACAGGAGCCATCATAACTACCAGCTTCATCTGAAACGCCTCTGTTTAGATGCTGAATAGTGGGTTTAGAACTGCAGTTAGTATCAAATAATTTATCAGGGCATTCTGCTGCCGACAACTCAGTGAAGACCTTCCTGCTACCAAAGCCTAGAGGTTTATAGACTTCCCAAACTGTGAAACCAACATTCTCATAATATGCCTGAATATCATCCCTATAAATCTCATTACAGCCAAGACTATTGTTATATTCTGGTGATTCTACCACAGAATCCTCATCTTCATCCGTCATATTATCTTTGTCATCAGCAGTGTCATCAATCTCCTGCCATTCATCATTATCACTGTCGACGTTGGATGGATCAAATCTGTTCTGCTTGGCACGTTTTCGCAAAATAAAGATGTTAAAGTAATAGCTGACAAGTTCCTTCCTGGTCCGTGAAGGAAATTTGATAGCAAGCTTGTTCCAGAAATCCTTGCCTAGAGAAGCAGGATTTGAGAATACAACCTCATGAAATAAATCCCCTTCCTCTTCACGCCATTTCTCTGTCACTACCTCTCCCACACCACAAAAACCCAGCCTAACGAATGTCTCCTCACCAAGGGATATCTTAAGTTTTTCTCTGGCTTCCTTGATGTGCAGTCGAACACATTTCATGGAACCTTTATCCTCACAAGAACATTCAACTCTTTCCACCCCAGCAATCTCCCCCTTGTCTGCAGGTAACTCTGCATTATGCATTGGAATGATACACGTCCCTGCAAGTTTATTTTCATCACAAAAATGATCAACACGATAAGATTCTAGAGCTTGAGAAGGAAGATTCATGTTCTCATGTGTTTCCTCCATGATAGGTTCATCCTTACTACTGTGTCCACTCCATTCAGGCAATTCAGCTTGGAAATCTGGTCCAATAGGAACCAACTTTTGAGGAGAATTTCTCAAAAGAGAGAAATATACCTCCCTCGGATGAGTAATAGTCCTCGATGGAATATAATATTCAGGTGACCTCAATGTGTCAAAAGGCACCTCAAACCCGATGTCTTCTTCACTAGTGCTACTAGTGGGCCAAGAAGAGTTTGAAGCAGAGCCATCAATGCATGTATCGACATCTTGATCAGGAGAAAAGGGAGTTTCAGCAATGTTGCCACTATCAGGTTTCTTGTTATTACCTCCATCTCCACCTATTATAGGATATGGAACAGTCCAAAACCAAGAATCAGATAAAGGATAAGAGCAACTAAAAGTGCAAAGCCTATATGGCAACCTAAAATGAAACTGCTCGAAGTGTTTAAATGAAGTCTCAGGGAGTAATATTTTGCCAGTAATTAAAAGCATCACAAATATAGACAACCAACAAGCTAGCAAAATGTGAAGCATTTCTGAAGATTCACTCCTTCACCTGAAGCACAACGCTTCATCATAGCCACTGATTCATGATGAAAATAGTCCAAAACCGGAACTAGCCGACTGTTCGATTCTACATGTCTTGGCTGCTTCGATGAAACCTCATACAACTTCTCTTCACTATATGGCCTCTTTTGCACCATATTTAACTGCAAAGGGAATTGAAATAAGATACTGAATTTGTAAAAAACCTGGTGGTAAAAGGTTGTTCCACACATTCGAAAAACATGCAATCAACGCATATAGAACCATAACTGCATAATACATCCAGAATTTTAAATACTATATCAATGCAAATTAATCCCTTAAAAATATTTAAATGCTATATCAATTTCAAAAGAGACAAATGGCGCCTTTTTCAAAGTGCCTTGTTATGTGTCACTTGAGCCGAGGGTCTTTGAAACAGCCTCTCTATCACCATGAGGTAGGGGTAAGGTCTATGTACACTCTATCTTTCCCAAACCCCACTTGTGCGAATAACATTGGATATGTTGTTGTTTTTTTAAAATAGACAACTAGCGAATGCTAGAGGAAAAAACATATCAAAGCCATAGTTATTGGCAAAATTGAGCATTTGCCCATTAAACATCCGTCCATATGCGTAGCCAAAGAAAAAACTAAGCAGGATACTCTATTAACAGTGAATACGTTATGCCATTAGAACAGTAATTTAACTATCAACAACTATGTCAAGTCAGAGCAATTGAGCTCAGCCAAGCAAGATGTCAGTCTAAAGTTTCTAATTAGTCCACACCCTTTGCTCAAAATTGGAAATAACATTCAATTGGTTATCTTATAAGTAGACCTTTAAAAATGAAAGACAAACTAATATAAGTCTAATCGTATCATATAAGCAGAATAAAACAAATAGATAATACTGCTGGACACAGCTTAAGTACCTTAATAATGAGGTCAAATTGGGCAGGCAGAATTCTTTTCAATTTGGGATTTTTACAGAAATTTTTAAATATTGTGTTCAATCGAGAGGAAAAAAGGAATAAATTATAATAACAATATAATTAAAAACCCTAACCCTAGATCCCCAATTTTGACTCTACGCCTCGATCAAAATCAAAATAATCAAATCAACCAGAAATTAATTCTGGATATCAATAAATTAAAGAAAGGAAAGATTAAAGAAGAAACCCCCTAAATCAAAAACTTACAGGGCAGATCGAATCTTTCTTTCTTTTTTTTATAATAAAATTAAAAAAGGGAAATCGAAGAAAAACAAAAGAAATGATTAAATTACAAAAAATAACACGGGAATAGAACAGATCTGAAACCCTAATTCGAAATTCAATATTCCAAACGGCTAAATCCAAAAAGGGTATCGATCGATAGAGAAAGAAACGAATTAGAAGAATTGGGGACTGATTTGAAGATAGAGATGAAAAATTGAGGTTGATTTGAGGAAGAAAGAATGTAGGTTTTTGGAATTGGGGGAAAATTGTCGGCGATGAAAAAGGTAAAGCTAGGGTTAGCGATAGTCTGTTTGGCGAAAATAGTAACGGGACTTGTCAAAAAGGGAACGGTATTTACAGCTAATTACACTTAAATACCCTAAGGATGTGGAAAAAATGGCTAATTCGTTACTCAAATACAGGGTGGGCACAGTTTGGGCCAACCCGAAATCCAAACCGAAGTCCGAATTTTTTAAATATTTGGTTTGAATATTTGGATTTCGGATTTTATTTTTAAAATTTATGAATTTCGGATTGGATATGAATTTAGTACTACGGATTTTTGGATATCCGAAAATCCGAAATTTTTATACCTTATATCTTGCCCTACCTATATCATATGTGCCCAGTACTAATAAGTCTAGTTTCTAAAGGTCTAATGGATTAGTACCTAAGGCCCTACCTATTAAACTATTAAGTCCAATATACAATTCTCTACTAAATCAAATATAATATAGGATTTTCTTACTTCTCATGTCTCAAAAGTCTCACGTTAGTGTGACCACGGTAGAGTTCGTTGTTATTTTTCCAGATGACTACTTAGAATTTATTTTGTTCATTTTCACTTTTCCAGAATGCTTTTGTTTGATATGGATTTATTATGTTGGGCATGACTTGGATTTGTTAATCCTAATTTGAACAGGAAGGCTTTTTTTACTGAGCAATTAAGATTTAGATTTACCCCTGTGAAACTAACACATGAATTTCGTTCATAATAAGTTTTCCTTAAGTCTCAAGAATCAAATCCGAAAATCCAAAATATCCAAACCGAACTTAAAATATCCAATCCAATCCGAACTTATTTGGATTGGATTTGGATTGTAATTTCTTCAATCCGAAAACCGAATATCCAAACCGAAAATTTCATATCCAATCCGATGGCCCGAACGCCCACCCCTACTCAAATAGGACGCGTTCTATGGGCTATAAGAGCTGGAAACTGATTTGTTCACTTCCACTTGAAAGTAAGCGCCAGCGTCCCCACCCCTACAAATAAAAATAAAATAAAAAATTCAAAAAAAAATCTAGAAATTATACTTTAAACTGTTTTAACTTGAATCAAGGGTATATCGGAAACAATCTTATTACCTCCCAAGAAAGGTAAGGTGTTATATCCCGTGTTTTCACACGTTGGAAAAAATTTGAAAATATTCTTGACTTGTAAGAAATAAGGTCATAATTAATTTTTATTTGACATAGGAGTTGTGTATGAAAGAATATTAATGTGGAAGTGTCGAATAAGGCTAAGGGCAAATTTGGAATTTTGGAAATTAGTTTCGGGAATTACAAAATATGATTCACAAGTCATTGGGCTCAAAAAATTGAAATGAAATTGAGGCCCAAAGTTGAGAGCATGGCCGGCCAACATGGCCATGATCCAAGTCCAATTACTTGGTCATGTGCTTGGTCATGTGACCAAGTCTTCATATTATATTTATTAGAAAATTCAAGAACTTAGAGTGATAAGAAGACAAAGTGAAAACAAGAGAGAAAGAAAGAGGGGTTTCGGGTTTGAGGTGCAAAAATCACCATCAAAAATCTTGCCTTAAAAATTTTTCTCTTGTTGAATTCCTACTAATTCAAGGTCCCTTCTCAACTTGGTGTAGTTGTTTTGGAAGAAAGAGGCCTTGGTTCATCAATTTGATCTCTTATTCAAGTAAAGAAGACTATAGAAAAAGGTAAGAATTTATCCCTTATTATTGTGTTATGGAGTCTTGTTTGTGTTGTAGTATGTAGAAATGTGTTGATTGTATGGAGAAATGGAAGTTTGCAAAGTGGGTGTGTGTTATTAGTGTATGGCCGTGTGTATGTATAAGTTGTATAGCCATAATGTGTTGAATTTGTGTTATATTCTAGTTGTGATTGTGGTGAAATGCATATTGAAAATGAAAGTGGAATGAATTGAGTTGGAGTGATAAAAAGAGCACATGGCCGTGTGGTGTGTTGGAGTTGGAATGGAAATGAATCAAGTTTGTGTAATGTGTTAGTTGTGTTATTGTGATTCTTGCAATGTAAATGAAAGTAAAATGATATAAGTTTGTTATGAAATGGAATGTAGAAGTTTATGTCGTTTTAGAATGATTTTACGATATTATGAAAATGAAGTTATTAAGTTGCAAATTATGATGAGTATTGATGAAGTTGGAAGCTAGAAACATATTATGAATATGTTTGTTAAAGATTAGAAGTTTTGAGTGAATTATGACTTTGGCGGAAAGTTGTATATTATGTATATCGTGTGTATAATGTGAGGAAACGATATGAAACGCTTCTAAACTATGTTGTGATGATCTAGTTTGATAATGAATGTGAAATCATTGAAATTGGTTTGGAAATTGAAGTTGAAATGAAGGTTATGGCATTATGTCGGCAAGTAGAACTAGTTGTGCCATATTGTGTTTCTAATGTTTGTTGTTGATGTTGATGTTGTTGTTTGGGCTGTTGTTGATGATTTTGAGCCGAGTTGAATCCTCGGGGATGCTATATGTATAGGGGAGGTGCTGCCGAAATTTCGGTAGACATATATGAGTTAAATTGAATTCGTAACATCTATAACTTACAATTGGTAAATGTGACCATTTGCAGATTTTTGACGAAACGGAGAGTGAGCTTGGATAGGCTTAAAAAGCTCAAAAGGTATGTAAAGCTATCCCGAGTCTTCTTTTGGCATGTCCTAGAAGTACTAGGATCGGATTTACGCCTCGGAGGATATTCTGCTCATCGGAATCCGCGTCTGAAATTGTTACATTTTCGTTCAATAGAATTGAACCCTTTTTGTATGCTTTCTTGAAAATTATGCAAACCTTCCCCAAACTTTATGAAAAGTTATAGAATGTCCGTAGAACCTTCGTAGGTGACCCCATAAGCTGAAAATGCGTAATTTGAGCCCACCGCCTTGTTTGTTCCGAGGTGGGCCCACTACTCCCGGTTTTACCCTTATTGTACTTAAGGCTTGTTTTCGAGCAGTTTCGAAAGAAATGTTCTGACTACTCCTTTAACTACTAAACAAAGACTGCTTTAAATACTCCATTAAGTCTTATAAACTGCTTTGACACTCGGAACGATTTCAGAAAGATTATGCTTCTGTAATTCATTGGATTGGTTTGTCATTGGTATGCCTCATTGAGTCTCTGAAAATATTTATAATGTTTTAATTGCATTTAGTCTCTCACTACTCCATTCGTGGATGCCCCAATGTTTCCCACACTGAGCCCGGGCCAGGATATGTTGTCAAGCGTGATCCTTTGCATTGTTCGCCGTGCCTCGATGTGAGGGGGCAGGTATACGCGTACATGGGTTTGTGGAGTATGCTGTGCCATGTACGCTTGTTCTGATATGATTTACTATGGCCATCTGATATGACATATTATGTTACGGGGTTATGCCCCTATTCTGATTCTTCTGTGTTGTGGCACCAACGTCGGGAGGGTGGCCACGTTCTGTTTGCCGAGTCCCTTGGCAGGGGCCGGATTTGATATGAAATATGTTTCTGTACACACTCTGCATGTTTTAAAAATACGTATCTGATACTTTGGATTTTCCGTTTACTTTCTATATGTTCTGTACCAGTTATGATTTTGTCCCCGTAATTCAGGTTTTACATATTCAGTACATATTTCGTACTGACCCCCTTTCCTCGGGGGCTGCGTTTTCATGCCGCGCAGGTACCGACGACAGGTTTGCTGATCCGCCCGCTTAGGATCTTATTCTGCTATTTTGGAGCGCTCTTTTCTCCAGAGCCCATCTTTTGGTACAGACTGTCATCACTGTATATGTATATTCTCGTTCATGGGTACGGCGGGGCCCTGTCCCGTCATATGATTCTGTCGGTCTGTTTAGAGGTCTGTGGACGTGGTTGTGGGTTGGGGTCTTTCTGTACAGATGTGTGCTTATGTTGTGTTTGGGCGATCCCATTCGTCGCGGCGGCCTGTCCGCATATATTTAAATGTTGCTTTGTTGGCCCTGTGTGGCCTTTGTTGGTATTTTCTGCGTGCAGGGTATATGAAATAGTCCGTAAAACAAAGGAAACTCTACCGAAATTTTTTTTCTGGGAATTCTCTAAATTTGAAATAAAGCCTTGTCGGCTTCTGCCATATACTAGAATGCGTTTGAGTGCCCAGATCGGGCACTAGTCACGGCCTACGGGGTTGGGTCGTGACATAAGGTCTCCATACATACTATCCTTTTCAGACCCCATCTATGGAATTACACTAGTATGTTGTTGTTGTTGTTGCTGCAAATTATGTTTTGCAATTTTTTCAACCAAAACGCCACTGGTAGTTTTGATTGGCCTTTTCTAGGATAAACTTCACAGATGATTATTTAATTTTTATTTTATTGCTCCAAAATTATTTAATTACTTTTTTGCAACGAAATATTTAGAGCCTGTTTGGAAAGCCACAAGGGAATTAGAATTAGGTGTAATTACACAGTTTGACATGTTTGTTTGGACAGATAATTATCAAGTTAGAGGAGAATAGGGTGTTATTGGGAGGGTGTAGAGTGTGGGGTGTTGAGAATTGGGTGTAATTACATTGAAACTTTTTAATTTCTTTTAGTTTATTTTAATTTCTTTTCTTTTAAGTTTATTTTTTTATTTCTATATATATATATTTTTTTTTATTTCTATATTATTTTTATTTCTTTTATTTTAAACATATTTTTTATTTCTGTTATTTTAATTTCTTTTCTTTTAAATTATTTTTTATTTCTATTATTTTAATTTATTTTTTGCTTTTACTTTTTAAATTGGTTTTTTTTTACATAGTTATATTTCATCTCTTTTTCCAAAATTTGCTTCTTGTGATTCCATATAATTGCTCGTAGTTTTTTATTTTTTATTTGTTTTCTTTATTTTCTTCATTTAACGTAACTGTGTTATTGTAGTTTTGAAACTACACCTCTTAATATTAGAAAAAATGAATCGTTAACAAACTTGACATATAACAAGTGATGCATCAACGCATAATTTCGATATTAAATGAGGTTATAGACTTGTGTTTTCCTTTTCTTTTGAATTATATTTACTTAAGTTATGTTGGAGCTTACGTTATGTTATGTTGGAATTTGACATAACGGTATTATGTAAAAAATTGGATTTGAATTTATGTTATATTTTCGGTTCCAATTTATTTGTTTCATGAGTATTGACTTGTTATTTCACATTGCATGCTGTTCATTTTTCAATTAGAATTGATAGGTTATTTTTTAGCCAAACATTTGAATAATGTTATGAAATTATATTTATAAATTTTAATTTTTTTTCTCAAACTTGTCTATGATATTCTTATAGATGTATGCTTTTAGTTTTAATAATTAATATGAAATATATATCAATTATTTTTTATAACATTAGTTACAAATATATGATTATTAATTAATATATTTTCAAGAAACAATATGTATCTTAAATATCTAATTTAGTATCATTTATAATGGCACACATTTGTCAAATATTAACTTTTAATTTTGATAATTAATTTTTATTTTTAATATTTAATCATACTGTGTAATTACACTTGTGCAACCAAACAATACGCTTGTAATTACACTGTAATAACTTTATGACAAACAAACATGTCATCGTAATTATTATACTATGTAATTACTAGGTTGTGTACTTACTACCCTAATAATTACACCAATTCCAATTACCAAGCGGCTTTCCAAACAGACCCTTAGTTTTCACGAAAATTACTAAATTATTTTCTTTGACTAACTATAACAGAAAGTCATTAGTACGGAGCAAATGAGACCCTTATGAAACTTAAGAATTTTTTTGGTGATTTATTTATTTTAGAAAGTAGTTTAATGACTTTAAATATTATCATCTCACCTTTTTAAATTTATTTTGCTTTTCTATTATTTTCACTTAGTTAATGAAAGGTCAGGATAATGGATAACAATAGTCATCAGGCCATTGAAGTTAGCACTTAAACACTGTTGTTCGAAGGAAAAAGGTGCATATATACCTCTCTAACTTTCTAATTTAGAGCAGATAATGAGAGTGTTTGGCTAAGCTTATAAGATGGTCAAACTAGCTTATAAACATTTTTCAGCTTATCTCTGCGTTTGGTAAAAATAAAAGTACTTATAAGTCAAGCGCTTATAAGCTAAAATAAACCGTAAGTCATAATTTGGTCTCCCCAACTTATTATTTTTCAACTTATAAACACTCTTAGTTTGATCAGGAATTTTACTATTCTATCCCTACTATTATTTTATAATTCTTAGAATACTTTACTTAAATAAAACCCCTAACCCTCTCCATGAAGTCACTCTTTTACCATGTTCAAGACATCTCTGCAAATACAACAATTCCCATCGGCCATCACCAGAATATAACAAGATTTTGAAGCTCTTCTACGTAAAAAGTAATTGCACGAATTGATTTCGGTGACAAACTTTTATCTCCATGTTGCGGTAGTCTTGAATAGATATGTAGATGATAGATGGTATCAATATTAGATGAAGATGGTTGTCCAAAGTGGTCCAAAGTGGTTGCTAAAATGTCCATGTAAACTAGCAGTTCTTTAATTAATGTTAAGCAAGAAAGTAATTGGTATAAAAGGAATTAACATATATGCTGAACACATATGTTTTTAACAATAGCTATATATTAAAATATATAAATTGCATGTTTGTTCCATTTAGATATTTTTTGTGTACCATTTGAGAGTTTAATCAAATTACTAATTATTTCATTATAGCTTATGATTGTATTTTAACTTATAATAAAATAATTTATATTTATAAAACAATCTTATCTAATTATTTTTTTATAGAAAATAAAAATGAGGCATAAACTATTTTGTATTTTGAATTAATGTGGAATTTATAATCTTGTAAAAATAATGCTCTTATTAGTAAACAACTTTAAGGACAATGATGTCATTTTAACAGAAAGCCTGATTATCAGCACTTTTTCTACCAAATATTGCAGCTGCTTATTTATTAAATAAGTTTCAGTATTTAAAAATGCTTATCAGCTACTTTAAATCAGCTAAGCCAAACGGGCTCAATACCTCTTGGTATATATCCCTGCTATTACACAAATGGTGCAAATATACCTTCTTCCTCTGAAAGATTTTTTCTTAAAATCATTTAGCTTGATTTTCAATTAAAAAATGGCACGTGGTATTAAAAAAATAACTCTGCCCATTTTTTTAATAGACTTATTTTTCGTAGCCAGTGGTATTTTTTCTCTGGTGGGTCAGATATGGTTTCTTTAAAAAAATGGTTGACATATTTTTTAAAGCCACAAAGATATTTTTTTAACGAACCAGACAACCCACTAGAAAAAAAATTGTCACGTGGCTTTAAAAAAATAAGTTCTTTAAAAAATAGGTAGACTTATTTTCTTAAAGCACCATGACATTTTTTTAATTATAAAATAAGCTAAATGATTTTTTTTTAAAAACTGTCAGCGAGAGGGTATATTTGTACCAATTATGTAACGACAAGGGTATGTATGCACCACTTTTTTCAAAACGGTTATATCTACACTAAGTCGCAAAGTTGAGGTGTATTTGAACCTTTGTCCTTGTTCGAATGGTGCCCTTTTGACCATTGAGTTGTTTTATCATAAACTTCGATCATTCCTATTTATGTGAAAGTAGAAAATTGGTTATAGTTATGAAAGCAGAGTAGGGTGTTGTGTGTAAATGACTTTTTTATAATTTGAATTGAGAGAATACACCACAATATTTAAAAATAAGAACGGTATTCCTTTTTACTGATTAGGGGATTTAGGCTTATAGACTTATACCTCAATTCCAAAGTCTTGAAAAATATAAAATAGTCAAATTTCCAAAGTCTTAAAAGACTTCCACCCCAACCTCAAAATTTTAAAACATATAAAATAGTCCTCATCCTTAAAGTCTTGAAAAATACAAAATAGTCCATCTATATAAGTAATATTTTTTCGGTGAAGACAATTTTACTACGAGTAAGATCTATACAAAATTGTATAAGGTGGATTGCAAATCACCTAATTGTGACTGGATGTTGCGCGCCACCAGTTATGATAGCACAGATATGTTTCACTTCACCAAGTATGTGTAGCGTAAGCAGCTACTGAAAACAATACAAAAGAGGAAACTAATAAAAGAAGACTAGATTTTCATTTCAAGATGCAATATTCATTACAGATAGCTCTATTAATATTGTAGCTACAGCCAGCTGGCAACCAATTAGAATTACACAGCATTGTACTACCTTAAACGGCTAAATAGGGACACCTGTCCTTTGATTAAAAAACTCAACATACTAAATACATAAACTATTAATAAAAGACTCACAGGACTCAACTGTAAATAATCAGAACTTAAAGACTTGCTAAGACATTAATAATTTCCATTTTTTTTTTTTTTTCTCTTTCGCAGCATTCCCTTTCCCTTCAAGGAGTCCTGTCATTTAAAGATCAAACTCGGGAAACTGAGATTTAAGGAAAGAGTAATCTTCCCAAGTTGTTTCTTCCGGAGGAAAGTTCGTCCATTGAACAAGGACTTGAACCACTGCCTTGTTTCTCTTCACCATGCGCCTATCCAGAATGGTCGCTGGTTCAGCTATCATCTATCCATCAGGGGTCGTCAATGGCAGTTCTTTGATCGGAAAATCATTGGGTCCCAGCTTTTTCTTAAGGTGCGAAACATGAAAGATTGGATGAATTCTCGACCCCGTAGGGAGTTGTAATTCATATGCCACAGACCCAATTTTTCTCACAATTGGATAGGGCCCGAAAATTCGTGATGCTAGCTTCAGGTTCTTCCTCACTGCCACTGAGGTTTGTCTGTATGGTTGAAGCTTAATGAACACCAAGTCCCCTATTTCAAAGGTTCGTTCACTTCTCTTGCTATCTGCATACTGCTTCATTCTATTCTCGGCTTTGATTAAATTCTCTTTTAATTGTTCGCTTATCAGTTGCCTTTCCCGCAGCAGTTGGTCTACTGACTCCAACTTTGTTTGAGCCACCAATTCGAATGTCGGCTGAGGAGGGTCATAACCGTACAGTGGCTTGAAAGGAGTCATACCAATTGCTGATTGAAAGTTGGTGTTGTACCAAAATTTAGCTAATGGCAACCATTTGCACCACTCCTTGGGTTTATGGCTCGTCATACACCTTAGATAAACCTCGAGACAACGATTCAACCTCTTCGTTAGTCCATCGGTTTATGGGTGATATGAAGAGCTAAGTTTCAACTGCACTTGCAATGCTTTGAAAAGTTCCTGCCAAAATAGACTAACAAAAATAGGATCACGATCAGAAACAATAGAACATGGCACTCCATGTAATTTAACAATGTTATCCAGGAAGAACTGAGCCAATTGACTCGCCGTATAGGGATGAGCTATGGCCAAGAAATGGCCATACTTGGTGTATCGATCAACCACTACCCAAATCACATTTTTCCCTTGCGATTTTGGCAAGCCCTCAATGAAATCCATGGAGATATGTTCCCAAGCCTTGTTAGGAATTACTAAGGGTTGTAGTAATCCCGGGTAAGCCACACTTTCTTCTTTGTTCCTCTGGCAAGTTTCACACACTCGGACCACTTCTTTCACATCGTTGATCATATTAGGCCAGTAGAAAATGGATTTGATCCTTTGATATGTAGCATGTATTCCAGAATGTCCTCCCCACGCTGAAGTATGCATATCCTGTACCAATTTTGTCCTTAGGCCACCATGGTTTCCAATCCAAACTCTGCTTTGAAATCTAATTAATCCATTTTGGATCGATAAATCTGGCAGTGCCTTTGGATCAATGCTAAGCTTGGTAATAAGATCTTGAGCCTCCTGATCTTCATTATAGCTTTCAATTACTTCTTGTATCCACTTGGGTTGTATCACTGATATGCCCAAACACTTAGCTTCCTCATCCTTCCCTTTATTGTTCTCCATTTGTCGCGATAAAGCATCAACCACCATATTTTCCTTCCCTTTCCTGTAATGAATCTCATAGCTAATACCCATTAACTTTGTAATTCCTTTGTGCTGTAATGAAGTGGTCACACGTTGATCCTTAAGAAACTTCAAGCTAAAGTGGTCTGTGCGTATGATAAAATGACTTGACTGGAGGTAGTGCCTTCATTTTTCGACTGCTAAAAGGAGGGTTATGAGCTCCTTTTCATATGTCGACAGACCAAGATGTTTTGGGCTAAGAGCTTGGCTCACAAAAGCAATAGCCCTATTTTGTTGCATTAGCACGGCTCCTACACCTAGTCCACTTGCATCCACTTCAATAATGAATGGAACCTTGAAATCTGGCAGGGCTAGAACTGGAGCATTCACCATAGCCCTTTTCAATTGCTCAAAAGCTCTTGAAGCTTCATCATTCCACAAAAATCCACCCTTTTTAAGCAATATTGTTAAGGGTTTACTGATCACTGCATAACTTTTGATAAAATGCCTATAATATCCTGTTAAGACCAAGAAACCACGAAGTCCCTTAAGACATGTCGGTTGTGGCCATTTAACCATCGCCTCAATCCTGGTAGCATCAGTGCTCACCCCTTCACCGGAAATCACATGTCCCAAGTACTCCACTTGATTCTGTGCAAAGCTACACTTGGTTCTTTTTGCATACAATTAATGGGCCCTTAGTAACTTAAATACTGTCCGCAAATGGTTCACATGGGCCTCCAATGATGTGCTGTAAATTAGACTGTCGTCGAAAAAGACCAGCACAAACTGTCTCAAATGCGGCCCAAAAATGTTATGTATCAGGGCTTGAAAAGTAGCCGGTGCATTGGTTAGCCCAAAGGGCATAACCTTGAATTCCCATAGGCCATGGTGTGTTTTGAAAGCCGTCTTGTGCTCATCACCAACCCTCATCCTGATTTGGTGATACCCCGAGCACAAGTCCAGTTTGGAATAGAAACGAGCCCCATTAAGTTCATCCAACAAATCTTCCACAACTGGAATTGGGTATTTGTTTTTAATGGTAATGTCATTCAACTTACGATAATCAACACACATACGCCATGACAAATCCTTCTTTTTAACTAGAATCACCGGTGAAGCAAAAGGCGAAGAACTGGTTGTTACTGTTTTAGCCTGTAACATTTCTTTAATCAGCTTTTCGATGGCATCTTTTTGATCGTGAGAATATCGATAAGGGCGCTGGTTCATGGGTTTTGCTCCAGGAACTAATTCAATAGCATGATCACATGATCGAGCTGGGGGTAGACTGTTTGGCTCTTTAAAAATGTCCTCAAAATCTGCAATTAAGGACTTCACCTGGACTGGCAATAAATTGCTAGATTGTCCCAAAGACTCCAATTGATAAATTTGGGTCACCCAACTACATCCTCCACTATTTCGTAGCCCAACTTGAGGTTTTTGACAGCCCACCAGTTTTATCCACTTCCCATTTCATAGGAAAGAAATGCTAGGTGGTTGAGTATTCAACAAAATGGGAGCGATTGTGTCAATCCAATCCATTCCCAAAACTACATCATAACACCCTACCTCTAGGAGTCTCATATCAAACATAAATTCCTCCCCTTGCATTTGCCATGCCAACCTCGAGCACACCTGCGTACTGTACATGGACTCCTCATTGGCCACTCGAACTTTCATGGGCCTTTTTAGGTTCAGTTTCTTCAGATGCAACTTGTCTTCCAACTTAGGGTCCATGAAACTATGGGTCGACCCGCTGTCTACCAAGACTATAATAGGTTGATTAAGAGTCCAACCAGTAATCTTAATAGTCATTGGGTCTTTCTCCGATCCTTTCATCAAGTTTAGCACTGCTTCCTCTTCAGCCTCAACCTCTTGTTCTGTTTCTACATTAGCTTCTTCGATAGGTTCAGCCTTTGCATCATACATCACCTCTTCTTCACTTCCCTCTATTACATTAAGGTTCCTCTCCTTGCACACATGACCAGGGAAATACCTCTCCTGGCACCTATAGCATAACTTCTTATCCCTAGGTGCTTCTTTATGGATAGTCCTGGGAGGTGGGTTTCTAGTGATAATATTAGGAAGGGCTCTTGTATTGTTAGGTGCTGGAAGGGCTCTGAATATGTTAGGTGTATTGGCTCGTGGGCTTGGTGGAAAAGTGATTCTGGGCTGGGTTGAAGAAACCCTAGGCTGAAGGTTTCTGTAAATGGAAGCAAGTGTTTTCTCATGTTGTTTGGCCATTTCTAAAGCATCGATTAAGGTTAAAGGGTTTGAGACTCTAACCATTGATTGAAAATCAGATTTCAGACCCCCAATAAAACAATACACAAAATAGGCTTCATTAAGCGTTGGGTTTACTAACAACACATAGAAATGTAGTTCCTCAAATCTGTTAAAATAACTTTCAACATCATTAACTTGCCCAAGCCTATTAAACTCAGTGAAAACATCCAATGGACGAATATTGCCATATCTGCGACAAACATCCAAACAGAATTTTTCCCAAATTAGCACACCCTCTTGTTCCATTGTATACACATCAAACCAGGGATCATTCTTATCTTTAACATGAATAGCTACAATGTCCATTTTTGACTCAGGTGCAATCTGGTATAGTTCAAAATACCTTTCACACCTTCTAATCCACCCACGGGGATTGGCGGTATCAAACTCCGGAAAAGATAACTTGATTTTTGGTGATTTAAACTGGTTGTTTGTATTGGTAGGTGTAGGAAGAAACTGTTGAAACTGGTGGTTTGTGGGGTTATTGGTGTTTGTAGGTGTAAACATATTGGGCTGGAAAGTGGTGTGGATATTGGGCTGAAGAAACGGGCTAGCTAGCGGGTTTTGAAAGGCCATGGGTGAAGTAAAAGAAGCATTTATGGGAGCTGGTTGTGTGGAGGTGAAAATGGGTTGAGAAAAAGATAAAGGAATTGAGTGATGGTTCACTGTTGAAACCATAGGTTACATAAGCATAGAAGGTGCTGGTGGGTAAGAAGAAGGGGGTGTATAGTGAGTTATAGGAATAGTAGAAAAAAAACCTGAGGATTGAAGGGAGCTGCGGTTATGGACTTTCCTCGACTCGGTTGAGGAAGCGCCGGAGTTGACAGAAATTTCCACTAACTGAAGATTCTCCTCTTTCGCTCGGAGATCCACCCAGAGCCAGAGCTGCCAAAGAACGCCCCGAGGCCATTGATTCTAACCTTCTCTCTGTTTCCAACTGGCCCATTAAGGTGTCCAATCTTCGATTGTTTCCTTCATGGCGTTGCTGAGCTTCCGTATTGATACGAGCTTGGTTTTGCTCCAACAATTCAATTCTTTTGTGAGATTCTCCAATGTATAACTGGAGTTAGGACTCAATCTTCTTCCAACCATCGTCACCCTCTTTGTCTTTCTGAGTTTCCACAATTTCTTCATGAATACGCCGTCGGAAAGCTAGCTTTTGATACCAAATATAGAGTAAGCAGCTACTGAAAACAATACAAAAGAGGAAACTAATAAAAGAAGACTAGATTTTCATTTCAAGATGCAATATTCATTACAGATAGCTCTATTAATATTGTAGCTACAGCCAGCTGGCAACAAATTAGAATTACACAACATTGTACTACCTTAAACGGCTAAATAGGGACACCTGTCCTTGGATTAAAAAACTCAACATGCTAAATACATAAACTATTAATAAAAGACTCACAGGACTCAACTGTAAATAACCAGAACTTAAAGACTTGCTAAGACATTAATAATTTCCAATTGTTTTTTTCCCTTTCGCAACAGTATGTTGGTCAACACACTTGCGAGCATAAACATCTTACGATTAGCCATCGACATGCCTCAACGGTTGTCATTGCCTTATTTGTGGTGAATATGTTTGTTGATGGCAAAAGGCCATCGTCGAAAGAAATCGAGAGGACGGTTAGGAAGGACTTGCATTGTAATGCAAGCTATTGGAAGTGATGGATGGGAGATGTGATTAATAAGAACTTGATTTGAGGGACACCGAAGCACAAATATTCTTATTTAGCGGCTTATTGTAACATGCTAGAGACTGTAAATCAAGGTAGCAAGACTGCCATTAAGCTTGATGGGGATTATAAGTCCCAACCATTGTATGCATTTTCCTCACATCTCTAGGTTGAAACAAAGAAAGACAAGACAAGAAGAAAATGACCAGGAGGATTCAAGCTCGACCACCATACCATCACCATCATCGCCCTTAATGCTCTTCCGCCTACGTACTCGTCTTGAGAGTTGACATAGAGTGGTTGTTTGGGGGCTTGGAGCCCTTAATGCTCTTCCGCCTACGTACTCGTCTTGAGAGTTGACATAGAGTGGTTGTTTGGGGGCTTGGAGAGGACAGATAGCGGATGGAATTGAACATCTGTAGGATTATCACTCCTCCTCCTACCCCCTAATAGACTAGATTATTATTTTTATTATGTAAATCTTGACAAAGCTTTCATTTATGAAAGCAACTGAAACTTTTGAACTTTCATCCATGAAAGTTTTTTATGTTTTGCTATCTATATCAATTAAGTTCTTTCATTGTTACAATATCCTTATCTTTATTTTTTTTTCAAAAACATCATGCAAATACAAAAGATTGTATAAAAAATAAACTCAAATGATTTATAATTAACCAGAGAAAATGAGGATGAATGGACCAAAATAAACTTCTAAAGATCTATAATAAACTAAAGTAAATATAAGATGACTGATCGAAAACAAAAGTTTAACAATCTATAAGAAAGTGGAGAATATAAAGACGAGCGAACTTAACCTAAACTCCAAATTGTCGTTCATTGAAAACCTAAATTCGGCTAGCAACTGGTCTTTCCATTCAAGTAAACACCAAAATGAAACACGTCGGCGGACCAGATATCATATTGGTTGCCTATTTATTCGACAACCCTAGTTGCCTGGATTTGAACAAGTATAACGATTAATAATGGATTTGAACAAGTATTGTGATTCCTTATGAAGGGGAGAATAATGTATTTTGATATGTAGTAGGATCTTCATAATCCCTTTTTTAAATTTAAAATTCAAATAGTATAAGGTAATAGATTAAAATCTGTTTTGATAATATATTAAATTCTATATTGATGATAGACATTGAGTTCGAATATAATATATTGGCTCATATAAATTATAAATTGATATGTTTTCTATTCTACGATATCATTTGTTAATAATTGACCACTTCGTATATATAAGTATGCTACTAATTGGCTAAAAAAGTAACAAATTAATTAATAAAAATAAGGAAATTAACACTATTTAAACATGAAAATAATACTTTATTATATCATATTAGAGTCCCCATCAATTGGTCACATGATCAAAATATTTATCTTCATCGACTGGTGATTGTAATGAGTAGTCCTCGTCAATCGTTTGAGAACAAGTAATGGTATTAAGCACTTCCACAACCCAACTATTTAATTAACTACTCATTACAAAAGTAATACAAGACAAGATAACAATAATAAAAACCAAGAATGCTCAAAACGATTAAGAGAAATTGGAAGGAATCTTCACTAGTATGCTTGAAATATGCCAAATTGCACTTGAATCTCTTTAACAAGACAAAAAAGTGAATATTCTCTCAATTATATGACACAAAATGTAACGATCCTCTAGATCGTTATAGACATTATTCTTTTTTTTTTTTTTCGAAAATACTCTTCTTATAGACTCTCTTCAATATTATTTTACTCACGGGGATGGGTAATGTCGTTCCCAAGGTAATAGGGTGAGTCTTGATTTGTTATGAGGATTTAAGAATCTTTCGCTTGAAATTAGCAGGTAAGGGTTGACCAATAGTCGATGTCTAGAAGTTAGTGAAAATCCGTCGTTTTTGCTACAGGTGCATTGCACCTGCGATCTATGGGCCGCATCTGTGTGGTTCCCCCTACCCCCACCACTTTTGCGGAATTCTGATAACTAAATGAGCTTGCATTTGCCGAGTATTTTCCGCCGGTGCGGTATCGAGTTTGTAGGTAATGTCCCGTATCTGCGCAAATCGCTGGGCTGACCAGATATGTATTTCCCCATTTCAGGATTAGACCTTATTTTCACCTACCCAAAATTTTAGAGTTGCTTTGGAGAAATTTTAGAGGGGTATCACTTGTCTGCTTGATGAGGACCTTACTCTTCCAGATGCGTTCCAAAAATGGGAAAAACTCAAGATGGATGCTTCGTGGCTCCTGTTCGGCTTCGAGGTAGATTACAGCTTGCTTGTGTATAAACTTCAATTAGGGACACATATGTAGATAGTAGTTATTGATAGGAAAAACATGATTAGGCCTTCAGGCATGATGCTGAGGTGAATTCCAATTAGGTTGGTATTGTCAGCTGTTATGTGGGCTTGTCACCATATCTGCTTATGTGTGTACTAGGACTAGTGTGGACAGTTTCCTGGCATTACGTTGTGCTTCATGAACAGGAAAGGAACTTTAGTTGATAAATTGTGATTACCGATTTAGTCGCTTGTCTGAGATTTCTCACTTAACTTATGAATAGAGAAGGATTTTACTTAAGGATGTCTTGTTGAGCTATTGTGAGTTGATTTATCATTGAATTGGCTCCTGGATATTGGCTTGTTTTCTAATTCTAAGGAAATGTTATGTGTTTGAGGTTGATTCATGCATGACATCACATTCTATAGTTTATGTGATATTGATTTGTTATGAACGTGGCTTGAAATAAAGATAAGTGAGAGAGTATAGCCTCTGAGGTCTTTACCGAAGAGCGTAAAAGAAAGAGAGAATGCCTGTGATCTGATGTTGTTATTAGAGCGGGAGAGTGCTCGTGATCCGAGAGTGGTATATAGATTTCGCGGGTCCCCCATGGGTCATGGCTTTGAGACATTGTCCTTCGTATGTGTGTACGGTACAGAGAGGAGGCCTGGGGGGCATTGCATTGCATTTACACTGCGTCCTACATCATTGCATGGTACATTCCCTCATTGATTCCTTGGTTGATGAATTGGTCGAGTGGTTGCTTGTTTGTAAGGTTCTTTCATTTAAAAATGTGACGAAATTGGGGATTAGAAATTGCTCCTAGGCCTATGATATGAGAACATTGAGACTTTCGTGCATTTATGTGTTATTAAAATGTACTTAGTGTCTATGCTTGATTGCTTATCTGCTCTACCTGTAAATTTCTACTCATTTATATGCGTTAGCTAATCGTTGTCAGCCTATGATACCTACGAGTACGTGTGTTTGTACTCATACTACTCTTGCTGCATTCATTTTTGGGGTACAGGGTTGGTTAAGGGTAATGTTCATGGCCTCGCTACTGATTCCGAGGCATTCGTCAGAGATTTCTGGGTGAGCTATTAGAGGGTCCCGCAGCCTTTTGTTCCTTTTTAAGCTTTCTGTTTAGTTCTTTTCCATAGACCGAAGTGTTTTCAGTATTGAGTATGTAACTATTTTTCAATGTATATGTTTTTCCTTAGAAGCTCTTGTACACGTAAGACTAGGTTTTGGGAATGTTATTTAATGAAGATTGCTTCCGTACTTGTTGAGGTTAGAACAATTGTGATTTGTGTTTCAGGGTATATAAATTCCGCATTTGTTCCTTAAGAAGAGTAAATGTATTTGGGATGGTCCGCCTACCAAGGGGATAGTGTAGGTGCCATCATGACCCATGATTTGAGTCGTGACACAAAATCCTAGACTAGGTACTTATAGAGTCCAAAAACCGAGAAATAAAAATGTCACCGTGTTCGCACTCTGCCACTGCATATTGGACTGTAAAACTGGTGGTCCACAAACGTGGTTAGCGTTCGCCAAAAAAATTCAAAAGAGATAGGGATTTGCCGAAAAATTCTCCTTTGGAATACAGAAATACAAGCGAAAATACAAAAATACATTGTATTTTCACTCAAAAAATGAAGAAACACTAGAATCAGGCCAAATCTGAGTCGGCCAGATTTGAGAAATACAATTAAAATATCCGGCGACTGAAGGTCTTCCATTTTGGACCTACCATGAGTTCCGGCCACTCCCTGACTTTTCTTTTGATGGGTGGTAGAGACAAACAACCCCTTCAGGTGAAATCAATTTCTCATTCATGTCTTGCTCTTTTGGGAGAATTCCGGGTTTGTTTGACGCGATAGGTTCTAGATTTTAGGTTCTTGGGGATTTGTAATAAAACCCAAATAGGATCTATGAATTGTAATTTTTTCAAAGTGTATTTATGTATGGTAAATACATAGTATAAGTTAGTTACATCATGTAAGTTTTCTATATGTATACATTGGTCGCTTCATTGTTAAGGCCCATGTTTTTTTGTGCTATAATTTTTTGCCTTTCTGCAGGGTTTTTGGTTGCGCTTGTCTATTGCTACTACTTTTGACCCTTTGTTTTGTTTCATTTGTTAATGTCAACATTGCTTTGTTTTGCGCGTGCCAACATTTCTATCAACTCGTACCACTGTATTTAGGGCTTGTTATTGGTCCGGTTTTGTATATTACCAATTTGATTTATCAATTATCAGTTTGTGAATATCTTAAACCGATAACCAGACCAATAAGATGTTTGTTTTCAGTTTTTGGTTTACCAGCTTGCGGTCCTTAGCAGTTAATAAAATGCTCCACTAATTTTTTTCCTTTCTTTTATTTTCTTTTTTGGTAACTATATTGCTTTATATTACCATGTGAACTTTACAAATCAAGAGAAGAAAAAAAAAACTAACCTGGGCATCCCCACACTTAGTTGCTAGATCTACTCCTATCCTAAGCCCTTCTTACACCAAAGAAAACATACCAGCCACTACTACATGCTATACTAACTTCTGATATAAGACTAACTCACTATCCATAAATTATGGGTAGTAGTTAAGTTTAGTAAAACTTCTAATCAACTTAGGCTTCATACTTCCCCTATAGACTAACTCCTAGACAATCAATTTTTTAAGGTTATCAACTTGTCTAGTCTTCTGTTGGAAAGTTCTGTTGTTCCTTTCCTACCAATTGAAATAAACGCAGCAAGTTACAACTATTCTATAAATCCCGGCCCTTACACTTCTCCCTTTAGCTTGATAAATCATCCATTGTACCTCATTCTACCATCCCATAGCCCTTATATGAACACCTTGCTAAGTCAAGAGTTTATTACATATGGTCGCAGCGTATGGACAAGTGAAGAATAGATGGTCCAAACTTTCATCATGAGCATTGCATAACACACGTGATTTGTCAACAGTAATCCCCCATTTGTCTAGCTTGTCCTTTGTTGCCAATCTTCCATGTAAGGCTAAGTGTAAAATAAAAACCCATCTAGGAGCTCCTTGGTTGTTGCAGACTAGTTTCCTCCATGACACCTTAGGAAACTTCCATCTCAGTTTCACATACATAGCCTTAATGGTGAATTGTGCCTAACTAAGCAGCTCTGCAGGCCTTAGACCAGCTTCCTCTATATATTTCCTAGGTTTGTAGATTTTCCTTGTTATCCATGCTGCTTGACCAGGTTCATACTCGAGTATTGGCTTGCGTTTCCAATAATAGATGTGCATCTACCAGACCCAGAGCTTGTCCTTCTTTGGACTAAGGTTCCATAGTAAGTTACACACTGCTGCCTTGTTCTAGGTTTTAATATCCATCAAGGTCCATCCACCAGCAACCTTTGGAGAACATATAGTTGCCCAAGCTATTAATGCTTTCCTTGAGAGGTCACACCCATCTATCCACAGAAACACCCTGCAGGTAGATTCAATTTTCTGGATCATCTTTTTAGGCAAGATGAAGATCTGGGACCAGTAAATTTGGATAGCGAAAAACACGCTTTGAATAAGCTGCAACCTTCCTGCATATGATACAAATTTCGATGTCTATGTGTTGATTCTAGTGAGCATTTTTTCCAAAAGATTTTGATATTGCCTTACCCCCATCTTCTTGGTACCTAAGGGAACCCCCAAGTATCTAATAAGGAGTTCACCTTTGGGAAAACCCATCCTACTCAGGACTTCATCTTGTTCCACCAAAGACATGCCTCTAAAATAAATGGAGCTCTTTTCCTTATTAGCATGCAACCCAGATGCTTTCGAGAATTTCTCAAAACAAGTCCATCATTTCGGAGGGAGGAACGGTTTAGTAAAAATATGTCTGAGTCAATTCCATCCTCGTCCAACCCTTGTAAATCCCTAGCAAAAATAAATATGTCTCCTACTCTGTATAAAAGACTTTCCTATAAATATGATTACCTTTATGAAGTAGGTATCCTACCTGATGAAAATAAAGTGTCTCCAACTGACCTACCTCTCATAAATCCAAATTCCGCTTTTGCCAAAAAGACATGTTCCATATGGTCACAAATCCGTTTCCTGGTCCAACAAAAACCTAAAGGAACTAAAGAATACGTCGGTGCCTCAAAAATTGCAAAACTTGACCAGCACCCTATTCGTGCAACTCAAGAGGAACAATTTATCACTCTACAAATTCCAGATGATTTTCCTAGATAGTGGAAAAATCATGGTTTCACCCATATCCATTTTGGTGCTGTTAGAATTGCATTGACATATTATGGAAGAAAAGGCCAACCAGTTGTGGCTGGCCTTGCTCTTCTTGATACCATATATCATGAGCACCAACATGCGAATTTGGGTACCACATAAGTCACTCTAAATGCTTGGACAGTTTTTGTCACTATATTTCCAAACTTCTACATGTCCTTGTATGATACATATCTGATAGAGGCTTTAAAAATCCAAGTTCAAATCCAAGGTGCTCCACAAGCTAGAGATGCTATTCAATCTACTCTACATTATCAAATAGCTTGGCGAGTTCAGAATCATGCTATGGATCTCTCTCTTCCAAGTAGAGAAAATGTTTTGCTCTCAAAAGTAGATGCCACCAATGGAACTATCATCTGCACCCAAATCCCAAAGTACCTCGTTAGGGAGGAACTTATCAAAGTCCTTCCAGATTCATGGGTCACAAATTATGAAAAAGTGAGGGAACCTGTTGAACCTTTTCAATCCTCTGAACCCACTTTTATCAAAAAACACGACAAAACAGTTCCCATAAGTTTTGACCACTCTCACCTCAAAAAATCCAACAAAACAACTTTCTCCTTTCAAATGTACCAACCTAGTTACAACTACGCAAAAGAGGTGGACCCAAAAACATTCTCCTGCAACTCCCAGGAATTATGAATGAACATGATTGGAAGAGTTCTGTCACGACCCGACTAGGGGGCCGCGACGAGCACCCGGTGCTAGCTCACCCGGGAACCCTCTTGGCTTACACTTATGCTTACGTTTAGGTGAGCCACATAATTAGACATACATTTTCTTTCATTCATCAAACTAGTCCCATTTGGACAACAACACCTTTATATCATCATAGGCATCTATGCCACATCAATGTACATGGGCCGACATGGCCGACAAAATGTTATACAAAACATGGGCCAACAAGGCCAGACACATCTAGCCATATACACGTGACTACGAGCCTCTAAGAAGAGTATAACATATCACATGAGTGGGACAGGACCCCGCTATGCCCATAATTATATACACAAAAGAATAAGTACCCAAAAGCTATGGCTTCGAGGAAATGGAGCTCTGCTATGTAACCTCTGAATAAGCAGCTATGGATCAAGTCTGTCTCCCTGTGCACGTGCGGGCATGACGCAACGTCCACAAACAAAAGGACGTCAGTACGAAGAATGTACTGAGTATGTAAAGCATGATCAATATCGATATAGAAGCATAATGAACAACATGTGAAGTAGCATAGGAGGGGAGACAATAATATTATCATCATGACACTTACTTGCTTTCCATAGAGACATTCCGTTTCTATTGCGTATCCGCATACATATATCCATATCCGTACTTAATTACCCTCATAATCATTTACATCTCATATACATAACATATTCGTACTCTTAATGATGTCATATACATAGCATATACACATATATACAGATATGCATAGCATACCCGACCATGAAAGTTCGGTGTTTCATACATACTTGGCCAATCAAGGCTCAAGGTTATACATACCTAGCCTTACCAAGGCATCAGGGTTATCCGTACCATCTGCAGATGTGCGCGTGCGTTACGTAATCATATACATACATATACATATATTCTACCCGGCGTTATAAGCTCGGGGTTTCATTATAGCCCTTCATAGGCACACATAAGTATAATAGCCCATAGGCACCTTTAGCATTATTATTATTATCATCATCATTTCTATCATCATTATTATCGTCATCATTGCTATCATCATCATTACTATCATTACGTCTATATTATAGGCTTACTCGTCGTATGAGGAGCGTAGTACAATCATATTACATATCGAGGATCATGAGTTTACGAGCTCGGAAGATCAATCATTTGAAGACAACATACTCGTATAGAGGATTTAGAAATTTGGCCAAAGAATCATGCCTTATGAAAGAAGGGTTAGCCTTACATACCTTTTCGTCGAACTACTCTACACTTGTACATACTCCTCCGGTGCTTACGTTTCTACCTTCATTAAGGTCATACTATCATTAGAATCGATAACTAGCACACATGGCTAAAGCTAGAGAAAATCGGGCAACATCTCCTTTATTTGTACAACATTTTCCCATATCGTAATTCAACTCCCAAACATCGACAATACATTCACAATATCATAACAATAGCCATTAATCATCCACATTATCTAGATTTCTCAAAACGTCACTATTCATCATTCATGACTCATTTTGCTATACTCTTTTAATGACCAAGAATTTCAACTTTCAAACACCTTAAACAACATATAAATATCATGAATCTTACCTTATATGTCGTAGGAATGAGCCTTAGTTGATAATACTCCACTTTGAGCAAAACCCTAGTTTTCCTCCATTTGGATTTCTTGACTTTAGATGATCTTTGATGGGTTCTTACTCTTGATTAACGTTGTTGATGACTAATAATCCTTGAAAACTTGTATAATAAATGTAGAGAGATGTTTTAGAGAGAAGGGGTGTGATGTAGAAGTGAAATGAAATAAGTCTTGGTCCCCTTATTTAATGACTTAAAAATCTGAATTGAAGTGCACAGTGGTCGTAAACTTGGTTTACGGCCCGTATTCCAGTTTACGGACCGTCCTTCGTGGTCGTGTTTAACCATAACAGAATCAGAAGCTCAGGCTGCAACACGGTGATTTACGACCATGGTTTACGGGCCGTAAATCACTTTACGGTCCGTATTCCAGGTCGTATTTAACCATTGATCATCTGGCAGAAAGTTGAAGTCTCGAATGCCAAAATACGACAGGCCAGTTTACGGACCGTATACCATTTTACGATCCGTATTTCACTTTACGACCGACTGGCCAGATTGCAAACGTGCAACTTTTCACATTTCTTGACTCTTCATTCTAATCATCCACATCCATTTGCCTACCTTGCTCATATCATACCCAGCCTTATCTTAGCCAACTTTCTCGTCTTGCATCGGATGCCTTTGAAATCTCGCCTAAGATCGTCGAACGTCGTTTCTTACTCATGAAATGTCATACACTCGTACTCATCACTAGTTCATTCACTTTCGTACCAACGGAAGATTTTCCGAGGTGTAACAAGTTCGATAAGGACGGTTGTGATGTATGGTGGTTCAAATGTCCTTTCACAGGACTCTGCCTATGGAATATTGAGTGTGATTGTCAAGAATGTCTTGATGATGAAATTGAATGGGATGGACATCATAAAAGATATTCGAACAATGCCAAATCAAAAGAAAATAAGAAAGGGAGAAACTCTGAGAGAGAGTTTCGAGAAAGGTTTAAAAATGGAGATTCATCTATTGGTTCACTTAGCCGTCCAAGTAAATATGAATTTCTTGTTTCATACAAACCCTAAAATTGTCCAACACTACCTAGCCCAAACACAGACCATGATCCCTCAACCACAAATGAACCAAAGCCAAAAATATTCATGATGAGCCCCTCAAGCTCCAGTTATACCCCTGATTTACCATTACAACAAACTTTTGAAAAAGATGGTATAAGCCATGCTTCGAAAATTCCAAAGCAAAATGTTGTGCTACCCACTGGAGAAAAGCCACCAATAAGTGATGTAGAAGCAACAATCAATTGGCAATCTGAAAATGCCATCTGTCAAAATAAAGTGTTAACCAATATTGGCAATTGTTACGGTTCGCTTTTACACGGGTTAAGGCATAAAAGTTACTACGAGGTTGTTGGTGCTCTAATTAGGTTTTAGTAATTTTAGAGTCGCCACCTAATTTATTATGGAAAACTAGGAAAATCGGGTTTAAAGATTTTTCAACAATAAGTAAAAAAATCTTTTTGGACCAAAGTTCGAGGTAAGGGTTCTGGTGATCCCCTGGGGAAAGTTTTACGCACCCTAGTATTAAAGACCTGTAGAATACGGTTGACCTCCGAGCTTCAATGTGTGATTAATATACTTATTTGTTTAAAAGTGTTCGGTTTTCCGCAAAAATGTCATTTTTATTCATGTCATAATTTCAAGAAGAAAATTCGGCAAGAAGTCCCCTTATAAAAAGGGGTTTTGGTTTAGAAAATCCGCACAAGTGTTCAACTCACTTTGTGTCGGACTAGGACACACTCAGGATTTCTCCCAAGTAGAGTCACTACTATTCTAGTCCTAACAAAATGTGTTTAGTACTTACGGGTTTTTATATATATATATATATATATATATATATGAAAATATGGACTATATCTCCGTTTTTCGTACTTATATATAAAGAAAACCATAAGTTATTAGTTTAAGTCTGGTTTTAACATTGAAGCCCACCAGGTCAATAGTATTCCAGGCCAAAATCCATCTTGCTCTCAAGTTTGGTCCAATAAGTCAGTTTTTCGATCCAAGTTCAGTGTTGGGCTTCCAGGACCAAAGATTTTTCCTTTTTTCAGAATCATATCCAAGTCCAAGTCTTAGGTTGTCCAAAACTCATTTCAGGTCTAAAACTCGCCCTTTAAATTTCTAAAAAAAATTCCAATTCTGGTACATCTTTATTTGATTAACCCAGATCTTAAGGTCATCTCTTATCATTTTTACAACGCATTTCGAAATAATTTTGTGTGCTAACTAGGATTCATTTTTTAAAGACTGATTTGGGCAGTTCCACTTAATCACGGGCTGAAGGCCCAAAACAAAACTTTTATCAAATTTCAACTAAAAGGGCGAAAGGCCAAGAAAATTACTACTCAACCATTTTTTTAAGATCATTCATCCTTATCATTAAAACCTGTTTAAAACTAAACCATTTTAAATTAAGTGATTCAAGTCTCATAAGAAGAAGGATTGAGTTTAAAGATGTTTGAGGTGACTTCCCGAAAATACTATGCATTTTCTATGTTCTAACATTCACATGGGTTTCAATAATTATCAAGTATTCACAAATACATTTTTACATGAACATGAATATAAGAGAAAGAATTTAGACTAGTGGGCCTACCTAAGCCCACCATTTTTGCTATTTTCACCCATAGCTGGGCCTTCAAGACAATATTAGCTTCCGTTTCCATTTTTTCCGACAGATAGATCAAGAATAGTTGCTGGACTCTTGGCCCAATGGGTTTATGCAATAGAAACCGACCAAACAATGATGTTTCATGCAAACAAAAAAGAAGGGGGAATATGGATTAGAAAGTTTCTAAAACCGAGACTTAATGAAGACAATGTTTTGTGTAATAAACACATATAAGTCATATGATTCTAAAAATACACTACATTTGATGGAATAGAAGCCCGACTAAAACACACCCACCCACATGGACTAAAACAGCAAAGAAACAAGCCCAAAGTGCAAATAATTACAGACCTAGAACTTAAGGCTCACATAGACTGAAATAGCATAGAAAACAGACCCAAAACTGAAATAAAGTAAGCAGGCCCATAGGGTCATTTTCTTAAACAAAAATAGGCAAAACCACACAAATAGATATACACAAATATCAACCATATACCATTGATACACACACCCATGGAGATACTAAAACAACCCAAAAGGGAAAGCTTTCACCCTTTTGTTTCCGATGCCGCACAAAATTCAAGGGGTTTCTAGGAACCCCAGTGTCACGACCCAAACTATGAGCCATGCGGGCACCTACCATATTATCATCTAGTAGGCGAACCCTTACCAATCAATCCATTATTCAACTAATTTTATTAACGACAAATACTTAATATTCACACATTTAAAAGTAAATACTCATACTGACTCTGTTATTAATACAAGAAAAATGAAAACAATTCCTGAAATTTAGTATAAACAGGTACAAGAGCTCCTATTACACAAGGATAAATAGAATACACAACGCAGTCTCTGCCTGGAATGAGATGAGCAGGTTGTAGGAAGATGTTTGGGAATCCACAAGAAGAAACTTCAACTTAAACCTGCAACATACCTACACCCAAAAAAGTTGTAGCAAGAGTAGTATCAGTACACCACACGTACTGGTAAGCATCATAGGCCGACTAAGATTAGTTCACGCAATATAATATAAAATCAAAAGGATAAGCAAATCAGTCCACGAGCCCTCAAGACTCCCAATATAGATTATTACATCGATACGAACTCACATCTCTACTCCCTGCTAATTCGGTCCTCTTATTTCCACAGTATTACCGGTTATCCCACTAGTCAAGTATAGTCCTATTTCGTATTCCTTTAGGCCAATTAATTAAGTCTTATCTCCTTATTTACACTAACGTCTAATTTCCTGATATTTAGCCTTAGAGCTTTCTATCCAGTTCACCTACTAAGATATGATGCATCCACGAAACATACTCACCACCCTTCCCCCAATCATAGGACTCTCTAAGTCCATCAGACTCAATGCAGAAGTCTACCACTTAATAATTCGCTCTTACACCAACACCTTCATATTGATCAACACCTCACACAACACAACACAATTATAAGAGATGCAGAATGCAGTGTGATTGTCACGACCCGACTAGGGGCCATGACGGGTACCCGGGGCTGACCACCAAGCACCGCTCGTACCATTACCCATCGTACACATCAAGCGTTCATTCATTAATCTTATACTCAAATCATAGGAAAACCATTTTCACTTGAAACATATTTACCTTATATACATAAGCCCTCCGACTATCAAAATAATACATATACATACGAGAAGAAACCGTGAGACCATACTACCCACACATACGTATCTACGAGCCTCTACTAGAGTACTAGACATATGGACGGGACAGGACCCCGTCATGCCCAAAACATATACATACACAAAAGAATAAATCAATGGCACCTCCGGAATAATGGAGTGCCCTTGAGTCAGCTGATAGCTCCAATGAGTCTGGATCACCTCCCGGTCTACCTGTGGGCATGAACATAGCATCAAAAGAAAAGGACGTCAGTACGAACATTGTTCTGAGTATGTAAGGAATCAATAATAATAGTACATTAATGAAATAAGGAAGCATCAAATGAGGAGCAGCCTGTAACGGACTATCAATTATAAAAGAAATAATGCATGCTGGCTTACTCCATGATCATCATCATATCATGTATGCATATATGTATAAACTGCCCGATCATATAGGTACGGTGTGATAATCATTAGCCCGCGTCCAGGCCTCCCGCGTCCGGGGTACCATCTCATGCCGTCCACTAGTGGTGTCTGCCCATGCCATCTAGACATGGTGTATATGCTGCCCGCCTTAGCGGTGTCTGCCCGACCATATAGGCCGGTGTAATATCATCATCATGTACTCGTCATAATGCATGCATAGAACTCAAAGACAACTATACTTTATCGAGATGACATAAGGTCGTGAACCCCCGATTCCATTATGGAGCATTCATAAGCATTCTGCCTCACCTTGAAGGAATTAGCATATAAGGTTAGTGTATACAATAAACAACATCAATGGATCGTAGTTAACATCATTAGCTTTGTGGAAACATCATATCGTGAACTCTAGAATCTTCGGACTTAAGCTCACCATCATCGTGTTCATAATATCTCTTGTCTTTAACTCATATGGCTATTCATGAACATAGACTCTTAGTTTTCCGGAATGTAGGAAATTCATGGAAAAGGAGGGAAAATCATGCCATAAGATTCATGCCTTAGAAAGAAGGGACTAGCCTCACATACCTTTTCCTTTAGCTATTCTACCACTTGATCGTTCTCCTTCAATGCTCACGTCTTTACCTTCAAGGGAGTTCGTATTAACATTAGCTAAACGATTATAAGAACGTGCTTACTAAAGCTAGAAAAAATTGGGCAACATTTCCTTTGTTTATACAACTTTCCTCATATCACATATCAACTCCTAAACATCCATAACAACATTCACAACATTATAAGCAACAATCATCATTCATCTACATTATCCACATCTTACAATTTCACTTCAATTCCTCCATAATCATGGTCATAGTTCACTATTGCGTTCACTCATATACATTGTTTATCCCATGTTCTTAATATCATTTATAACATGATCATAATCATAACATATCAAGAATCATGACTCAATCCAAGCTACTACTCAAAAATGACACTATTCCCACCTCCAATGCAATTTCTTGACTTGGATGATCTCTAATGAGTTTCTTACACTTGGTTTTCTTAGTTTGATGACGTTGACCATAAATTTCTCTTGAGTTCTTATGGAAAAAAGTGGAGAGGGTTCTAGAGAGTTCTTGAAGTGTTGGGTGAAAATGAAATAAAATAATGAACTTGGTCCCCTTTTTAATAACTTAAAAATCTGATCCGTCGGGAGAATATACGGACACTTATACGGTCCGTATAAGTGACCGTGAAATCGCCGCTTCAACATCTCGCTTCTGTGACCATTATACGGTCCGTATGATTTTATGCGGTCCATATAAGTGACCGTATAATACCATCAGTGAGGGACCTTAACTGTGATCATTCTGTGGACCAATATATGGACCGTATGACATTATACAGACCATATAATCGGCCGTGTAACCCATCTTTTCTCTTATCTTGTTCTCGTCACTTCTTTTGATCTCCAATTCTTGTGGAACCTTCTTGATACTTATTTAACACCTCATTAACGATCTAAGGGACGTTATAATTCTTCTCCAAGACACTATTAAATCATCATTAACTTATTACTCGTAAATCCTTTCCGATATACATCGTATGCCTTGCCCTCTCTTGGCAAACTTTCTCCTCTTACTTCGAATGTCTTTGCTAATCTCAATTAGGATCATCAAATGTCATTTCTCACTTATTGCAATACCGTATACTTCATGCCTTTCGTTAGTCTGTTCACTGTGCATCAACGGGGAAATTTCCGAGGCGTAACATTCTTCCTCCCTTTTGGAACATTCATCCTCGAATGTTAAGCACTCGGGAATTCTACGAAAATTTCGCCAGAGTTTCCCCAGTAATATGGCACTAACATCCTGTCACAACAACCCATAATAACAATGCCTCACAGAGCCACAACATAATAGCAATATAAGTTGGCCACACACGGCCCATATGCATAAAAAGAAAACATACATACCTC
The DNA here is from genome assembly GCF_019175385.1 of Lycium barbarum. NCBI lineage: Eukaryota > Viridiplantae > Streptophyta > Magnoliopsida > Solanales > Solanaceae > Lycium > Lycium barbarum. The sequence goes on from NC_083343.1 coordinate 81,935,368, forward strand.
ATAATCCCGATGTTTCATCGTGGATCTCTTCTGTGGGCTGAAATAAGTGCGGGTATTTGGATTTTGTACTCTCTTCTGCTTCCCAAGTCATTTATTCTCGGTTGTTATTTCTCCATAAGACTTTAACTGAGGCTACTTCTTTATTTTGAAGTCTCCGTACCTGCCTGTCTAATATGGCGATGGGCACTTCTTCATATACTAGCTTTTCTGTCACTTGAACATCATCTATTGGAACAATCCTCGTAGGATCTCCAACACACTTGCGGAGCATTGAGACATGAAAAACTGGATGGACTGATTCAAGTTCTGGAGGCAAGTCCAATTCATAAGCTACTTGACCCATATTGCGGATAATCTTATAGGGTCCAATGTATCGAGGACTTAACTTTCCTTTCTTACCAAATCTCATCACTCCTTTTATTGGTGACACATTTAAGAAAACCCAATCATCAACTTGAAATTCTAAGTCTCGCCGGCGGTTGTCCGCATAAGATTTTTGGCGACTTTGGGTTGTCAATAATCGATCTCGGATCACCTTGACGTTTTCTACTGCTTTTTGAATCAACCCAGGGCCTATTAGCTGTACTTCTCCTATTTCAAACCATCCAATTGGAGACCTGCACTTCCTTCTATATAAAGCTTCATACGGAGCCATTTGGATACTGGAATGGTAGCTATTATTGTATGGAAACTCAATTAGAGGTAAGTGGTCATCCCAACTACCACCAAAATCTAGAACATGTGCTATTAGCATATCCTCCAAGGTCTGAATAGTATGTTCGGCCTGCCCATCAGTTTGCGGATGAAACGCCGTGCTAAGTTTTACTTGAGTACCCAAGCCTTCTAGGAAGGATTTCCAGAAGTTAGCTGTAAATTGCGTTCCTCTATCTGTGACAATGGATATCGAAATACCATGGAGTCGCACAATCTCCGTGAGATACAACCTTGCATAATCTTCTGCTGAGTATGTGGTTCTGACTGGAAGAAAATGAGCTATTTTCGTGAGTCTGTCCACGATCACCCATATGGAATCATACTTGCCTCGGGAATGGGGTAACCCCGCAATAAAATCCATGTTGATCACTTCCCACTTCCCATTTCCCACCAATATATTAACTTGAGATTATGATACATCTTTGTCGCTCTTGGATGAATAGAATACTGAGAATAATGAGCTTCTTCTAGAATTCGGCGACGTAATTCTGCAACATTCGGAACACATAGCCTGCCTCGGTATTTAAGAATTCCATTCATAGAAGTTTCAAATGGGGACTCCTCTTTTTCATGCAATGTGTCTCTATAATGGCTCAACTAAGGATCTTCATATTGACGCTCTTTCACTTCCATATTCAAGGACGAAACTGTGGGATTATTAATACCAATCCCTGCACTACCTGAATCAACTAGACATACTCCCAGATTAGCTAGTTGGCGGACCTCATGAATTAATTCTTTCTTCTCCGGAGGGACTTCACATAGGCTGCCCATCGATTGGCGGCTAAGCGCATCAGCTACTACATTTTCTTTCCCGGAGTGGTATAAAATACTCACATCATAATCTTTCAATAATTCTAACCATCGCCTCTGTCGCAGATTCAAATCCTTCTGTTTGAAAATGTATTGAAGACTCTTGTGATCTGTATAGGTATCAACATGCACACCATACAAGTAATGTCTCCACATCTTTAATGCATGAATAACTGCAGCCAATTCGAGATCATGAGTTGGGTAGTTCTTTTCATGTTTCCACAGCTGTCTCGAAGTATAAGCGATGACTTTACCGTGCTTTAGCACACATCCTAACCCAACACCGGAAGCATCACAATATACAACATAACCATTTGGCCTTTCTGGGAGTGTTAAGACTGGGGCTGAGGTTAATCTGTCCTTCAACTCTTGGAAGCTGCGTTCACAAGCATCATTCCACTGAAATTTAGCTGACTTCTGGGTTAGCTTCATCAAAGGGGCGGAAATAGAGGGAAATCCTTCTACGAACCTTCTATAGTAACCTGCCAATCCCAGAAAACTACGAACTTCTTTGGGCGTCGTAGGCCTTGGCCAAGTCTTCACAACTTCAATTTTCTGAGTATCAACTCGAATGCCATCATCTGAAATAACATGACCTAAGAATGTCATAGAATTCAGCCAAAACTCGCACTTTGAAAATTTTGCATACAATTCTCGAGTTCGATGAATTCCAAGAACAATACGTAAATGGTCTGCATGTTCTGATTCTGTGCGAGAGTACACCAGGATATCATCAATGAATACTATTACGAATAAATCCAAGCGAGGCCTGAATACATTATTCATCAGATTCATGAACACTGTCAGAGCATTAGTTAACCCAAATGACATTACCCGAAATTCATAATGGCCATATCTCGTCCTGAAAGTTGTTTTGGGAATATCTTCTTCTCTAACTCTCACTTGATGATAACCTGACCTCAAGTCTATTTTGAAAAACCACTTGGCACCCTGTAATTGATCAAATAAATCATCAATCCTTGGGAGAGGATATTTGTTCTGTATCGTCACCTTATTCAACTGCCTATAATCGATACACATCCGTAAGGAACTATCTTTCTTTCTCACGAATAGGACTGGTGCCACCCACGGTGATGAACTGGGTCTAATAAACCCCTTCTCAAGTAAATCCTTCAACTGTGCCTTTAACTCTTTCAATTCTGCCGAAGCCATTCGGTAAGGAGGAATAGTAATAGGCTTGGTATCCGACAACACATCAATAGTGAAATCAATCTCTCTTTTCAGAGGAAGGCCTGGAAATTCATCTGGAAATACATCCGGAAATTCATTCACTACCGGAACGGATTGGAAAGTTGGCAACTTTGCTTCGGTGTCATGAACTCGGACTAAGTGATAAATATAGCCCTTAGCTATCATCTTTCTTGCCTTAAGGTAGGAAATAAACCTACCTCTTGGAGATGCTGTATTACCCTTCCATTTAAGCACGGACTCTCCCAGAAATTTAAATCGAACTACTTTTATTCGGTAATCAACATTAGCATAACATGAGGCCAACTAATCCATACCCATAATCACATCGAAATCTAACATTTCTAGCTCACTAAATCAGCTTTAGTCTGGCGGTCGCATATCACAATTACACAATCTTTGTACACTTGTCTAGGTATCACGGGATCACCAACCGGAGAAGATACCTCAAGAGGTTTAATTGGCTCGAGTTTCTCCCCAATACGACCAGCAACATATGGAGTAATATAAGATAGGGTAGAACCCGGATCTATCAATGCATATACATCATGGGAAAATACAGATAATATACCTGTAACCACATCCGGGGAGGACTCAAGATCCTGTCATCCGGCTAAAGCATACATACGGGGCTGAGTGGCACCTGAAGTAGATGCTCCCCCTTTGCCTCTACCTCGACCTGCTGGGATCTGGGGAGTCTGCCCTACCGGGTGCACTAAAGAGGAACCAGCTGCAGATCCTGTGGGATGAACCCCAAATCTACCACTCATTGACGGGCAATCTCGCATCATGTGCCCAACCTGGCCACAAGCATAGTAAGCATCTGAACCTTGGCGACACTGTACGAAATGTAATCTACCGCACTGGCTGCACCGCGGTAGTGGGGGTCTACTTTGGATATAATCTCCCCCAAACTGAGAACCTGAAGCTCTCGAACTCTGACCCTGTCCTGAAGGAAAGGAGTGATCAAATCTCCTACCTGCAAATCGTGGGTTGCCGACTGGCCTGAGTGTCTAGAATATGCCTGCCTTGATCCCCCTCTATTAGCACTACCTTCCCCCATAGATCTGGCAATCTTGCTTTGCCCTATATCAATATCACGATAACCCCTTTGCGGATGTTGTTGTCCTTCTAAATTCTGGGCATGGGCTTGAATGCGGGAAATATCCATCCCATCTTGCAACGAAGCCGTCAAGCAGTCCTTGAACAAATGTGGCCCTAATCCACTCATGAATCTGTGCACTCTATCCCCCATGTCGGCCACCATAGTCGAGGCATATCTAGCCTATGAATTAAACTGAAGGCTATACTCCCGGGCACTCATATTTTCTTATTTTAGGTTTAAGAACCTATCCGCTCTAGCTCGGCGGACCTCGGGTGGCGGATGAAAGCATCTACAAATTCTTGCCACACGGAGGAGGCACATTCTTTTTTCTTGATGCTAGCCAATTATTGTACCATAATACCGCCACATCTCGGACTCTATTAGATGCTAACTCCACAAGATGCTAACTCCACAGATTCAGTTTCGGAGGCATGAATAATCTTTAACGTTCTCAACATTTCATCAATAAAACTTTGCGGGTCTTCATTCGGCTTTGACCCGAAAACTCCGGAGGATTCAAACTCATGAAATCACGGGCTCTAGTACTACCGGCCCTTTCACTTGAACTTGAACCCTGCCGCTGTACCTGTACGGCAACTAGCTGCGTCAATAGATGAATAGCCTCGGTCATTTGTTGACCTGAAGTAGCCGGTGGAGGAACTGGAGGCATAAGAGCTGGAGCTGATGCCCCTTCCTGTTATTCTATAACAGGCGGAGTGGGAGAAGTATTAGATGGAGCCTCATTATGTGATTCACCCTCTTCTACATTCATTGGTGACTCTCTTTCTACTCGTCTTTTCATCGCAGTCTTGCCCTTCTGGTCGGCTCTAGCTTTTACCTTTGGCGGCATTTCTGAAATCCTAGCACACTATTATGGAGGAGATAATATTGTAACATAGCTCTATCGCACGATTTTGAAGATGAAGAATGGTCATTTTTCAAAAATGCCCTGTAGCCTCCTGTCTATTAGTGTGGCGCGCAACACACCATAAATAAGACTCTACTAGACACGGCTCGTAGACAATTCCTAGGATCGAACTGCTCTGATACCTCTTTTGTCACGACCCGACTAGGGGCCATGACGAGTACCCGGAGCTGACCACCGAGCACCGCTCATACATTACCTAACGAACACATCAAGCGTTCATTCATTAATCTTATACTCAAATCATAGGAAAATCATTTTTCACTTGAAACATATATACCTTATATACATAAGCCTTCCGGCTATCAAAATAATACATATACATACGAGGAGAAACCGTGAGACCATACTACCCACACATACGTATCTACCCGCACCTAATGATAGCCTGACCGCAAGTCTGTCTTCGAAAAGCATTTAGCACCCTGCAACTAGTCAAATAAATCATCAATCCTGGGGAGGGGATATCTATTCTTTATTGTTACTTTATTCAGCTGCCTATAATCAATACACATCCGCAGCGATCCATCTTTCTTTCTCACAAATAATACCGGTGCTCCCTAAGGTGATGTGCTAGGCCTGATGAAGCCCTTTTCTAATAAGTCCCTCAATTGCTCTTTTAACTCCTTCAGCTCTGCCGGTGCCATTCTATAAGGAGGAATAAATATGGGCTGAGTATCTGGCAATACATCTATAGTAAACTCTATCTCCCGCTCAGGAGGAAGACATGGAAGCTCGTCTGGGAATACATCTGGAAATTCATTAATTATCGGGACTGACTGAAGAGTCGGTACCTCTGCTTTCACGTCATGCAGAACCAGATGATAAATATAACCCTTTCTAACCATCTTCCTTGCCTCGAGGTATGAAATAAACTTACCCCTCGGCGATGCTGTATTCCCCATCCACTCTATAATCGGCTCCCCTGGGAACTGAAATCGGACAATCTTTTCTCTACAATCAACGTTAGCATAACAAGAAGCTAACCAGTCCATACCCATAATAACATCAAACTCCGTCATATCTAACTCTATCAGATCTGCCACGGTGTGACGACTATATATAATCAACGAACAATTTCTATAAACTTGCTTTGCTATAACAGAATCTCCTACCGGTGTAGCTATCTCAAATGGTTCTATCAATTCAGGTTTTATCCCGATTCTACTAGCAACAAAGGGAGAGATATACGATAAGGTGGAGCCTGGATCTATCAGTACATATACGTCCCGAGAGAAAATCGATAATATACCTGTAACCACATTTGGTGACGCCTCCTGATCCTGTCTACTAGCCAAAGCATATATGCGGTTCGAAGGACCGCTAGAACTGGAAGCTCTGCCACGACCTCTGCCACGACCTGCTGGTGTCTGAATACCCTGCCCCGTAGGGCGCATAGCTACAAAAGAAGATGAACCAGCAACCGACCCAGTAGGCTGAGCTACACCACCTGGACCGCCACCATACGGACATTCTCTCATAATATGGCCTTGGCGGCCGCAAGAAAACACAATCACCTGTAGCAAAAAGGCATTCCCCAGAATGGAGCCTACCACACCGAGAGCACCGAGGCAAATGTGGCCTTGACTGATTTGAACCCCTGTTCACCTACGAACCTGAAGCCCTGGAGCTCTGACCGGCTCCTGAATACCCTGTACTCTCAAATTTCCTGCTTGTAAACTGTGGGGGTGCACTCCATGCTGGCTGGGAAGGACATCTACTATACTGCTGAGGCTGCCTGCCTCGAAACTCGCCAGGATAACCAGCCGATCTAGCCCTCTTATGCTGACCTCTGTCATAATCTCTATCTGGCTGACGTCCTCTATGTCGATCCTCTACTCCCTGTGCATATGCCTGTATCCGAGCAATATCCATACCTGGCTGAAGAGCCACCGCCATACAACCATCAACCAAATAGCGATCCAGTCCCATCACATAACGATGCACTCTATCAGCCATATCAGCTACAATAGTAGGCGCATATCTGGCCAACGAATCAAACTCAAGACTATAATCTCGAACGCTCCTGCCATTCTGCCTCAAATGTAAGAATCTATCAACTCTAGCTCGTCTCATCTCTGGGGGCAGAAAGTGGCCAAGGAAGGCCTCCACGAACTCATCCCATACTGCGGAGGAGCATCCTCGCCCCTAGATAACTCCCTCGACTCATACCAATTAACAGCTACATCACGCAACCGATACGAAGCCAACTCAACAGACTCAGTCTCAGCAGCCTTGATTATCCGCAAGGTACGCTGCATCTGCCGAAAAAACTCCTGCGATCATCCTCGGGATTTGACCCGAAAAACTCTGGAGGATTACAACTTAAGACGTCACGAGCCCTCAAACTGTCATGTCTATCCGCATGGTCGACTCCTAGTCCATGTTTGCGAGCTTGCCCTGCCACTAATCTGGTCAGCAGCTGAACTGCATCTCTCATGGCCCTATCCTCCGTCCCTGGCTGAGGAGCTGGAGGCTCAGGTACTGGGGCCTTAGGGGCTGGCGGTGGAGCCGCCCCCTGATCTGAAGCTGCTGCTGCTCTGAGTTCCTCCGGAAGTGGCGGTGTAGCAGAACTCGCCGACTGAAGCACAATCTCAGGCGTAAGCTGGGCACAGGCCCTAGTAACTCTCCGGGTCTGGCTAGTATCTCCTGCTACTGATTTTCCCTTCTGGGCAGCTGTCGCTTTCTTTGGAGGCATAGTTGTAAACATAATAATTTGTTAGGGAGGGATTATCCTGATAATACAGCTCTATCGCACGATCTAAGATAAGAAGGAAAGATAATATCCTAAATGTCCTGTAGCTTCCTGTCTATAGATGTGGTGAACAACACACCGATAAACAAGGCTCTACTAGACACGGTCTGTAGACATTCCGAGGACGAACTGCTCTGATACCACTTTTGTCACTTCCCAGCCCCGTGAGCCATGACTAGTGCCCGAGCTGGACACTCGTGTACGTACCTGTTAGATATAGTCAAACTGAATCTAAGAACAATATGGAAACTTGCAAAAGAACTCCAAAGGTTCATAACGCCATCATTGTCACGACCCAGCCCCGTGGGCCATGATTAGTGCCCGAGCTGGACACTCGTATACGTACCTATTAGATATAGTCAAACTGAATCTAAGAACAATATGGAAACTTGCAAAAGAACTCCAAAGGTTCATAACGTCGTCATATATATATATATATATATATATATATATATATATATATATATATATATATATATATATATATATATATATATATATATCCAGATAACCAGTCTCCTGAGGAGTCACAACTAATCAATACATAATATAATGCGCAAGCCGACAAGGCTGCCACTACATGTCAATATGATACGCAAGCCGACAAGGCTACCACTACATATCAATACCATACGCAAGCCCACAAGGCTGCCACTATAGACGAACATATCCATAGCACATCGTATAGACACAGCTGAACAAAACTTATACGCAACCCACACATATGTCTACAGACCTCTAAGAGTATCGATAGTGAAATATGACGGGACAGGGCCCTACCGTACCCCTGGATAAACATATATATATATATATCTGTACCAAAAGTCTAGGCTCAGAAACAATGGAGCTCTCCAAGACAGCTGAGTGGAAATCCTAAGCTGGAGGATCGCCAAATCGAGTATCTGTACCTGTGGGCATGAAACGCAACCCCCTAGAGAAAGGGGGTCAGTACGAGATATGTACTGAGTATATAAAGCATGAAATACAATAAAGAGGATCACGATTGAAATAGGGATCACATGAGACAAGTATGACATTTAAAATACCAATACACTTGCCTTATGAAATGTAAATCATGCATATCAGTATCATATATCATACCCGGCCCATTATGGGACTCGGTGAATAAAGTCATCACATGCCATCCTTGGCGCCATAATCACATCATCATATCATCATATCATCACTGTCACACCCTAATGCCCTAGGGTGTGATGGGCACCCGACCCCATATCCGGAGCCGAGCGAACCCATAGATTCTTATTACGCACATAATTTCTTTGGACTCTGAAAATCAAATAAAAGTAAAATACATATTAAGCTTCCGAAATCTTTCTTTTATCGTTCTCAAAACTTAACAAAATCTGTAATTATACAAAATTTATCACATAACACAGATCGACATATCGGCTGATGGAGCTGCTTACGGACTGACAACCAATACCCACGACGCTGTCTGCAAAGTCTCTAACATCAGTCTAGAAACCATATCATACAAACTGACTCGGCAACACTCCAGGAACAAATAGAGCTTGCCATCTCCACTGGGACATCTTCTATTATAGCTTCAACTCATCTGGGTGTACCTGCGCGGCATGAAACGCAACCCCCGCAAAAAGGGGGTCAGTACGGAATATGTACTGAGTATGTAAAGCATGAAATACAGAAAACAGATCCATAATCGAAACAAGCAGTACAAGGGTGAGCACATTATCAAGAATTCCAAATACTTATTTTCCAAACGCGAATCATGTATCCGAAGAAGTACAGATCCAAAATACCAGAACACCAGAATATCAAGATGCTTGTTTTTCCAGACACAAAACATAGATGCCAATGTCATACGCAATATAATAATGCCGCGGAACGTACGGCCCGATCCATATAATACATCACATGTGCAAATAACGTGTCCCGACCCTTGAGTGAGGGACTCAGTGGATAGAATCATGTATGTCAACATCGTATATCACATATGCATAACGTGTCCCGGCCCTCGAACGAGGGACTCGGTAGATAAAATCATGCATGTCACATCAAATATCATGTATGCATGTAACGTGTCCCGGCCCGCCAGTGAGGGACTCGGTGGATAACATGTCTCGGCCCTTCAGTAAGGGACTCGGTAGAGGGGATCCGGTCCGGATCTGGCGCCATCATCATATAACGTGTCCCGGCCCTCTACTGGTGGGTCTCGGTGAACAATGTAATGGAATACGCACGAGAGCATATCCTGGCCCGGGACTCAGTGAAAAGACATACAGAGACTTGCACGAACAGAGTAGTGCGAAACCACATACACATATATCAAGACTCGATATATATATACACATACCGACCTTTGAAGGATCATAAACATATTTGAAGTTAATCGGAGTTAGTATGTGAAAGTTACGGACATTTTTACCATAGAGCTTTTACGAACGTTTCAAGCAAATCTAATATCCTTTACAAACGTTGGTGTCATTAAAAACTTACAGAACTCTTTCAGAACAAACTCTTTATTCTCATCTCATTATTCGATCATATAATAAGCTTGATCATATCAGACATACTTATATCAGAAGTGAATCAGAATCATAAGCAACCTCGGGAATCACGGATACATATCAAACCATATGAAGTAACTTAATCATTTAGTGATCATACAATAGACTCAACCATACGAAACATACTAATGACAAAAGAGATTAGGCATCATAACCAAACTCGGAATCAAGGAGTAGAATTACCCCGAGGTGCGTGTCATGTCATACCTTACTTAGCTCTAGGACATGCCAAAAGAAAGAAAGGGTAAGCCTTACATATCTGTGCCACGCCTTATGAGCTACGCTTATTTATCCAAACTTGTTAGTCTACATTCAAGAAAGTTGACATAATCATTAGATTCATCGGCATATACTAGTCTTATTCTTTCAAATGAATTCATTTATATTCTGCCGAAATTTCGGCAGCATTTCCCCTGTAAATACACCATCCCCGAGAATCTAACTCGGTCAATTTCACAACAACAAATCCGAGAATGGAACTCGGCCACATTATCAACAATAATACCAACAATTACATTCAATCCAACCGCATACGATCAAGCCAATATGGTTGCTCACATATTCAAGTATTAATCCAAAACCATTCGAACGATACTCACGAATACTTCAAGCAACTCACACAATATTTTAAACGGCCTAGCCAACTTACAACATAGTTCGAAATCTTCCAACTTCAGCAAGGACAACAACAACACATTTTCCTTATTCTAGATTCATAAACTATATCAAAATTCACATGTTACAATACCGTCCATACAATTATAAGAATTCATGCTAGTGTCGCATTGACCTCTTCAACAATCCTACAACGATTACAACTTCATTTCAAGCCATCAAACTTTCATTCTCATCGTAGAATCCACATCAACAACAACTAGAATATCAAATGAAATCAATTCACCATAACTTACCAAAACAACCCCTTATTCGGCCACAACAACAACATACATATTTTCATGAATTTTCATCTATTTCTATACATTACAACAACAATCTAAATACTAAGTAAAATTAATCCATTCTTTCTACACCACACCACTTCCATTCGGCCAACACATATACACACATATTTCATGAATTTAATCCTTTTCTACACACTTCAACATACATAAATCATCCATAACATATAAAAGGAAATTAATTCTTACCTTTTTCCTTCAACTTCTTCACTTGACCATGGTTATGAACTTGCAAGAATAGATGTTTTTCTTGCTCCAATAGGTACTCCACTTTGCTAGGGACCTTCCAATTAGTAGGAAAATAATTTTTGAACAAATTTTTCTCAAGGTTCTTGTTGGGGTGAACATTGCCGAATGGCCTTCAACTTGGGGCTTCTCCAAGTTTCTTGATTTTTTTTAAGGAAAGAAGATGAGAAATGTGTCTTATTTATCCTTCTTTTTCCATCATCTATCCTTATTTGTTTTTAAGTCCCTCAAATAAAAGTTATGGACACATGGGTCTTCTCCCCTTTTCTAGAATTTTCTTAAAATAACAAATACATCCACTTGTCTTGTTGTATAAACTTTAGTCCCTTAAGTAAGAACATGGACACATGGCTATGGGTGGGGCCCACTTTTTATGTCACATGGCCAAAGTGACATTTCAAGAATTTTCTTGAACACTTTGTGAAATTCCCATTTTACCCCTAGCCTTTCCACAATATTACCATAAACTCTTTTGTGAATTTCCATTTTTACCCTTAACCTTTCTCAATATTTCCATCCCAATAATACTCATAATAACTTGTATTTTAGAATAACTTTGGAAAATGGTCTTGCCCTTAACTTCTCGCAATTATCTCGAATTATCCGAACGTACAAAATGCAGGATATAACAATCACATCATATATATATATATATATATATATATATATATACCGTACCCGACCCTCTAGTGAGGGACTCGGTGAACAATGCAGTGAAACTGTGCACGAAAACATACCCGGCCCTGGACTCGGTGAAAGATATATTGAGGCATGCACGAGCAGAGTAGTGAGCAACCATATGCAAACTAAGTCATATCTGAGACTCGATAGAATAATCAAAATGAACTATCATTTGAAAATCAAGACAATAATCATATCAAGTACCCTTCGAATGTCACAATGGATTATATCAAAATAGGACGCCTGAAATCATAGACACGTATCAAGACATAATAAAATAAGTCCTGGGAATCAAGAACATTAACCATCCTAGTGTCTCTAAGAATAGGAGCTTCTTTGGAGTCATATACACGTCGTCTGTTTGTTTCATCAAGATCATGCCAAAAATAAAGAAGGGTTAGCTTTACATACCTTTGGTGCTTAATCCGTAACTTGATATGTATACGTTGCCCAAGATATCTCAACCTATATTAAGACGTCAAGACTATGGTTAAGCTACGAAAAGGCATAAAACATACTTCAATGTTAGTAGCTTATTTCAAGACAATTGGGCAGCATTTCCCCTGTATCACTCACTTTCCTCACATTTACGTCAACTATACAACAACCAACATAGCAACAACCAAAGCACGTCTAAGTTATTGCATTAAGAACTAGTCGAAACAAGATCCGAGGATACCCCAAAACATCCCACATAATATAACAATGCCCAATACACCTCACATATCTAAAATATTCACTCAACAAGCCACCTACGCTTCGCATACGATATTTTATACGTTTGTTTCTTATCAATTAGTGATTCACATTAACAACAACACAGCAATGGCCTCAACTCCTATATGCAAATTTTTTTTTATCTTAACATTAATAAGTCCTAAAGCAGCCCATCAATTATAACAACACAATACGAGCCTTAACTACACTTAGTCCTCCAATTTCACAAGAACAACAACACATATACCCACTTATAACTATATTTCCATTCCTTTCCACACAACCAAATCATTCTCGAATACAATACAATTATAACCTTAAGCATCAAATTCTTTCACTTTCATCACACGATCAATGACAACCATAATGACAACAACATCAAAATTAATTCACCATTTTTAAGTTAGAACAGCCCCCACACACGGCCCAAACAACAACTTAGCATCATCACACACAATTCTTTACATCCAATTCCACATTTACCAATTTATACAAAGTCCAAACCACCTCTAAAACATGTTAGAGAGAATTAAATCTTACCTTAACAAGCTTGGCTCCTTAACGTTGCTAATCACTTGGATGTTTACCATACCTTAGAACTTTAATTTTTCTCCCCTCCAACCTCAAGCTCGGCTAGGAGCAGCCATAGCCGAACACTCTCCCTCTCTAGCTTAACTTTGCCTCTCTCTCTCTAAGTTAATTTTTGGTTGAAGATGACAATGTGCTAAATGACTAATCTTAGTCATTAACATGCTATTTATAGGCATCCTAATAACCCTACATATGCCCACCATAATGAATCATCATTTTATTATATTTGTTTATTTATTTATTTTTAACTAAAGAATTCGGTGGGGCCCACTTAATTGTCTAATTAACTAACTTAATTAATATTAGTTAATCACTAATCCCTACTTAACAATCTAATCATAGTTAATTACTCCCTAATCTCCATCAATATTTCTATACTAATTGGAATTTACAAACAAGTCGTGCCATATTAAAAATCGGGATTGATAGTCCTTGTCTCATATCCCAAAATAATCTCGTCCTTAAACTTATGTCGATTAGCTTACGAATAATCCAACGTACAAAAATACGGGATATAATAGGTGGGTCGTGACAAATTCCTCCATAATCATAGTCATAGTTCACTATTGCTTTCACTCATATACATTGTTTATCCCATGTTCTTAATATCATTTATAACGTGATCATAATCATAACATATCAAGAATCATGACTCAATCCAAGCTACTACTCAAAAATGACACTATTCCCACATTCATGACCCATTTTCTATCTCCTTCTACAATCCAAGTCTTTCAACCTCTCAATACCTTAAATAACATGGAAAGACCATAAACCTTACCTTAGATGGCGTAGGAATAATCCTTGGGTGGAAATACTTCACTTGAGCCAAAACCCTAGTTCACCTCCAATGCAATTTCTTGACTTGGATGATCTCTAATGAGTTTCTTACACTTGGTTTTCTTAGTTTGATGAAGTTGATCATAAATTTCTCTTGAGTTCTTATGGATGAAGTGTGGAGAGAGTTCTAGAGAGTTCTTGAAGTGTTGGGTGAAAATGAAATGAAATAATGAACTTGGTCCCCTTTTTAATAACTTAAAAATCTGATCCGTTGGAAGAATATACGGACACTTATACGGTCTGTGTAAACTTATACGGTCCGTATAAGTGACCGTGAAATCACCGCTTCAACATCTCGCTTCTGTGACCATTATACGGTCCGTATAATTTTATACGGTCCGTATAAGTGACCGTATAATCCCATCAGTGAGGGACCTTCACTGTGATGATTCTGCGGACCATTATACGGACCGTATGACATTATATGGACCATATAATCGGCCGTGTAACCCATCTTTTCTCTGATCTTGTTCTCGTCACTTCGTTTGATCTCCAATCCTTGTGGAACCTTCTTGATACTTGTTTAACACCTCATTAACGATCTAAGGGACGTTATAATTCTTCTCCAAGACACTATTAAATCATCATTAACTTATTACTCGTAAATCCTTTCCGATATACATCGTATGCCTTGCCCTCTCTTGGCAAACTTTCTCCTCTTACTCTGAATGTCCTTGGTAATCTCAATTAGGGTCATCAAATGTCATTTCTCACTTATTGCAATACCGTATATGTTACACCTCAGAAAATTTTCCATTCATGCACAGTGAATAGACTGACGAAGGGCGCGACGTATTCGATGTTTTGATGAGTAAAAAATAACATTTGATGATTCTAAATGAGATTTCAAAGACATGTGAAGTAGGAGACGGAAGTTGTTGAGGAAGGCAAGGCATGCGTTATGTATCGGAAAGGAGTTACGAGTAACGAGTTAATGATGATTTAATGATGCTTTGGAGAAAAGTTATTGTCATGACCCAACCCGATGAGCCATGACTAGTGGCCGAGCTGGATACTCATATACGAACCTGTTAGATATAGTCAGACTGAAACTAAGGACAGTATGGAAACTTGTAAAAGCAAACTATAGACTCATAACGCCATATATCATAATGAATCTGTCTCTTGAGGAGTCACAGCTAACCAAAACATAACATAATATGCAAGCCGACAAGGCTGCCACCATATACGGAAATACCCAAAATGAACCATATCGACATAGCTGACCAGAACCTATGTACAACCCACACATGTCTACAGACCTCTAAGAGTATAATAGTGAAATATGACGGGACAGGGCCCCGCCGTACCCCTGGATATGCATAAGTCTATATCAAAGGATCTGTACCAAAATGACTTAGGCTCCGGAAAAATGGAGCTCTCTAAACAGCTGAGCAGAAGTCCTAGACTGGAAGATCACCAAACTGAGTGTCTGTACCTGCGGGCATGAAACGCAACCCCCGAAGAAAGGGGGTCAGTACGAGAAATGTACTGAGTATATAAAGCATAAAATACCATAAAGAAGATCAAGACTGAATAAAAGATAACAGAAGGAAAGTATGATAATCAAAGATACCAATGCACCTGTGCCTTACGAGATGAGAATCATGCATTTCTATATCATATACCATACCCGGCCCATTATGGGACTCTGTGAATGAAGGCATATACATATATACCGTACCCAACCATCTTGTGAAGGTCTCGGTGAAATAATCATATATATATACCGTACCCGGCCCTCTAGTGAAGGTCTCGGTGAAATAATCATATATATACCGTACCCGGCCCTCTAGTGAGGGACTCAGTGAACAATGCAATGAAACTGTGCACGAATACATACCCGGCCCGGGACTCGGTGAATGATATATTAACGACATGCACGAGCAGAATATCATGAGCAACCATATGCAAACTAAATCATCATCTGAGACTCAATAGAATAATTAGAATGAACTAACACTTGAGAATCAAGACAACAGTCACGTCAAGTACCACAGAGAACTAGAATTCATTGGAGTCATAATGCAAGTGAGACTCATAAAATTATTTCTGAACTCCTTGAATAACCTGGGAGCACCCTTGAATGTCACTATGGATTATATCAAAATAGGACTTCAGGAATCATAGACACATATCAAGACATAATGAAATAGCTTCTAGAAATCAAGAACATTAGCCATTCTAGTATCTCTAAGAATAGGAGCTTCTTTGGAATTTATACGTTCATCGTCTGTTTGTCTCATATAGACCATGCCAAAAAAAAGTGATAGCTTTACATACATGACAATCTACCTAATCACCCAACGTCTACTCCCCGAGTCGGTATGTCTACAATCACGACGATAATATCATGATTAGACCATTTACACCACTTACTATCTAATTTGTATACGAACGGAACTTAATGAAATTTGGGCAGCATTTTCTCTATAAACTGGACAATCCCGAAAATCCAATTCAATTAAATCATCAACAACATCAACAACAATATCAACCATTAATATACATCATAACTCAGCTAATCCCATCCATTTAATTCAACTAAAACAGCCCCCGATCCATAAATCTCAACAAAACAACAAACGAGCTTATAACGCTATTTTCTCCGTTCTAATCCGTTAAAACTCTAAATAATCTTATTAACAATGAAAAAGGGACCTTAATCTTACCTTAAGTATGCAGCAACCACGTCAATACTCTTCCTTTTGGCTGATTTTTAGCTCAAATTGAAGGCAACGCGACGTACAACGCTTTTCTCTTCATGAGCTTCGGGATTCGGGGCTCGGATTTTGATCAAAATGGCTTTCTTAGCCTAGAAGTTCTCTCCCTCTCTCTCTAATGTTTTGGAAGCTCCTAGATGCAAATGACCAGCCCTCAAATGAATTTTCCATATATATTAATGTTAATGGGCCTCATGGGCCGAAATATACTCATGGGCC
The DNA here is from genome assembly GCF_019175385.1 of Lycium barbarum. Taxonomy (NCBI): domain Eukaryota; kingdom Viridiplantae; phylum Streptophyta; class Magnoliopsida; order Solanales; family Solanaceae; genus Lycium; species Lycium barbarum. The sequence continues at coordinate 81,952,414 of NC_083343.1, forward strand.
GAAATGCAAATGTTTGGGTCGGGTCTCAACTTGCTGCCCCGCCAGCCAAACTTGCATCGTCCATAACTCCTTATCCCGATATCATTTTGGCGAGAGGTTTGTTGCGTTGGAAGCTAGACTCGATGAACTTCATTTTAGGCTCTTGAAACACCTTAAAAATCCTCATATACTAGGAGATATTCCTCCAACAATATGGGCTAAAAATCTGGTTCGAGATTTTACTGAAGGCTTTCCGATTCATTTTGTTTAACTTCTAATCCTCTTCCAACCCTCATGTAACCTCTTATACATATATATAAATACTTATATACATCTATAAGAATCCATACATGTGTCTCGAAGGGTCCGGAGAATCACAATAACCTTAAACACAGATAGAGAACTCACAAAGCTTCGACGAAACTCCAATCGCAAAAGTATATTCATATCTTTTGTCCATCTTCTATATCATTACTAATAATCTCAAATACTTTAAAAGGGCACCCACATTACCTCGTATACGTACTCATGACACTATTTCAAATCCTTAAGGTTGCCATGTCACCTCGGGATACTTAAGGCAACAATATATATATTGCGATATTCTTACTAACTCGATTAACTTCCCTTGAACTTTCTTAACTCATTCATTTTGTCTTAAGTCAAGTAGCACGGACACTTACGGGGTGTAACAACATAAATACTTATAACCTCAAAATAATCTTATCCTTGAACTTATGTCGATTAACTTACGAATAATCCAACGCACAAAGGTATGGGATATAACAGTTATAACATCCCATAGATTGTTAATGAGGTGATAAACAAGTGTTAAGAAGGTTCCATAAGGATTGGAGGTCAAACGAGTCGACGAGAACGAAATCGGAATAGCTGGGCATTATACGGCCCAACATACTGGCCGTATAAATTATACTGGCCGTATGTTAGGCCGTATAGTTAGCCCAGATGGGCAACCTTCACTGGACCAAACATACGGCCCGTATAAAAGATACGGACCGTATGTTGGTCCGTAGAAACTGGTCGGGTCAGATTTTGTGTATTAATAAGGGATCCAAGTTCATTTCATTTCATTTCCCCTTCACTCTTGTTCTCTCTAAAACATCTCTCTACATTTCTCCCAAAAGAATTCAAGGGATATTAGTGATCAACTACATCAAACCAAGGAAATCAAGTGTAAGAAAACCCATTAAAGTTCATCCAAGGCAAGGAATCCAAGTGAAGGTGAAACTAGGGTTTTGCTCAAGTGAGGAGTTTCCACCCAAGTTTCATTCGTACACCATCTAAGGTATGATTTATGGTATTTACATGTTGTTTAAGGTATTTGAAAGTTGAAACACTTGGATTGTAAAAGAATATAGAAAAAAATGGGTCATGAAAGTGAGAATAGTGTCATTTTGAGTGATAGCTTGAATTGAGTCATGATTCTTGATGTGTTGTGATATGGTTATGTTATGAATGATATTAAGGGTATGGGGTAAGCATTATATGTGAGAAAACATACTAGTATACTATGACTATGATTATGGATGAATTGAAGTTGAATTGTGAAATGAGGGTAATGTAGATGAATGACGATTGTTGGTTGTGATATTGTGAACATTATTATAAATGTTTTGGAGTTGATATGCAATATGGGGAAGGTTGTATAAACAAAGGAAATGCTGGCCAATTTTCTCTAGCTTTAGTAAGCACGTTCATGTAATCGATAAGCTAATATGAATGTGAATTCTCTTCAAGGTAGAGACGTGAGCATTGAAGGAGAACAATCAAGCGATGAAAATTGTTAAACGAAAGAGGTATGTAACGCTAGTCCTTCCTTTCTAAGGCATGAATCTTATTGTATGAATCCTCCTATCTTCCCATGATTTTCCAACATATCGGGAATTATGAATCTACGAGTATAAAGAGCTTCTTATGAGATAAAGATGAAGAATATGTCATGAATATGATAATAATGATGATAAGTTTAAGCCTAGAGATTCAAAAGAAAGAAATGATGTCTATGAAGTTAATGACCCTATTTACGACCCCTTGATGTTGTTCATGGTGTACACTCACCTTAAATTGTTAGTTCCTTCAAGGTGAGATACGATGAATATGATTACTCCATAATGTAATCGAGGGTTCTCGACCTTATGTCACCCCGACATTGTTATAGATTGTCTATAAGCTCTAATGCATGTCCTATGACCAATGTTCCGAAAAGGTTACGAGTCTATGTTCATAGGGGGTTCCATATGAGATAAAGGTAAGAGATATGCCACAGATTCGATGATGGTAATGATGAGCCTAAGTTAGAGATTATAAAGTCTATCATGCGATATGTTTACGAAGTTCATGCTACGAATATGATACGATTTTCATAGATTGTCTTTAAATTGAAATGCATGCTCTATGAAAAGTTATGATAAGTTTATGAGATATATGTGATGATAACGACGACGATGTTGATAGTGATGATGATAATGATGACGATGATAATAGTGATGACGCTAAAGATATTTATGGGTTTTATGTATATGTGCCTATGTATGGCTATTATGAAACTTGGAGCTTATATGGCCGGGTAGAATATATATATATATATATATATATATATATAAATACAATGATGCGCGCGCACCACTGCAGTTGGGTACGGATACCATTGAGACTTGGTAGGGCCAGGCACGGATACCACTGAGCCTTGGTAGGGCCAGGAACGGATATCACTAAGCCTTGGTAGGGCCAGGCACGGACAACACTGAGCCTTGGTAGGGCCAGGCACGTATAACACCAAGCTTTATTATAGCTGGGCACGTAAGATACCAAACCTATATAGTCGGGTACGATACTACTATAATTATATATATGAAATATGTATGAAAAGCCCGGAAGATATGTATGTGATATTGTCGAGCCACTACGTGACCGAATACGGATAACGTTTAATGTGTATGAGCAGATAGGATATTATGATATATGTATGATACGATGATGTATGCGCTATGATGATACATGTACTGTGATTATATATACGATATAGGCATGAAAGGTATCCCCCCTTGAAAGTTATGCAGGTTATATTTTCATCTTATGTCTTATGATTTCTCCATTATGTTCATTGCATTCATGCCTTACATACTCAGTACAATATTCATACTGACGTCCGTTTTATTTGGACACTGTGTTCATGCCCACAGGTAGACGGGGAGGCGACCCAGATTTACAGAAGCCGATAAGCAGACTTTTGAGAGCACTCCATTATTCCGGAGGTGCCATTGATTTACTGTTTAGTGCACATATATGATTTGGGCACGATGGGGTCCTGTCCCGTCCATATGCCTAGTACTCTAGTAGAGGCTCGTAGATACGTATGTGTGGGTACAATGGTCTCACGATGTTATTATTGTATGTATATTGTTTTGATAGCCGAAGGACTTATGTGTATAAAAGTATTTATGTTTCGAAATGAAAAATTGTTTTCCTATGATTTGAGCATTAGATTAATGAATGAGCTCTTGATGTGTACGTTGGGTAACGGTATGAGTGGTGCTTGGTGGTTAGCCCCGGGTACCCATCATGGCCCCTAGTCGGGTCGTGACAAAAGTGGTATCAGAGCAGTTCAGTCCTAGGAAGTCTCTACGAGCCGTGTCTAGTAGAGTCTTGTTTATGGTGTGTTGCGCACCACATCTATAAACAGGAGGCTACACGGCATTTAGGATGGTTACTCTTCTTTCATCTCTAAGATCGTGAGATAGAGCTAAGCCATAGGAAATGAGATTCCTTATACTAACCCCCTGATTGCAGCAGAAGAACTGTATTGACCGAAGAAAGAGATTGATGATGTTGAAGTTACGGAGGTAAGCCCCTTCGTTGAGGCTACGTTATCGAAATATGTATTTATATGATAATGAATTGATTGTCATAGAGGTAAGTCAGTGTTCATATGACGGAGAAATTGATTAAATGTTTCTCTTGATGATAAGTTCAGTTCTAAGTCGAGGACTAAGTAAATTGAATGAATCAGAACAAAGGTAAGCGACGGTACGAAAGATGTGTGACGAGTAAGATAATAATATTGAGGTATAATTGAAATATAAAGCTGAAGGATGCGAGGGAAAGTAAATAGGAAGGGATAACAGGGCAGATCGCTAAAGGATCAGGTACATTTCGAAGTGCGATATATGAGGTAAGTTTCGACATTTTTGAGATTTTACTTGAAAGTGGGAGCCCTGTGTGGCTGAGATATGTCGTATATATCTATATATATTGGCCCTGTGAGGCATTGTTGGTACTTGCTGTGTGCAGGTTTTGAGATAGTAAGAAATTTAGAGGAAACTCTACCGAAATTTTCCTAGAGTCTAAAGGAGATAAGATATAAGCTTGTGGTATGCCCTAACGGGAAAAGATGTTGTGCAAAAAGTAATGGCAGGACGAGATTAAGTTAGGAGTATCGTTAACAACTACAAGAGATTAGTTAAATACTATTGAATTGATAGTAACAGTAGTTATAAGATCGACATTGATACGGTAAAGAGAAATGCTTGGTAGTACTAAAACGTGACATAGAAGAGAAAGGGTAACCCTAATAGAGTGTGATACTGAAGTATTGATTGGATGGATAAGTACAAGTAAAATACGACAAGTTCATTAGCAAAATAGAGTAACAACATGATTGAGACAGAGGTGTGAAGTACAAAGGGGTATAACGAATGAAGATACCTTGAAAAGATGACTTATATGGTAAGTGTAATGGGGCTGATTAGAAAAGAGTAACAGGTTGAATATGCTTACTTCGCAAGGTTTATTCTATTTTACGAGCAGGATTGTGAACGAGGTAAAGAAGTGGCACTCTATAGCGTTGACTATGACCAAGATATAATGAGAACATGGCAAGAACTGTAATACAATGTAAGTAAAGTATAGTGAGGGAATGACTAAAGACATGACCTGTTCTATATGAATAAAGAATGAAGGCAAGTGTGAACCAGCAAGCGAGCCATGGGGCAGTAGATGAGAAAGCTTATAAGATCTTGTTAGAAAAATTCAGCATAGAGGTTTCGCAATGACAGAAATTATAGCAAGCGAATTTGAAAAAGAAACTAGAGAAAAGTGATATGGCAGAGTAGTAGTAGTAGTTTGTGATTGATATTATCAAGAGTATAAGTGACATATTTAGCTGGATGTAAAAGATCAAGACTACAGAAAGATGAATAACGAAATAGGATGATTGTTAGAAAAAGGATCAGCGCAATCAGGATGAGAGGGGATGATCAGAATGAACAGAATAAGTTTTGAAAGCGAAGAATGGATTGTACAAAGGTAGTATATTCTAAAAGATAAAGCGGTACTAAGTTAAGAATAGGGTTCCTCGTGCGAAGAATAAAGGATTGATCATAAAACAGGAGGAAATAAGATAAATTGAGGGGGAAGGAATGTAAAGGAATAAGAATGGGAATAGAAAGAAAAGGAAAATGCGCTGCAAAGTATGCGCGCTTAAGAAGTAGTCGTGTTATGGTTAAAGGAAGATGCATCTCCTGTGAATATCCTATACCAAGTTAGAACGGGTAAAGTATATGAAGTAATGAGCTGAAGAGAAAAAGATGATCATGAGTTATGAGTTTACCGTACGACGATAAAGCGATAGAGTAAAGCTATCATCAACGATAAATACAATACGATTATGTATGCTTTTGAAATCAACATTGAGTGCAACACAAGGGTAAAAGAGTATGAGGCATAAGGGGTAGTAGTTGCGCATGAGACTTAGGCCCTGGAAAATAAGGATGACGTTACAAGTGAACTTTGAGCACCGCAGAAGAGGGCAAGTGACATTACATGGATGGTATGGATAACTAGACATACTACTATTGTGAGCATCCCTATGGGATGAAAGTTGTTAATTGAAGCGGATTCAGACATTGACTCATAATTACCAGGTGAGCTAAGTAAAATACATCCTTGTTTGGATTGCTAAGTCAGTTGTATTACTTGATTACGAAACTGCAATATGAGTGTGTTAAGACTTCATACATGAATTATCGTAGCTATAAATTATGGGAAACGACATAAATGAGATGCAGTATAGTAAGGGATATATGAATTCAAGATTTGAAGGTGAGGCAGCGGATTTGAGAATGGTACAAGTAAAACCCTTAAAGGGGGAAGGGAGTAAAGAGAATAGAAGTGTAGAGATTGAAATGATGGACCCTAAGGTGTGATAGATATAGACTCTAAAACAAAGAATGAGAGTTACGCAGAAATGAGTCTAATAACTAGTAAATAAAACGAACACGAATTGAGCAAGCATCTGAGACTGTACGGGAAATCATTCATAAAGACCTTGAACCACGTGACATTGAGAGCGAATGACTCGAGGGATATTGTAAAGGATAGCGATGCTATACTAGAGGGGAGGCAAAGGCACTGATGTTAGAGTCGTTGTTAATGATATTGCTATTTATAAGGGACAATTAAGAAAGTGACCCTAGGTTTTCTATAGTAGAACATAAGATATGATAATCAAGGGAAAAATAAAGGAAGGAAGAGAGCATGACGAGATAAGTTATTACAGATAGAAAAAAGAGTTTAGCTATATGTAATCACCGAGCCTAGCCATGGTCGGGCACGCGAAACACCGAACCTTCGTGGTTGGGCATGCTATGTAAATGATATTTATATGAATATGACTATGGATACGATATGTAAATGAGTACGATTATGAATACAGATACGGATATGGATACATGTATATGTATAGATGTGTATGTACACGAATCACGCAAGAACGATTATGTAATTTGCATGTATTTGTGCGTCGCCAATGAAACCAAGTGGATACTTAAAAAGAGGAGTAAGAGGTAAGTAAGAATAGTGTGGTCATGATACTTCGGGTCAGTTAAAGGAAAATATATGGTGAATTGAGTTGAAATGTTGAGTTGGGATTATCGTTAGGGATAAATAGGATAATTACTGGGACTATGATAAAAGTTCATGCTATATGCTTCCTATGGTAGCCCTGGGGGTGCGACAACTTACGAATGTAATAATATCATTGAATGATGAGGGGCACGACATGATAGATGAGTCCTAGTTAGAATTGATTCGTTATAAGATCATCATAACAAGTATACTTGTACAGGGTCGATTCAACATTCGAGGATGAATGTTCCCAAAGGGGGAAGAATGTTACACCTCGAAATTTTTTTCGCTCATGCATAGTGAATAGACTGATGAAGGGCACGACGTATTCATTGTTTTAATGAGTAAGAAATAACATTTGATGATTCTAAATGAGATTTCAAAGACATGTGAAGTAGGAGACGGAAGTTGTTGAGGAAGGCAGGGCATACGTTATGTATCGGAAAGGATTTACGAGTAACGAGTTAATGATGATTTAATGATGCTTTGGAGAAGATTTATAACGTCCCTTAGAATGTTAATGAGGTGATAAACAAGTATTAAAAAGGTTCCATAAGGATTGGAGGTCAAACGAGTCAACGAGAACGAAATCGGAATAGCTGGGCAATATACGGCCCAACATACTTGCCGTATAAATTATACTGGCCGTATGTTAGGTCGTATATTTAGCCCAGATGGGCAACCTTCACTGGACCAAACATACGGCCCGTATAAAAGATACGGACCGTATGTTGGTCCGTAGAAACTGGTCGGGTCAGATTTTGTGTATTAATAGGGGATCCAAGTTCATTTCATTTCATTTCCCCTTCACTCCCGTTCTCTCTAAAACATCTCTATACACTTCTCCCACAAGAATTCAAGGGATATTAGTGATCAACTACATCAAACCAAGGAAATCAAGTGTATGAAAACCCATTAAAGTTCATCCAATGCAAGGAATCCAAGTGAAGGTGAAACTAGGGTTTTGCTCAAGTGAGGAGTTTCCACCCAAGGTTCATTCCTACACCATATAAGGTAAGATTTATGGTATTTCCATGTTGTTTAAGGTATTTGAAAGTTGAAACACTTGGATTGTAAAAGAATATAGAAAAACAATAGGTCATGAAAGTGAGAATAGTGTCATTTTGAGTGATAGCTTGAATTGAGTCATGATTCTTGATGTGTTACGATATGGTTCTGTTATAAATGATATTAAGGGTATGGGGTAAGCATTATATGTGAGAAAACGTACTAGTATACTATGACTATGATTATGGATGAATTGAAGTGGAATTGTGAAATGAGGGTAGTGTAGATGAATGAAGATTGTTGGTTGTGATATTGGGAACGTTATTATAAAAGTTTGGGAGTTGATATGCAATATGGGGAAGGTTGTATAAACAAAGGAAATGCTTCCCAATTTTCTCTAGCTTTAGTAAACACGTTCATGTAATCGATTAGCTAATATGAATGCGAATTCTCTTCAAGGTAGAGACGTGAGCATTGAAGGAGAACAATCAAGCGATGGAAATTGTTACACGAAAGAGGTATGTAACGCTAGTCCTTCCTTTCTAAGGCATGACTCTTATGGTAAGCATCCTCCTATCTTCCCATGATTTTCCAACATATCGGGAATTATGAATCTACGAGTATAAAGAGCTTCTTATGAGATAAAGATGAAGAATATGTCATGAATATGATAATAATGATGATAAGTTTAAGCCTAGAGATTCTAAAGCAAGAAATGATGTCTATGAAGTTAATGAACCTATTTACGACCCCTTGATGTTGTTCATGGTGTACACTCACCTTAAATTGTTAGTTCCTTCAAGGTGAGATACGATGAATATGATTACTCCATAATGTAATCGGGAGTTCTCGACCTTATGTCACCCCGACATTGTTATAGATTGTCTATAAGCTCTAATGCGTGTCCTATGACCAATGTTCCGAAAAGGTTACGAGTCTATGTTAGGGGTTCCATATGAGATAAAGGTAAGAGCTATGCCACAGATACGATGATGGTAATGATGAGCCTAAGTTAGAGATTATAAAGTCTATCATGCGATATGTTTACGAAGTTCATGCTACGAATATGATACGATTTTCATAGATTGTCTTTAAATTCAAATGCATGCTCTATGAAAAGTTATGATAAGTTTATGAGATATATGTGATGATAACGACGACGATGTTGATAGTGATGATGATAATGATGACGATGATAATAGTGATGACGCTAAAGATATTTATGGGCTTTTATGTATATGTGCCTATGTATGGCTATTATGAAACCTCGAGCTTATATGGCCGGGTAGAATATATATATATACGATGATGCGCGCGCACCACTGTAGTTGGGTACGGATACCACTGAGCCTTGGTAGGGCCAGGCACGGATACCACTGAGCCTTGGTAGGGCCAGGCACGGACAATACTGAGCCTTGGTAGGGCCAGGCACGTGTAACACCAAACTTTATTATAGCTGGGCACGTAAGATACCGAACCTATATAGTCGGGTACGATACTACTATGATTATATATATGAGATATGTATGAAAAGCCCGGAAGATATGTATGTGATACTGTCGAGCCACTACGTGGCCGAATACGGATAACGTTTAATGTGTATGAGCAGATAGGGTATTATGATATATGTATGATACGATGATGTATGCGCTATGATGATACATGTACTGTGATTATATATACAATATATGCATGAAAGGTATCCACCCTTGAAAGTTATGCAGGTTATATTTTCATCTTATGTCTTATGATTTCTCCATTACGTTCATTGCATTCATTCCTTACATACTCAGTACAATATTCGTACTGACGTCCGTTTTCTTTGGACGCTGTGTTCATGTCCACAGGTAGACGGGGAGGCGACCCAGATTTACAGAAGCCGACAAGCAGACTTTTGAGAGCACTCCATTATTTCGGAGGTGCCATTGATTTACTGTTTAGTTTACATATATGATTTGGGCACGACGGGGTCCTGTTTCGTCCATATGTCTAGTACTCTAATAGAGGCTCGTAGATACGTATGTGTGGGGAGCATGGTCTCACGATGTTATTATTGTATATATATTGTTTTGATAGCCGAAGGGCTTATGTGTTTTTAAGTATTTATGTTTCCAAATGAAAAATGGTTTTTCTATGATTTGAGCATTAGATTAATGAATGAACGCTTGATGTGTACGTTGGGTAACGGCACGAGCGGTGCTCGGTGGTTAGCCCCGGGTACCCGTCATGGCCCCTAGTCAGGTCGTGACAGTATACTTCGTGCCTTTCGTTAGTCTGTTCACATTGCATCAACGGGGAAATTTTCGAGGTGTAACAGTGATAGGCTGATAGGACGCAAATATAAGAATATGGAAGTATCAAATGTAATGCAATGCAATGCAAATGCGATGCGAAGGCCAAATTCACACTGTACATACATGCTAACTGATGTCATTGCTCAGTAGTCATGACCTGCAGGGGACCCATGGCGTCCATGTACCACTCGTTCCGAATTCACTCCTCGGACCCGAGTCACATTCAAGACCACATCCTCACCCCCGGTCAAATGTGCCTTTGCATATATGTAAATATGCCTACCTTTACATTGCAGCCAATGATCGACTGTCAAATAATACCTCGTATTCACCCTAACTCGGCCATACAAACCGAATAACACAACTGGCACTTACTCAGACTTTCTTCTCCATGTATTACATCATAACCACATGCAATGTATGCAACGATGCTAATGAATGAAAACAATGTCATGAAATATGCCCTTAGCGGCATACACTATTATGCCATCTCTTCAACTCGCCCAATGCAGCCATTTTACATTAACAAGAATGAACAACCACATGGATATTGCAGTTTACTCAACAATTAATACGGAGACTAAATATACTTGGGAATAAATACTCTAGCTTCGGAATAGCCCTTCCTAACCAAGACAAATAATCACTTCCTATTCCGTAACGCATAAACATCAACAATAGTAGCACTCAATACTCAATTATATACTCGTTGTACCCTAGTTACAATTTACACATAACTTCCTGTTAAATTATGAATATATCCATCCAAACTCTGTGTCCGAAGACCTAATCATGCAATCTCCCATCAACTCTATATGTATATATGATTCACTGATCAAAGTTCAACTCAAGTAAACCGTAACCTACCTCGATGACGAACATCTATTTGAATTTCCATGAAATACTCGCCCTCCTAGCCCTTATCCGAATCCATGAGAGATGATAGTTGTAGGGAAAGATGTGGAGAATGTTGGAGAAGCCTCTTCTTCTTGGTGTCAAGGGTTTTTTCTTCTTGTGAAACCTAATAGCAGCCTTGGAGTGTCTTTTATTAAAAAGGAGGGTGAAATATAAAACTAAGTATAGAAAACACGTCCACTGGTCCGTGACATATGCTGCGGGGGACATCGGTTTGCTACAGCGAGACCGCTGCGGTGGAACTCTGGTCGCTATAGAGGACCATGTTTTGCCCGGGCCCACGATTTTCAACTCTTTCCGAAACTGATTTTTCCCACTATTAATCATTTAAACACCCCATGGGGCTTACTATTTAAGGTCGCAGACCTAGATTGGGCATGGGTTCACGACGTATTAAATAACGACCGGGCGGGTCGTTACACCCAGACATGGCAGACACCAGGGAAGGCTTAAGCTTAATCCCCAAGTGCTATTTTGCCTCTCCGTTTATGTGTTAAGTTCATAGTATATAGGAGAGGGAGTGTTCAAGATTTAAATACTAAGCTTACAATAAGAAACTAGCTATAATTATCCATACATACGATATACAATCACATACTTAATCAATTAAATTAATATGGCACGAAGGCCTGGTCCAAAACACAAGTGGCCCAACTGGACCGAAACTTAAAGAAATGAAGAAAGTAGAAAGGCCCAAACACCAACCACAGAAGAGAGCAGCAGAGGCAAGCAAATGGAAGCCCAATATGTTAGAACAAATAAAAGGCCAAGCCCAACTGAATACTAGTTAAGGCAAAAGAAAGATTCCTAATTCATATGGGTGATATACCTACTTATACTAAATATACAAATCCTGGTATACCAGAGACATATCAAGCTGTGTATACTTGGTATACTGGGGTATATCCCCAGCCCAAGGCGCAAGCATAAATTACACATAGCAGGTAAAAGCGGGATTTTCATAGTTGTTACTCAATTTACATATGACAAACTAAGCTAGTATATATCCAGGATTCAATAGAGAAAAGGAATGCCAATATTTCCAACTTACAGTTACTACTTAGACAAATAAGACCTTCTTAATAGGGCAAGGTTTTTATCCTCCTAGAGTATGACATAAAGTTATCAAGAGACTTGGTTTTTTTTTTTTTTTTTCCATAAGTCAAGTATTAATCTTCAAAACAGACTCAACTTACACTTACTTTAAATATAGCAACAAACCACAAAGAAAGGCATGATTTAAAATCCAATTTGAAACAGTGTACTGGGCTGATTCTTTAATATGGTTACTGATATTAGTTGATTGCTTGAGGTTCCTTATTATCATGTATATGACTTATTTATCCTGACAACTTCCAAACAAATGGACTAGTGACCAAGTAATACCAAATGAAACTCATGACTTAATTCAAAACACTTAGACTTGTACAAAAAGTGGAACCAACTTCTTTTTACAAGCTTGAATAGTTAGACAGTTCATGAGGACAATTTAGAGCTTCCAAGGAGCCATATTTTATCTTCAAAATCACACAGAGGCATAAACAGACAAGAGGGTTAAATTAAATTGGGGCAATATACCTTTCTAACAGTATTCTAACAATCAACCACAAAAAACTCAAGTTCAGCAAAGATACATGAAGACTAGATAGAACACAGAACTAAAGCAAATAGTTGTAAACAGAGATACCAGACAAGGTTTAAACAGTTCAAACCATGCTTAAACTCAGCAAGGCCAATAACAAGTTCAAGGTAGCCTGGACACTCAATACTAACAGGTTTAAACTATTTTTAGTGCCATTATTACATTTAGCCAAACTATAGGGCCTTATCTATTAGTTAGACAAATCAGGCTACAAACAAGACCATACTACATACTTCAAGAGGGTAATATGCAAAGACAACTAGGCTGGCCATGCTAAAATCAGATTTTTAAAATTAATAATGCCTAAATCAGGTAATTACCACCATGATAATCAACTTAGCTAACTCTAACTAAGCAGATTAAACTGGACTAACCATATGAAACATGATCAATCAAATAAGCTAAACTAACATATAAGCATGTCTAATTAAGACAGATTAAGCCAAGCATCATATAACTATGTACTGTACTTAACAAACTAAACTAGGCTAACATATACAAATATGTTTAATTAAGAAGCACTGCCACCTCAGGTATTAACAATTACAAATAGCATATTTCTTTAAAACAGGCATGACCTAGATGAGATCTAGGCACACTAATCAGGATCAAAACATATCCCCACATGACACAATTTTTGGCCTTCTTAAGATTAAACAAACAACTTAATGTAGAACCAGTTAATGCCACACAACCATAGTTAATTAATTTGTTAAAAGAGTTATTGTCACGACCCGACTAGGGGCCGTGACGAGTACCCGATACTTGTACCGAGCACTCCTTATCTATCATATTACCCTTACCTCTTAACAAGCCGTGTAAACAGAGCCATATTTTTTTTTTGAACATTAACATTAGCAGCGTCATTCTGAACATAGGCTAATAAACTTCGTTAGCACTTTATACGACAACATTAACATGCCAAAACACCATATATCTAACTATGCTTGACCGACTGTACATAACTGCCTACGAGCCTCTAAACATAGTACACTTATACATAGAAAAGGGCTGAGTACTATCGTGCCCGAGATTATATATACACAAAATAGTACCACTGAAATAAGGCTCCGGAACGACTGGAGCGCTGTAGAGTACTGCTGGCAGAGCTCCTAAGGATCAAGTCCACCTGTCTGCTGACCTGTGCGGCATGAAACGCAGCGTCCACAAGAAGGGACGTCAGTACGAATAGTGTACCGAGTATGTAAGGCATAGAAAATAATACAAGAAGTAACATAGAGTACGATTAATAATATCATGGAGTCACAGGGCATATAACGAGGCGAGAAAGCAACCTGTGCATAGGAAGGCCCCTTTTTAGGCCGGCTGTCATGTAGGCTTGCCCTTTCGTCTTTGAAACGTTTCTTTTCATAAGCATAGGAATTAACATTTATATATTACTTATTCTCGTGTACAGAAAACAGTACATTTCAGTAACGGTACCTTTTGCTCACATTTACAGACGCCGAATACAATCGGCTCCACTCCCACGGTGTCCCTTATTCTTGTATACAGAAAACGGTACAATTCAGTAAACAGTATCTTTTATTCACATTTACAGACGCCGAATATATCGGCTCTCCCAACCCCCTCCCCAACGGTGTCCCAACACATTACATCATATATATGTATCATACATTATATAAATATACAGACGCCGCGTACGGCTCTCCCATATCCCGCGTCCGGGCATCCCGCGTCCAGGATGGAATCCAGCTGAATCAGGTGGTGATATAACAGTGGCCCTTCCCCTTTCCCCATACACATATACATATACATTTGCTTATATTTTATACATATTCACGTCTCATATACAATTACTTATCTTATTTATATATACATATCCATACACATATACCTGTTTTATATACATATATCATATAAGCACACAAGCGCCAAGGAAAATCATGTATCCATCAGAGTGACGTAAGGTCGGTGACCTCCGATTACGTTATGGAATGCTAGTGATAGCTTTGTCTCACCTTGAAGGAACAAGTATTTTAAGGCGAGACTATCAACGGAGAATAGTATTACAGTAACCGTAGAATGAAATCGTGGGCATCATAGACGACCGTCATAGGCTTTGGAATCAGAGAAAATAAAGATATAGCTAGGAAATATAAATACGATTCAAAAATTAGTGTATCACTTTCATGTTTACGTAAGATACTTAGCTTAGTCATCTTAGTCATAGAGTCGTACCGGTCGTACTTATCAAAAGTACATTCTTTTGTCTAACATTGTAATTATCATTATCCTCATAGAAACATTCTCGTTAGAGTAGTCACAGTACTTATCATTCGGTAACGAGATTGGGATCAAAAGTCCCCTTTGGATTTACTTCAAGTAAGTCAACCACGACTATAGGAAAATCCGAGAGTAACGGGCCCACCTCGGGCCGGATGAGGTAGCGTATACGATTTACGTATGTTACGTGTCATAGCGTCACTTGTGAGGGTCTTAGGGTAATCGGGTCCCATTTATACAAGTTCTAAGGGTGTAGGAGGTTTTTCCAACAATTGGAACACTTTCTAGTTCAATTCTATTGAACAAAAAGTGGAAAACTTTAGGTGCGGATTCCGGGGAACCGAGTTGTCCCCGAGGCTCGTACCCAACTTATTACAACTAAGACATGCCATAGAAAGAAGGGTGAAGCCTTACATACCTCCTTCCGCTCCTTTTGCTATTCCAAATTCACGTCACAATTTCGTCAAAATCTGCAAATTGGTCGTTTTTACCAAAACTCTCATTAGTATACTTAGAGTTGAAATCTTAAGGTAATACTTGGCTACCGAAATTTCGGCAGCATTTCCTCTGTAAATATACCATCCTCGACATTCAATTTAGTCAAATTCTCATCAAACACAATCCGGGAATTCAAACCCGGCCAAACTATTAACATAATTCAACAACAATGCCAACAACAATACTAACAATTTCCATATTCAATCAATTTACTTCTTCTTCCAAAAACTTTCCAACTCCAATAAGAACATTATAATTCATATGCCAACAATACCATACTAACAACATTATCCTCCATACATACAAGAACATAATATTCAATTTAAATACCTCAATCACAAGTCTCCAACTTCTACAACTTCACAAAATTATTATGCATTCCTTAACAACATAGTATCCACGATACAACAACAACCCAATGCTAGACACAATAATTAAACATAATTTCCTACATCTACCTAGGTACACACGGCCACACCCTTACATTCTTATTCTCCATAAATTTCACTCATTTTACACACTACAACATGCACAACATCCATAACACATAAGAAAAGGATGAATTCTTACCTTTTTGCTTCAACTCTTCACTTGGCTATATTTTGTAGCTTGAAAGAATATAAGCTTTTCTTGCTCCAACAACAACTCCACCTTGTTAAGGACCCTCTAATTGGTAGGAAATGATTTTGAAGAAATTTTTTGAAATTTTCTTGGAATTTTTTTCCTCTTGGCCGAAATGCCTTCTTGTTTTTCTCCTCTTCTTTTTGTTCTTCGCTCTCTTGAAATTTCTAGAGAAATAATGAATATTGGAATAACTTTATACAAGTCTTCCACCCATTTTTTCCCATATTTATGAATAAGTCCCTCAACACAAAAATATGACTACATGACCCCTTCCATTCTTTTCTAGAAAATTCCTCCTTTTTCTTGAATTTCCTTAAGTCTAAATAAGGAAGACTAATGTCTTTCCATGCAAGCTTTGGCCCATATAATTTTTGTAATTCACACTTAGCCCTCCTTTCTTTCTTTTCTAAAATTTTCTCCCATTTTCTTGAGTTTTCTCAAAAATGAATAAAGAAGACTAAGTGTCTTCTTATGTAAGTCTTAGTCCACATAGGGTACACCACCACTATGGCCTTTCAAGAACCTTCATGAACACCTTGTGAAATTACCATTTCGTCCCTAACCATCCACGTTATTTCCATGATACTAATGTTGTAAATAATATTTATAATCCACTTGTACATTGAAGTACATTTGGGAAATGGTCATTCCCTCAACTTCGTCACGACTACCTTGGAATATCCGAACGTATAAAATACAGGATATAACAGTTATGTCCAATAGTTATAGCACTCTATCATCTAACACACCTCTTGATCTCATGGACATGATTCAAAAAATAACCTCATATAAACTGTAACAGAACCAATCTATACAGACTAAGCACAACTTCATAACAATACTACCATATTAAATTAAACCAGGGAAATTGAACAGAAATAGACTAGACACAACTAATCATTATATTAAGTTAACCAAATAAATCCAATCACACTAAGCATGACTTATAATAAACTATTATATTAAACCAAATAAGCAGCTAACTAGATTCATTAGGAGCATCAGACTATTCTTAGATTCAACATAGACTCACACAGAGCACCAGCATCCAATAGGGATATTTGTATCAGAAAATGTACACACTTAACAAGTACAGAGGTAGGCTATTATGTTCAAATATTGGAGCTCATCTCTTTGTACCACTTTCAACACAATTCACACATATACACCTAGTTCTCAAGCTGGCAATTTTCGCATTAAAGCTTAAAAACATACCTATCATACTAGCACATAACCAAACCCCAGCCTTCTTCACTTAAACACTCATAAAGGACACCTAATGAGATATCAGACCCAATCTGGATGACTCAAATCTTCCCTTAAGTTAATATTAAGCATAGGATCCTATTATAGTTCTCCTTATTATATATCCTTACCAGTTGACAAATTTTCAGTTTAAAACTCAAATTAGATAGAGACATGGTATATTTCATCAAAACCAACTGCCCATTAGTAAAAAAAAAAAAAATCTTAACAAGACACATGATGGCTCACGGTCCCTTTAGTCATTATAAAATCCAACCTATGTGAGTTATCAGCTATGGTATACTACCATTATTCATTTAACATGCAGCAACAATCATTACTAATGGATTAAAAGTACAAATAGAGTTTAACAGGAGAGATATTACTACTATATTGATACAATAGGGGTCAGGTTATTAAGTGTATAATGGAAAGGTGCAGCTAAGCAAGACTTGAACTAGGAGCACACTAAACAGAAGCTAAGTAGGCATTAAGTGCTCTTAAACATGATTGAACTAGTGAATGAAAAAACATAACTAAACATGACTAACTTAACATATGTAAGCCTAATTCAAACTAAAACAACAACATAACTATCCTAGCAGTTTCAACGCATATAAAAATACAAACGAACTACTGAAAAAATGAAAGAAAGAAGTTTACCTTTTGCAAGTGTGGACTCCGTCGAGAATTAGACTTGGAAGAACTCTTTGCTTCCACGATCCCAACTCAGCCAACACACAAACCCCAAGAGAAAATAAGAGCATAAAAACTCTTTTAAAATTTTTACTTAAACTCAGAAAAATTAAGGATTTCTAATACTTTGAAAATCTCAGGTATTTTTGAGTTCTTTTGAGTATATCAAAAAAAATTCTCTTCTCTATAACAAAGAAATAGGGTCTTTTAACTCAGATCACAAAGGGGCTCAAGGAAAATTGAGAAAGAGATCTGATGTACTTGCTTGGGGATCTTAATTATTCAGATCATGATCGCTGTAGAGCATAAAGATACTATGCATACGAACTGTGAGGCATCTGTAAGATGCCTTCAGAATGCACGCTATCCCCATAATCTGCACTACAGTAGGACTGCGGTCAAAGTCTTACCGGAGGCTAGTGATGGAACCTATATTCATCCTGGTGGGGATAGCTTGGACTGCACATTGAGTGGTGAACCTATCGAGGCTTCAAAAGAATCTCCGAACCACACTGTCTATCAGCATGGCTTTGGTTTATGGTCAGCCTTTTATCCTAACTCAAATATGCATCTGCGCTCCGTGAATGCTATTGAAAGCCAGCCCTATCCATATTCAGTGGATAATCACTACCATTACAGCCTATTAAACATGTTCCCTCAAAATTATCAGTATGATTATCGGTTCCAAGATTTCCAATACTTTGTTGTTATTGACTTTGAGGCAACATGTGATAAAGAAAAGAATCCTCACCCTCAGGAGATAATAGAGTTTCCATCAGTAATAGTGAATAGCACAACTGGCCAGCTGGAGGCTTGTTTTCAAACTTACGTGAGGCCAACGTGCAATCAACAACTGAGTGATTTCTGCAAAGATCTGACTGGTATCCAGCAACTTCAGGTTGACAGAGGTGTTACTCTAAGTGAAGCTCTCCTTAGGCATGACAAGTGGCTTGAGAAGAAAGGGATAAAGAACACGAACTTTGCAGTTGTCACATGGTCCAGTTGGGATTGCCGTGTGATGTTGGAATCAGAATGCCGATACAAAAAGATCAGGAAGCCTCCTTATTTCAACCGTTGGATCAACTTGAAGGTTCCTTTCCGAGAGGTTTTTGGAGGTGCAAGGTGCAATTTGAAAGATGCAGTCCAAATGGCTGGCCTAGCATGGCAGGGCCGTGCTCACTGTGGTCTGGATGATGCCAAAAATACAGCCCGCTTGCTTGCTTTTCTCATGCACAAGGGTTTTAGATTCTCTATCACCGATTCTCTGATGTATCAATCAAATGATGAACCCCTTACATGGAAGCTTCCCCCAGATCACCCATCATTTCCCTCTTCTTTTCAACCTCAAAAGATGAGGGACATGCCTTCTCCAGTATTGCGAAATCATCCTTACTGTTTCTGTGGAGTAACGAGCAGCAAAGGGATGTTCCGAAAACCAGGTCCAAAGCAAGGAAGTCTCTTCTTCCGGTGTGGGAATTGACTGCTGCTAGAGGTGCCTGTTGTCAGTATTTCGAATGGGCGAAGTCCTGAAGGACCAGAGAAATGACGTAACTTATTCAGCCTTGTTCATCGTCACATCTCTCTCTCTCTCTATGTAAAAAGTGAAACGAAAAGACTATTTGAGGAAGTGAATCTACACTTTTCTTGTGGAGGTTTTCACTTCCTACCAAGTAAATATGGACAGTTCAATCATAACCCTTTGTTTTCTGTTAATGCTTGTGGGCTGCGGTCAACTTAGGGAATGAATGATGGAATGATCCAACCAGTTTAAAAAACTGACTTGTTGACAGTGATTGAACTCCATGGAGTTGGGTAATGGTGTAGCTAGAAGCATGCAGGGACATGCACAGACTTGTTTTATTGTGTTAAAAATAACGTGTGGGCATTTTCTATTCAAAAAAAAAAAAGAAAAAAAAGAAAAAAAAAGAAAAAGAAATAGGGTCTTTTAAATAGAAATCCCCAAACCCCAAACCCTAATTTGATTTCAATGTAGGGCAACCTGCAATTCTTACGAATTGGCATATCCTCACAATAATCAAAGGTTGAGATTAAACCAAATATGTATCAAGGGCCTGACCCAAAAGTGGTCAATCCACTTAGTTCATCATGAACCAATCAAAATCCACGAATTCAAACAAATACAAACAAAACCTATTAAGGATTTATAGAGTTTTGACCGTTGAATATGCAAAAAAGCAAGAAAAAAAGGAAGTTAATACCTCGTCTGGGTTGATATGTGGTGGAAATAGGTGAGGAATGGCAGAGCATTTAATGCTCTTACCATTCTCGGTCAATCTCAACACTGTAGAAAATATGAGGGCCCTCATCGTTGCCATTTCCGGCAAAAAACGTGAGAGAGAGAAAAGTAATTCGCAAGGCGGCTAGGGTTTTGACCCTGAGAGAGAGAAGAGACCTTAAGGGTTGTTTGGTCGAACCAAATGGGGGGAAAGGGGCATTATCCCCCTTTAGCAACCGAGTGGGCCGGGTCATGCCTTTCGTTAGGCTGGCCTGGTCTAGATTTAAAAAAAAAAATGGGGCAGCCCATTGTATACATGTATACTTACATAGATCTCAAGTTTGGCGAACATGGCCTCCATGGCCGGCGGCCAGTCCACGATGGAGGCTGGCCAACCCTCACTAACTATGACTGTTCCAAATACCAATCCTAATCCATTACAATATTCAGATCTGTTCAAACCAAAAACCTTGAATGATTCATTACATAGTCAGATACAATCACCACCCCAAATTCCAATGAAACTAGTAACTTTCCTACATGGGGTGCCATACATTAAATACACTGAAGCAGAAGTTGATCAGATGAATGTCATTGAAAATCTTCAGTATGCTGTGGTAGGGAAGTTCTCATATGGCCAGCCAGATATTGAACAATTTCGTTTGATAATCCCTGCACAATGTGGAATAAAAGGTGAATGTAGAACAGGTTTTCTAAGAAACCGCCATGTGCTTATCATATTAAGTCTTTTTGAAGACTTTGTGAATTTCACATCAAAGCCTGTATACTACATTCAAGATAGAGAGGGATACTCGTACCAAATGAGACCACTGATCTATGATTCGAATTTCAAGGTTGATGAAGAAACATCAAAGACAATGGCATGGATTTCCTTCCCAAATTTATTGCCTACATACTTTGTGAAGGAAACTTTTTTTTCAAGTGCATCTGCAGTGGGTATTCCTATACAATTGGATATGGCTACCAACAAGACTAGACCTAGTTGTGTTAGGGTCAAGGTTTTAGTAGATTTGTTAGCGGATTTACCCAAAACAGTGAGGATGGATATTGAAAATGAAAAAACAGGAGCAATAAGGACTGTTAATTTTCAGATTCATTATGATTACCTTCCTAAGTATTGCAAGGAATGTAAATTACAGGGACATGATGAGTATGATTGTAGAATTATAAATCCAGAGCTTGCTCAGTATGACAATGAAAGGGAGGAAATGCCAAAGGAGAATGACAAGACAAAACTTCAGAAAAGCTCTGATGAAGTGCACAATAGTAAGGAAAGCAATAAAGATCTTCAAGAGGATAAAGAAACTGAAGCAAAAAAGGCCAAGAGATTACAAGCAGAGGAGGAACATAATAAAAAGCAGGCTAATGACAAGGGCAAACAAAAGCAAGAGGAGGGAAACCAACAAGGACATGAAGGGAAAAAGAATTATGGGAAATACAATTATAGAGGATATAATAATTTGTACAATTATTCTGCTAGAGTGTTCGCAGGTGGAAGAGTGTTAGGAAATTTGGGAAATTGGAATCCCATCAAAGACAACAGAAACTTCAATGCTGAGAAGGGAAGTGAAAATCATAGCAAATAGAAAGAGACAACAGTCACTGCTACATGCAACAAATTTAACACTTTGGTGGACTTGGAGGAGGAACAAGAAAATCAAAATGAAACGCAAAAAGGAAGCACACATAGTAGCAATCCTGTTAAAGAGACAGCTAGGCCATGGGTGGATGCCGCCTTTGGGAAACAGACAGAAAATAACAAAGCTATGAAGGAGCAGGGAAAGATAGATAGCAGACAAGAGCAAGATAATAAGAAGGAGAAAGGGGTAGGGGATAATCAGTCAGAGGAGATAGCCATACAAGATTCAGAAAGAATAATTACAGATATCGTGGAAAATGATAACAAAAAAGAAGATGATAACAAACAGATTCCTGAAGGCCAAGACGTACTTCAACCCATAGAAGTACAAGACAGTGTTAATTCAAGCTCATATCAGCAAGTGGAATCAGCTGGACAACAAGTGGATCAAATGAAGGACTTACCTGAAGAGCCACCTGATGCAAACAATATGGGTGAAGGAGATACAACATCATCTGCAAATAAGGAACAAAATAATGAAGCCAGGACACAAAATAATTAAAGGGCAACACAAGCAAGGGATCAGAGAGATCAAAACAGCAAAGATACAGACATAGAAAAGCAAGCAAGTTCAGGAAATCATAAGTCTCAACTGGTAGCCAAAGATCATGAAAACACAGCACAAGAAGAAGTGAATCAGAATAAAATAGATATTGGAGAGGAGGAAGCAGGTGAAACTATTAGTTCTGATTTAATGGAGGGCAACAATAAAGGAGATATTTCCCCTAAACACTTGACAAAAACTAAAAAGGGTCACAAGGCAAGGGATAAAAGTGTTCCTCCCAAGACAGTGGGAGGAGTACAAACAAGGAAGGCTTATTCTAAAGGAGTTTCTCAATGAATAGCTCATTAATATGGAATATAAGGTCTGTAAACACTCAACAGGCCTTTGAGAGGGTAGTACTATTGCATAGACAGAAACATTTTAATTATGTTGCCTTACTGGAACCTTTCCAGCATGTTAGACATATTGACATGTACAAATTGTGGCTAAATATGGGGACATCTTGGCATAATGTGAATGGGAAAATTTGGATTTTTGTGGATGCAGAAATTCAAGTAGAAATAATGAGAGATACAGAACAACTGTTATCTTGTAGATTCACTCATTTGGGTGATGGGCAGGAGTTGGTGCTTACAATTGTTTATGCGAGTACTGATAGAAGTGAGAGAATAGCTCTATAGGAGGATCTATATGACATGTCTTCACACATCACCATCCCATGGCTTGTGGGTGAGGATTTTAATGTCATTACAGATGACATTAAGAAATTTGGGGGTCTTCCTGTACAGTTTGCAGAAACAGAGGATTTTAGACAATGTATAGACATTTGCCAACTGATGGATCTTGGTTTTACTGGAAGTATGTTCACATGGTGGAATGGGCGATCTGATGAGGCTTGTATATTTAAAAGATTGGACAGATGTTTGGGAAATCAGGCTCTGCAGAATTGTTTTCCTAATTTGGAGGTAGAGCATCTCATTAAACAAGGTTCTGACCACTCTTCTTTGCTGGTAAATATAAGAGCAGACAGTAGACCAATTAGGAAATCTTTCAGGTTTCTTAATTTTTGGGTGGAGCATGAATCTTTTCTAGATGTAGTCAAAGAAAATTGGGTGGAATCTTATGGCTCAGACCCCTTCTTTAACTTTCATAATAAGTTAAAAAAGGTGGGAAGAGCTTTCTCTAAGTGGAGTAGGGACACTTATGGTGGTATCTTCAAGCAAATTACAACTCTGGAGGAAGTGGTGCAGTTGCATGAGCAGGAATTTGAACAGAATCCTACAGGGCTTAACAGGGAAAGGCTACAAAGGGTACAGGCTGATCTGATCAGGTTTTATGCTATTGAAGAAACATTTTGGAGACAAAAATCAGGGATGCAATGGTATCAGGATGGAGATAGGAACTCAAAATTCTTTCATGCTCATGTCAATGGAAAGAGATGAAAGTTGCAGTTACAGAGAATTCAAGACCATACAGGTACATGGCTGGACACTGAAGAGGAGATTGCACAGGAAGCAATCCGATTTTTCTCAAACTAATTCAAAGAGGAAAATATCCCTACAGATTTCTCTATGCTTGATAAGATTCCTAAAATGGTTACAGAAGAACAAAATCAACAGCTCTATGAAATGCCAGATGAAGCAGAGGTGAAAAGAGCAGTTTTTTTTTAAATAGAGACAGTGCAGGGGGTCCTGATGGTTTCATAGGAAGATTTTTCCAAGCTTGTTGGGAAATTATTGCAAATGACTTGGTGAACATGGTGAGATCTTTCTTCTATGGGCATGAACTCCCAAGGTATGTAACTTGTACCAATTTGGTTTTGATACCAAAGAAGAAAGAAATTAATACATTTTCTGATATGAGGCCAATGAGCTTGAGTAACATCACTAGCAAAGTTATCTCAAGAATCATTCATGAAAGGTTGATATATCTGCTGCCTGAGATCATTTCACCTCAGCAATCAAGATTTGTTAAAGGCAGGAGTATTGTAGAAAACATTCTGTTGGCTCAGGAAATTGTACATGATATTAGGATTAGAGGAAAGCCTGCCAATGTTGTCATTAAGCTTGACATTGCAAAGGCTTATGACAGGGTATCATGGTTATTTCTAACTAAAGTCCTGAGGAGAAAAGGGTTTGGTGAATTTACTATTGATCTGGTGTTTAGAGTTATCTCAAATAATTGGTATTCCATTCTGATTAATGGGCAACCTCATGGTTTTTTCAAATCATCTAGAGGAGTAAAGCAAGGAGATCCACTATCCCCTACTTTATTCATTTTGGATGCAGAATGTTTGTCTAGGGCTCTGAATGCACTGCATACTGAGGCTGATTACAAGGAATATGAGATGCCAAAATGGAGTCCATATGTCAATCATTTGGCATATGCAGATGATACTATCATTTTCACCTCTGCTAATGAACAGTCTGTGAGATTAGTGATGAAGACTTTGAGTAATTATGAGAAGGTGAGTGGTCAGAAGATCAACAAGTAGAAAAGTGTTGTTTATATGCATCATTTGACATCTCATAACATTAAGGAGTTGGTATTTTCTGTCACTCAGATTCCTGAAAAGGATTTTCCATTCACATATTTGGGGGTACCAATTTACTATAGGAGAAGAATGAACATTCACTACAAGGAGATAATAGAGAAGATTCAGAATAGACTGAGCTCATGGACTGGTAAGCTGTTATCTATTGGAGGAAGGACAACACTGATTAAACATGTTTTACAAAGCATGCCTATACACCTACTATCCGCTTGTGACCCTCCTAGTGGTGTACTGGCTCATATTCATAGATTGTTTGCTAAGTTATTTTGGAGAAACTCTGTGGGAAACTCAAGTAAGCACTGGCAACTTGGACAACCTTATGTCATCCACAAGAAGAAGGTGGCATAGGGTTCAGAAGCCTACAAGATATATCTAAAGCCCTCTTTGCTAAACTGTGGTGGAACATGAGAACCAAACAATCCTTATGGAGAACTTTCGTAAGTAATAAGTACTTAAAGAATTTTCATGCTGTGATAGCCCCTAGCAGATCAGGTACTTATGTGTGGAAGAAGATGATTAAACACAGAGATGAGATGGAACATGAGATATGGTGGAAGCTTCAACAAGGTAATTCTTATTTTTGGTTTGATAATTGGACAGGACTGGGAGCCCTATACCATATTACTCCACCAAATTTTGGGTGTGATCCCACAATCATCCTTGTAAAAGAAATTGTAGAAGTGGGGCAATAGGATGACCAGTTGCTAAGAAGAATCCTTCCTGAGGATCTAGCAGGCCATATTATGCATCACATTAATCCACCAGATGAAATGGCCAAGCAGATAAGGCTTTCTGGAAGTTAGATTCGAGGGGGAAATTCACAGTTGGGTCTGCATTTCAATTGCTCAGACAAAGAAAAGATCCCAGTAATTTTTATAAGCAGATGTGGATTAAAGGACTACCAATAAAGATATCTTTTTTTATGTGGAGATTTTGGAAGTTCAAGCTACCACTGGATGATAAGTTGAAGAAATGGGGACACCAATTCCCTTCCAGATGCTATTGTTGTCAACATCCAGAAGTGGAAGATACCTCCCATGTCTTTTTACACTCACCAACAGCTTAAGCTATCTGGAAGTATTTTTGTGGACCAGTGGGAATAAATATTGAGAATTTGCAAGTTACCCAAATAATTAACAGATGGTAGGATATGCCTAGTAGACTACATGTCAAATGCATCAACCAAGCTGTCCCTGCTATTATTATTTGGGAACTTTGGAAGAGGAGAAACACTATGAGACATGAAGGGAAGGTGTCAATCACAAAACTCATTTACCAGGTGATGCATACTTTGATTCAATTCATGAAGGTGAGAAGGAAATTTTTTAGATATGCACCATATAATTGGAGTGTGATTGTGGAGTCATTACAGAGATATTCTCCAAAGATAAGAGTAACACCAGTGACTTGGAGAACTCTAGATATTGGATGGATAAAAGTCAATACTGATGGAGCCTCAAGAGGAAACCCGGGTAAGAGTTCATGGGACTTTTGTGTAAGGGATGAAAGGGGAGATGTGATACAAGCACAGGCCAGAGAAATGGAGGATCTTCAAAGCACCAACACCGAGGCAGAGGCCCTAGCCGTTTTACAGGCTCTCAGGTATTTAAAAGACAATCAGTGGGATCAAATAATGATAGAGACGGATTCACTATTGCTGAAGAACATTATTCAAAGGACATGGGAAATTCCTTGGCAAATCATTACTATGGTGGAAGAAATTTGGAGAATAATTGAGGAAAAAGTGGTGGTGATAGAGCATACCTATAAGGAAGGAAACAAATTAGCAGATCACTTGGCTAATTTAGCTTTGGACACAGGGGACATACAATTCAATTCCTTTCATGACATGGAGAGCCACTGTAAAAGAATTGTGAACAGTGACAAATTACAGCTGCCCTATCTAAGAATCAGATCATGTTAAGGAGACTGAATATAAGGGAAGGTGGGAGAAAAGGAGGTCCTCACACTCAAATCCTTTGGGAGGAGAATGTGAAGGATTTGGTTTACACTAACTGTTTGCTAATGGTTGCAGGTACACAATCTAACATAAATGGAGGATTTTTAATTCAACAAGTACCACAGAACAACCACACTGAAGGAATACCAACAAGCAGCGAACCACAGTGTAATCAGGATACGGGAAACAGAAAAAACAAAAAAGAATACAGATGCATAGCAAATATGATCAAGATCCAACTTAGGAAAGCCTCAAAGGGGATTTTAATTAATATAAGGTTGATCGATGTTCAATTCGTGGTATTAGCACCAAGTTGTGCTCAATCGAATGGACAAAAGTCAATTTTATATGGGTTAAATCACAAAGAGGAAGATACATATTTGCTCAGCCAAGCTTTTCAATCGAAACATAGAGAAGACAGAACAATGGAAATTACAAAACAAGCAAGAATCAAATGCAGAGATACAGAGAAGGTAAATATAACAAAGAGAGAGGAAGGGACATACCAGATCGAATAGGAGAAAGGCAACAACAAGCTCAGTGTTCATACAACAATCTCAGCATCACAAACGAGCTGGAATCGAAACAAGAACTTCAGGAGCGGTGGTGCAGATGAATTGATCGAGGTGGAACTCAAACAACAACAAAAATCGAAAATACGCAAGACCAGAAAAGAGCAATTATGAGAAGCTTAACAGTCATACAAGAAGAATAAAAGGCTAAGAAGGAGCAGAAGATTACCGAGCTAGAGGAAGAAGAGGTTGGAGCCGGAGAGCAGCCATGGACAATGGTGGAACTTTTCAGGTCTATGACATCAAAGAGGAAGAAACGACACTTTTTTAGGGATTTAGGATCAACTTTCCTAAATCATACAAATATTAGTTTACTTTTTGCACTTATGTACTTTTGTTTTGCTTTTTGTTACATTGGACCCTTTGCTTTTTAATTATAATAAAATCTGCCCCCTTGGGGCTTTAATTAAAAAAAAAAAAACATGTATACTAGATATACACATGTGTATGTATATATTATACACATGTGTATATCTGCGTATATATGTATATGGAGGGTCATATATGCAATAAGTAGCCAAATTAAAATAATGTCCCTCGGTTGGACATTTAAATTAGGGCCATATTTAAACTAATTTGCTAATTTTTAAAAACAAATTGTAAAAAGTGACTATAATTGAATTAGGCCATGAGTTTGGCTATTTCAGTTATTGCCATAATTGGCTAATAATTGATTATTTCAATTATAGCCATTTAATGGGAAATTTTCAAAATCAAATCACATTTAAAACTTAATTAATTATGACAAAATTCTAATAAATTGACTAAATAAGAATTGAGGGGTAAAAATGGCTAATTTACTTAATTAAGTAGATTCCTTGCATTAACCGAGCAAAATACTTTGCAAATTGATATTTTAACAATTTAGACAATTAAATGAATAATTGGTAAATTATTTTCTCTCTTGGTTAATTTTCGCAAAAGTATTATAATTTTAAAAATACTTAAATTAATTTATAAAAAATTATTTTATCAAACAAAGTTGGTAAAATAATATCTAAATAATTTTATAAAATTATTTTGACTTCTGAAAATACATATTTAACTCTGTTTAATTTTCAAGAACGCTGAGTAATTAAACAAATTATAGAAGGTCAAAAATTAGATGTCAACAACTGCCCCTTTGGTGTTCGGAGATGGCAGGACCATCCCTGAGCAACGAAATTTGATTAACCCCGATGTTTGACTGACCCAACTTACATTACTTTTCATTTTCATGCAATTTTCAAAATATACGACCGGTCCCTGGTCTCTGGGTTTCCTACATATCTCAGGTTTTATGAGAATTCAAGCCACTTTTAGGTCGACTCTATGATGACTTCTAAATACAAATTTAAACAAATCTCGAATTTCCCGATTATCAAACTGGAGAGTCCGGAGTGATTGATTGGAGTTGTGACTGACTCTATGGCATTGAGTCCGCCTGCATATCCCTGTTTTTGGGAATCAAGTCACTTGTAGTTCGACTCGATCAGAAGAAAAGTGTTATATCCTGCATTTTATGTAATCGGATAATTCAAGACAATCGCGGGAAAACAACAAGCAAGGCAATATCTTATTTTGTTTGGCACATGAGTTGCTTATGAAAAGTCTAGAAGTGGAAATATGGAGAACGACGAAGGGTAAAATTGGAAATTGGAAAAATACCTTCCATGAATTACAAGAACTAGCCAATACAATTGGGCTTGAAATTTCAAGTAGAAAGGAGAGGCCCAACCGGCCATGTACATGGGCTAGGCCCAAATTGAATAAAATTGGTGAATAAAAAATATGACTAAGTCATCCTTATCACCAAACTCTCTAGAAATTTCAAGAAAGCAAAAGAGAGAAAAGAAGGAGAAAAACCCCAAGGCCTTTCGGCCAAGAGAAAAATTGCCAAGAAAAATTGATAAAAATTCTCTTAAAAATCACTTTCCACCAAGTAAAGGGTGCTTAACAAGGTGGAGTTGTTGGTGGAGCAAGAAAGATTCATAATCACTCAAGTTGCCAACTTGTAGTCAAGTGAGAAGTTGAAGAAGAAAGGTGAATTTCAATCTTGTTTTATGTGTTATACATGGTTTATATGTGTTGTAGTATGCTAAAATAGATGAAATTCATGAAGGAGAGAAATATGGTACATGGCCGTGCATATACATATGTGTGTAGGAATCATGATTCAATTATGTTGTCTAGTGTTTGGTTGTTATGGTTGTAAATGATATGTGGAAAATGGAAGTTGAATGAAATTGGATAGAATGTAGTTGTGTGTGCATGATATGGCCGTGTAGTGTGTGGTGTGTATGTGGCCGTGTATACTTGATGTATAGTCGTGTATATTGGTGAGTTGTGAAAGAATAATGAGCGAGTTGTAATTAATATCTTAGTCGTTGTGTTGTAGATGTTATATCGCAAATAAAGACTTGATAAGTTTGGTGAAGTCTTGGTAATTGGAAGGTTGTGTGAATGGAAAAATAATGTTCTTGCATGGATAGCATGTAATGATATTAGTATGATGTCGTTGGAATGTATACTATAAGGTTGCTATTGTGTTCATTGAAGTTGGAAAGTTTTGAAGAAAGTAGCAAAATTGGTATCATGTGTCTTGGATTAAATGTGTGAATCGCTAGTGTAGTTGTTGAATTATGTTAATAGTTTGGCCGGGTTTGAATTCCCGGATTGTGATTAATGAGAATTTGGTTATGTTGAATGTTGAGGATGGTATATTTACAGAGGAAATGCTGCCGAAATTTCGGTAGCCAAGTGTTTCCTTAAGATTCTAACTCTAAGTATCCTAATAAGGGTTTTGGTAAACATGACCAATTCGCAGATTTTGACGAGATTGCAACGTGAATTTGGAATAGCAAAAGGAGCGGAAAGAGGTATGTACGGCTTCACCCTTCTTTCTATGGCATGGCTTAGTTGTAATAAGTTGGGTACGAGCCTCGGGGACAACTCGGTTCCCCGGAATCCGCCCCTAAAGTTTTCCACTTTTTGTTCAATAGAATTGAACTAGAAAGTGTGTCAATTGTTGGAAAAACCTCCTACGCCCTTAGAACTTGTATAAATGGGACCCGATTACCCTAAGACCCTCACAAGTAATGCTATGACAC
This sequence comes from Lycium barbarum, assembly GCF_019175385.1. NCBI lineage: Eukaryota > Viridiplantae > Streptophyta > Magnoliopsida > Solanales > Solanaceae > Lycium > Lycium barbarum. Next base: position 81,983,062 of record NC_083343.1, read on the forward strand.
GTAACATACGTAAATCGTATACGCTACCTCATCCGGCCCGAGGTGGGCCCGTTACTCTCGGATTTTCCTATAGTCGTGGCTGACTTACTTGAAGTAAATCCAAAGGGGACTTTTGATCCCAATCTCGTTACCGAATGATAAGTACTATGACTACTCTAACGAGAATGTTTCTATGAGGATAATGATAATGACAATGTTAGACAAGAGAATGTACGTACCTTTGATAAGTACGACCGGAACGACTCTATGACTAAGGTGACTAAGCTAAGTATCTTATGTAAACATGAAAGTGATACACTAATTTTTGAATCGTATTTATATTTCCTAGTTATATCTTTATTTTCTCTGACTCCAAAGCCTATGACGGTCATCTATGATGCCCACGATTTCATTCTACGGTTACTGTAATACTATTCTCCGTTGATAGTCTCGCCTTAAAATACTTGTTCCTTCAAGGTGAGACAAACTATAACTAGCATTCCATAACGTAATCGGAGGTCACCGACCTTACGTCACTCTGATAGATACATGATTTTCCTTGGCTCTTGTGTGCTTATATGATATATGTATATAAAATAGGTATATGTGTATGGATATGTATATATAAATAAGATAAGTAATTGTATATGAGACGTGTATATGTATAAAAGATAAGCAAATGTATATGTATATGTGTATGGGGAAAAGGGAAGGGTCACTGTTATATCACCACCTGATTCAGCTGGATTCCATCCTGGACGCGGGATATGGGAGAGCCGTACGCGGCGTCTGTATATATATAATGCATGCTACCTATATATGATGTAATGTGTTGGGACACCGTTGGGGAGGGGGCTTGGGAGAGCCGATGTATTCGGCGTCTGTAAATGTGAATCAAAGATACTGTTCACTGAAATGTACTGTTTTCTGTACACGAGAATAAGTAATATATAAATGTTAATTCCTATGCTTATGAAAAGAAACGTTTCAAAGACGAAAGGACAAGCCTACATGACAGCTGGCCTGAAAAGGGGCCTTCCTATGCACAGGTTACTTTCTCGCCTCGTTATATGCCCTGTGACTCCATGATATTATTAATCATACTCTATGTTACTGCTTGTATTATTTTCTATGCCTTACATACTCGGTACACTATTCGTACTGACGTCCCTTCTTGTGGACGCTGCGTTCCATGCCGCGCAGGTCAGCAGACAGGTGGACTTGATCCTTAGGAGCTCTGCCAGCAGTACTCTACAGCGCTCCAGTCGTTCCGGAGCCTTATTTCAGTGGTACTATTTTGTGTATATATAATCTCGGGCACGATAGTACTCGGCCCTTTCTATGTATAAGTGTACTATGTCTAGAGGCTCGTAGGCAGATATGTACAGTCAGTCAAGTATAGTTAGATATATGGTGTTTTGGCATGTTAAGGTTGTTGTATAAAGTGCTAACGAAGTTTATTAGCCTATGTTCAGAATGACGCTGCTAATGTTAATGTTCAAAAAAAAGGAATATGGCTCTGTTACACGACTTGCTAAGAGGTAAAGGTAATATGACAGATAAGGGGTACTCGGTACAAGTATCGGGTACTCGTCACGGCCCTAGTCGGGTCGTGAAAAAAAGGTCATCCCTTATGTGGGAGTGCCTTCATGTGTGCTGGTGTGCATCCGATCGGTCGTGTAATAATAAAACAAACAAAGCACATAAGCAAATAGGCAATCTTGTATGGTTGAGCTTGGTGAGGAGTGATCTTCTGAGTCCTTGCTGGAGAGTTTGACTCTTATGGGCACGTTATCTCGACCGACTGCATAAGAAAAAGTTTCACGTTAGCTCCGCAATCTTTCTAGATTTAACTTGATCAACTTGCTCTGTTTGGCGGCTACAAATTTACTTCCATTTGCTGAGTAACGTTGATTTTTTGGGTGACGAATAATGAGGTCATCTGACCGGGTTTACATCGTCCTGTCTTTTTTAGCGAATAGTGTGGTCTCATGACCGGTTTTACATCTCTTTGTCGTCTTGCTATATCCAGTAGTTTACATGCATAGCCCTTTCACAATTGAAATGAATGGCCCTCTTGGCATGTTTGTATGAATGACCCTCTTGGCATGTTTGTATGAACGACCCTATTGGCATGTTTGCATGAATGACCCTCTTGGCATGTTTGCATGAATGACCCTCTTGGCATTGAAAAAATAGATATGCAATGGCCCTCTCGGCAAATAAGAAAGAAGTGATGGCCCTCTTGGCAAATAAGAAGAAGTGATGGCCCTCTTGGCAGCAGTAAAATAGATATGCAATGGCCCTCTTGGCAAATAAGAAGAAGTGATGCAAATGACAGATATGAACCCTTTGGCTAAATCATCTTTCTTTCGTCCTTTATGCTGGTTGTGGCCCTTTTGTTCAAGTATGCCGTTCGTTATTGTTGTGAACCTTTTGGCCAAACATTTGCCTTTGCGGCAATTTCAGTCATTTTGTAGCCTTTATGGCTTAATATTTTGTCCTTTTGACATTTTTATCCTTTCATAGCCCTCGTGGCTAAATATTCGCCCTTTTGGCATTCAAAATCTTACAGCCCTCGTGGCCGGATATTTTGCCCTTATGACGTTCTGATCTTTTATAGCCCTCGTGGCTGGATATTTTCCCTTGGTAGCATTTATAACCTTACAGCCCTCGTGGCTGGATATATTTTCTAAAATCCTGATCCTAGTAGTGGTCCTGATCTTCTTTGGCGAACCGTTTCCTGCACATAAAGCAAAGTTAGGAAAAGGACCGTCTTCCGACACCTGGGACCTGCGTCAGAAATGGATTAGTTTTCCCCAATTTAAAGTTGATGCGTGTCGCCGGTGCTGTTGTATCTTCAGGTTCCTGGACTCAAAACACCCTCGGCTCCGGTATTTGAAAGACAAATTTATTTTCAGTATGCAGAAAATCGTTTTGTAAAGGTATCTAATTTGTAGGAAGATAAATGCATTATTTCGAAAGTGGTAAGATTAATTGTTATGACATGTGCTTTGAATGAGGGTTATCCCTTCTTTTGTGACTGGGGTTCTTTGCTTTCTTCGCGCGGAATTTTTGAGACCATTTCTCAAAAATTCTGCCCCAGTTCGAATCTTGATTGACGAACTCTTATGCTGAATCTTTCGAGTTGCAGGAAATTTTGAGGAGACCTCAAAATTTCTGCCCCAGTTTACAATATTGAATAAATGAGAAATTTTGAGAGCTTCTCAAAATTTCTGACCCAGTTTGAAACTCCGGGTTAGCTGACTCTTTGTAGCGGATTGTCGGGGCGAATTTTTGAGATCTTCTCAAAAATTTTGCCCCAGTTGGGTGTGCAGTAATCCTTGCTCCTTTGTGAAGTCTTATCTCTGAGGCTTTCTAGGGGTTTCTTGGGTTTTTCTTTTGGTGCAACCGAGCTCGAAGAGCCCCTATGTATCCTGTCGCAGCAGCAATTCAGGTCGAACGTAGTTTAAAATAAAAGTAAAGGAGTTTTTGGTTTTAATAATAGTGTGGCCGGGTCCCAAATGGACTGCCTACGTATCCCACTGTGGGGAAGTCAGGTCGTTGCGTAGTTCATATTACAAAAGTTGTTTTGGTCTTTCCTACCTATTACAAAACGATTACAAGCAAAGGAATTGACTTAATACAAGCAAATAGAAAAATGATTACAAGCAAAGGGTACTATTACAAACTGAACAACTTCTGTCTTCGCGCATATTAGCATTTGATTGCATCTGAGTTGATTAGCTTCGGCCACTCTTGTCCGTCCATTTCTGCCAATGTCACCGCTCCTTCGGAGAGTACTTTGCAGACCACATAAGGCCTTGCCAGTTGGGAGCAAACTTCCCTTTGTATTCATCTGGATGTTGGAAAATTCTTTTGAGCACCATTTGCCCAATTTGGAAAAGTCTACTTCTGACACGTTTGTTGAAGGCCCTTGCCATACTTTGTCGGTAAAGTTGACAGTGACATATAGCAACCATCCCTTTTTCATCCATTAGAGCCAATTGCTCATATCGAGCTCGGATCCATTCAGCATTGTCCAATTCTGCTTCTTGAATGATTCTCAAAAAGGGTATCTCAACTTCAGCAGGTATGACTGCTTCAATATGGTAGACTAACAGATATGGAGTCGCTATTGAAGTTCTGGCCGTAGTACGGTATCCCAGTAAACCATAAGGCAACTGGTCGTGCCAACCTTCATAATTGTCAGTCATTTTTCTCAATATCCTCTTAATATTTTTGTTGGCTGCTTCCACGGCTCCATTCATTTGCGGCCGGTAAGCTATCGAGTTTCGGTGAGTGATCTTGACTTGCTCACAGTTATCCTTCATCAGATGGCTATTCAAATTTGCTCCATTGTCTGTTATGATGGACTCGGGTATACCGAATCGGCATATGATGTGGTTTCACACGAAGTCAGCTACCACTTTCTTTGTTACTGATTTGTGAGACGTTGCTTCCACCCACTTGGTGAAGCAGTCAATGGCAACTAAAATGAACCGGTGGCCATTTCATGTTGCGGGTTAAATGGGTCCAACAACATCCATGCCCCAAGCAATGAAACGCCATGGTGAACTCATAGCAATAAGCTCACTTGGAGGGACCTTGATTAGATCACCATGGATTTGGCATTGATGGAACCTTCACACATATTTGCAGCAATCACTTTCCATGGTTATCCAATAATATCCAGCTCGTAGATTCTTCTTTGCCAGTACAAATCCTTTCATATGTGGTCCACATGTCCCAACATGTACTTCTTCTAGAAGTTTGGAGGCTTCGCCGGCATCTACACATCGAAGCAGACCCAAATCCGGCGTCCGTTTGTACATTATATCCTTGTTTAAGAAGAAGCCATTTGCCATTATTCTGATGGTCTTCTTTTGTCCATTTGTAATGCCTTTAGGATATTCCCGTCTTTCTAGATACATTTTGAAGTCATTATACCATGGTTTTCCATTTGGCTTAGCTTTCACGTGGCAACAGTGGGTGTGCTCTTCTTTCAAGCTTATCCTTAGCGGGTAGATGTGACTTCTTTCATAATGTTGGATCATTGATGTTATTGTGTCCAGTGCATCGGCAAATTCATTCTGAGCCCTTGGCGTATGTCGAAATTAGATCTTTCTGAATTTCTTGCACAATCTTTGTGCCAAGTTCACATATGGTAAGATCTTCTCATGCACCTTCAAATGCTGAGACGCATAAGCAATCACCTTATTTTCCTGCATCAAAATAGAGCGCAAACCAGAGCGTGAAGCATCACAATAAACAACAAAATCCTTGCCCTCTACGGGCAATGCTAGAATCGGTGATGTAGTAAACAATGTTTTGAGTTTTTGAAAGCTCTCCTCACACTCATCGGACCACTGAAACGGTATCTCTTTCTGAGTTAAGCGGGTAAAATGAGAAGCAATAGAGGCAAACCCTATCACAAACCGAAGATAGTAGCTAGCCAGACCCACGAAACTACGAATCTGGATCACTGATGTAGTCCTAGCCCATTCCCTGACTGCCTGAATGTTTTTAGGATCCACCATACTCTTTCGAAATAACATGCCCCAAGAAAGACACAGATGGAAACTAGAATTCACCTGTACGACAAGATTGACGAACCTAAAGCTCTGATACCAACTTTGTCATGACCCAACCTGCCATGACTGGTACCCAACTAAATCCTAGTGGGCGAACCAACACACACGACATCTATCCATTCAAATCCGATTTTATATTAACCAAGCTAATCAGTTATTACTCATTCAAACATCAAATGAACAAAATAAGTCATGCCATAAAATACTGAAATAAGTGCGGATGTTCTAACTATTACAAAATCCCCAAAATCTGAAAGTCATCGTACAGGACTCTAATCTAATACATGTCTAAGGAATGAAATCTGACTAATAAATATCCATAATGTCTAGAGTAAGAAAAGACATCATAAGAACAAGATCTTTGGGCGGCCTGACATGGGACGAAGCTCACGCTACATCTATCAGCAAACGTCGTCCACACTAGATGTGAGGACGGGAAGCAGTCTTCGTATCACAATCTGCACTCAAAAGAATACAGCAAGGCAGTATCAGTACAAACACTATGTACCGGTAGATATCATAGGCCGACTAAGATTAGTATCATGCATAATTCATAAAATCAATAGAATAAACAAGCCAGTCAACAAACATGAATATCAATAAACCACAACAATTCAACCAAGGATAATCACAATCAAATCACAAAGAATGTCAAGAATCACAATCACGTAAGCCACAACGGAAATAAGTTTACCACAATGACTACACTCACTGTACACACGTGCTAACTGATGTCATTGCTTAGTAGTCATAACCTGCAAGGGACCCATGGTGTCCATGTACCACTCGTTCCGGAATACTCCTCGGACCCGAGCACAAACCTCTACTCCAGACGAACCTCGGACGCGGGACATATCAACGTACCTCTCATTTACGGAACTAACCTCAGACCACGAACCATAATTTAGGTCACATATGTGCCTTTCCATGCCTCTTACAGAACAATGTTTCTTAACTTCTCAATAGCAATACTCAAATCATCATTCCATGTCACAATACCGTCGAGAAGATCATATTAGCTTCTCATCACAATACATTCACTGCAGAATCAAACACAGGAATAGTGGCACGAAGCCTACACAATCACTCAATCACAATCACATAGTAATTCAGCCACACAATATCATGCATGAACACAAGACATGCTTTCTCCTAAAGAATTCACAAACATACAATCAACTAACGAAAGTCTAACTCAAGTAGACCGTAACCTACCTCAATGTAGAACTGGGAGAACACAAGTCACTCCGTTACAACCTTTCCTTTCCTTAAAGCCTCAGAACGCTCAAAGTCTAGAAATAGAAGACTCAATAAGTCACAATTACTCAAATCACAAGTACCAATGCAAGAATACTTTTCCATTTACCCCATTCCAAAGGGTGATGATTTCTTAGGTGTTAAGAAACTTATCAGGGGCCTTAGTAATCATTAATCATCAAATTATAGCAACATTCTATCAATATTCCCATTACAAGCAGTTTTTAGGGTCAAGACACCATTTTTATAGAACCCTAGGTCTTCATTCACTTAGTTTATGACACTAAGTGTTCAATTCATGATTAAGAGAAACTAACCCAAGCCTTTAGATGATAGCTAAGGGATAATAACCATAACCCATCAATTTTAGAAGGATTATTAATATTCTAGGGTTTCTATTTTAATTTTACCATTAAAGACTCACGAAGGAGATAACAATCATGAAGGAGAATGGAATGATAGAATGGAATAGATGAAACTTACCTCTCAAGAGTTTCTTGCCGTAGCTTGGAATTTCACCCTAACTGCTTGTTGGGAAGTGTGTTGGTGTTTTGTGAATAGAGAATATGAGACAAAGTATAAAATTCTTGGGCCACTATTTTTCATCGACCGCTACAACGGTCATCAGGCCTCTGCAGCGGCACCGCTATAGCAGTCAAGTGACCGCTATGGCGGCCTGTCCACCGCCCGCCATAGCAGCCACCGAAGACATGGATGGCCGCTGGCAGCGGTCAAGCTGCCACTATAGCGGTACCGCCGCCGCGGTACTTCCACCACCGCAGCGGTCCATTTTGGGTAGTGAGCTTGACTTTTTGACCAGTTTTTGCCCCTATCACCTAACATTTCATCGGGGCCTCAAAAAAACAAAACAAACATGTACATATACATAAAGACACCTTACGAATCCACCCGTGGCCTTGGAATTCCCAACAGAGTTCTAATTTTTGACGTCACCCCCCCCCCCCCCCCCGACGGACTCAAGGAAATCAAGTAACAACCATAAACAAGTCAAGTTACAGCTCATAAGCTTATACGATTGAGTTTCTACTGGCTCGTTCTACCCTTGGAAAGGTTACATTTGGTGGGGTGATCCTACATTTCCCATAATGACCGGAAGGGTCGTTACAGCTAGAGGAGTTGTTCTATTTTCCAGATCAAGATTGAGTTTCTTTGGGCGGTAAGAATATGAGCCTGACCCAACAAGCGAATTAACCGTCTCCACATAAACCTCTAAATCTTCAGCATCAAAATTGACAAGAATACCCGCAAGAGCTTCTCCCAAACTTTCTTCTTCCATCTTGAACTCCACAGATTCATAAACAACATCAAAAGAATCAATCATCAAAATGCTCTCGTAAGCACTTGGTAATTTCATCCCTTTACGCGCCTGAAAAGTAACTTTTTCATCATTGACTCGGAATTTTATTTCATTTTTTGCAGAATCCGTAAGAGCTCTTCTCGTAGCAAGGAAAGATCTCCCTAGAATAATAGGAATATCCCGATCAACAGTACAACCAAGAATCACAAAATCAGCGGGCAACATAAATTTACCCACCCATACAAAAACATCATTAACCACGCCAACTGGCCGCTTAATAGATCTATCAGCTATCTGTAATCTCATAATAGTCGGCCTTGGCATCCCCAAAACTGATTGCTTGTAGATAACAAGTGGCATAAAATTTATACTCGCCCCATTATCACACAGAGCACGAGCAAAATCATGGTACCCAACAGAACCACGAATGGTGAATGCTCCAGGATCTCCTTTTTTTCTAGACTGTAGTTGTTGAAATAATAAAACTCACAGTGTGAGTCAAACTCACGGTTTCATGTTGCACCGTCTTCTTCTTGGTCAACAGGTCTTTCAAATGCTTAGAAAAACTGGGCATCTTTTTGACAACACCTAAGAATGGAAAGTTCAGAGATAACTGCTTCAACTGATCATAGAAATTTTCAAACTTAGCATCTTCCTTCTTCTTCACCAACCTCTGAGGAAAGGGAGGTTTAGATTTGAAAAGCTGAGTTAAAGCGCAAAGAGCCCCCTTTACAGTCTGCTTTCTCTTTTCATTAGCCACCTTCAAACTTTCTGGAATGTTAACAACCTTTTCTTCACAAGAAACCTCATTAACAATAATTGGTGCATCAGATTGCACCTCTTTCTCTGCATGAATTGGCTCGAGATCAATACCCTTCTTTTCAGCACTTTAGAGTATTTTATCACTCCAAGTACTAATAGCAAACACATGGTCAACACCGCCTCACCCATTCTTTGAATTCGGAATTGTGTCACTGGGAAGTCCTGCCTATTTAGGAAGGTGCTGCTCTCTAGATATATCTCGCATCTGCGACTCCGACTTTTGAATAACCGTTGTATGAGACCCCATTGTCTTTGTTATCTCGAATAACGTCTTTTCAAACTTGGTTTGATTTGCCAAAACCTTCTCAAGCATTGCCTTAACCCTCGAACTACCTTGATCTTTTGACTTCTCTTTTGGTAGAATATATGGATTGAAACTCTTGTTTCCAAAATTGTTGTTGTAGTTCCCTTGATTCGCGCCATCATAATTATTATTATAGTTCCCCTAACTATTGTTGTAAGTACATTGGCCCCGCTGAGGTCTCCATTGATTGTGATTCTGGTAACTCCCTTGGTAAATTTGCCTTTGATAACTCCCTTGAGAGTTGTTCACATAGTTAGCATCTTCAACCTACATAGGAGGTCCCTCTTGATATGGACCCTCTTTGACTTAGTACATCCCCTTCGGCATACCTGAGGCATCTTCGCAAACATTTACCTTCTTGATCTGGTTCTCATCAAACGTCTTGGTCAGTAAAGAAATATCTGTTGCAAGCTGAGCGAATGTCTGCTGAGTATATTGATTCTCCTTTACCATATTCTGGATCATAGCATTCCCGTAGGGTACAAAATCAGCATTGTTCGAGTGCCAAGCCTGACTGTGCGTAGTCAATCTGTTAAGTATGTTGGTAACTTGAGTGTAAAATACTCAAAATACCCCCCAACGTTTGAACGAAATCCCAACTACACACCTAACCTTTGCGTTGGTCTTATTACCCCCCTGGACAATTTTTTTCAGTATTAAAATGCCCTTTTTTGCTGATGTGGACAAGAGCGTGACCACACCGCTCAGTGGCGCGTTATAGCCTTTAAAAAACAACATTTGACGTGTTTTAAAATGCCAACTGGACTACCACATAGATGCCACATAGATAAATTTAAATTCCCTTCATTTTTAGGCTACTTCATCTTCTTCTTCACCCTATTTAATACCCATCTCCATTTTTTTTGTCAAACTAATACCCATTATAACTTCATAAAACATAAAAATAATACCCATCCCCCGAAAAAGTACTATATAGCAAATTAATAGCACTAAAAGAAAAGATCATCTAAGATCTCATAAAATAAACAAAAAAACTAATTTCAAGACCCAAATTCCTCACAAATCTTAGCAGATCTTTGAAGTCTCTTGCTTTTAGGCTTTGTCTTCAATGATTGAATCAAAAGAGAATCTTGATACTTAGTAGGAACAGTTTTCAATCTCTTCTTTTGTTGTCTTTTAGGCAAAGAATCAACAATAAAGAAATTATCAAAACTTAGAACTCTTTTTTTCCTTCTTGTAATGACTCTTTTTTGAATGTAAGGAACATCCACAACAGAGCTATTAGTGACTTGATGAATGACTTTAACGAGGAGATTAAGGCCTTGATATCTGTGGGTTGTGAGTGATGAAGAAGATGAAGTTGATAAAGATGAATCTGTTGATGATGCTAAGGAGGAGTTGTTTGTTAAGGAAGAGAAATTGTATAATGAAGAAGATGATGATGATGATGTTGATGAAATGAAGAAGATGATGATGATGATGTTGATGAAGATGAAGGAGAATGGGTATGGGTTTTCGGATCCTCATACTAAAAATGGAGTATGGAAAATTGAGAGATTTTTTTTTTAAGAAGAGTAGATGGATGGAGGAAGGGGGGAAATTAATAAAAATTGGGGGGGGGGGGGGGGGGGGGGGGGAATTAAAGATGTGGCACGTGGGCCAGGCGCGTGTGGACAAGCCCCTGTTAATAATTGGAGGTTGTCATATTGGACAGCTAGATCAGCAAAAAAAGGGGGCATTTTAATACTGAAAAAAATTGTCCATGGGGGTAATAGGACCAACGCAAAGGTTAGGTGTGTAGTTGGGATTTTGGTCAAACGTTCGGGGGTATTGAGTATTTTCTCAGTTTTATCTATAAAACAACCATCAACTACATTGTTTGCAATTGACTGTGTCATAGGATCCAGCCTTCGGTAGAACTTCTCCATTAATATGTTCTTCGAAAAACCATGAGTCGGAAATTTCTACAGGTATTCTTTAAATCTCTCCCAAGCTTCGTATAATTGTTCCCCTGATCACTGCTTGAATTCATAGATTTTGTCACGTATCTCAGCCTTCTTGCTAGGAGGATACCACTTCTTGAGAAAGACTGCTACCATCTCCGCCCATGAAGTAATAGAATTCCGGGGCAGATTCTCAAACCACGTTCTTGCTTCTCCAGCTAAGGAATATTTTAAAAGCCTCACCCGAATAGAATCTTGTAACACATTGTTTTGGATGTGATGAGAATATACATCCTTAAAGTTCTGCAAATGTCGTTGAGGATCATTCTCAGTAGAGTTCCGAAAGTAGCCCTCAAGCTTCAACAACTGGTAGAGAGAGGAGTTAATTTTGCAACTAGCAGCTCCAACCTGAGGATGAACACAATCGCAGATGCATAGTCTTCCTCTAGTACAAGATCAACGAAGACATTCTCATCATCCATTTCATTCACGTGATCATTCAATTGACCACCCTGGTTACCAGCTGCTGCACGTTGGTTTCGCTGATTCTGATTCATGTTCACCTAATTCATAAGGAATGGCAAACAAGGTGTGATGGAATAAGAAACAGACTTCAATCAAAGCAAACACTATTTAGAAATTTCAAAACCGTGCTCCCTGGCAACGGCGCCAAAATTTGATACGCACAAATTACACCTTTTATTAGCGTAAAGCAGATGTTGTCAAATATAGTAACCTAATAAGGTTGGGGTCGAATTCCATAGGGAATATGGTGTGAAAAGGTTACTAAAATTGTAGAATGCTTTATTTAGGTCTAATGTCTTACTCCGATGATTTTGTAGAAAGTTAGTTGTTTATGATTAATTGTTAACTAATTGCTTTGGATTGTAATATGTGATAAAAGAAACCAAGTTTGTGTCCCCTTCAGATAAAGTGTATGATCATGGGTATTGATCTTGATATATTTCTAATGGATCGTTATATGAATGCACTTAACCTCTATGTGAATCTCTACTATTTCCCAATAAATAAAGATTATTTCTTTCTAAGATTTTCCCAAATATAAGAAACTTGATATAAATAACGATTAATTATGCCAAGTAAATTCTTCTTATTCCTAAGTGAATTTAGTAAACAAAGTTTAAAGCTTTGAGTTCCTGCTATTTATTCTTACCCAACCCTAAGTACTTTTCCAAGTTAAATAAAGTTGATGGCTTTAATTAATGTTTGCAACCATTAATTATGAATGAACAATAAAGAATAAATAAACCCTAACAATCCATTATGCATGTATCAATCCCAATTCCCAATCACAAAACACTTATCTTTGGGTTCACAACAATTAGTAAAGAATTTAGCTACCCATAGAAGAAGAACAACAACAATAATAGATAATTGAGATCATAATACTTACGAATGATTGATTGGAATTGAAGAGAAAATAATTGCAATTGTTTGTAATCCCAAAAAGCTCCAAAAATTATGAGTATTCAATGCTAAGGAAATTAAGAATGAAATCTGGTCAATTGTAGTCTACAAAAACCCTACATCAGGTATTTATAATGGTCCAAGTCGTGAAATATAAGTTGACAAAATTTCCCCCGTCGGATCATTATACAGATGGTAAATATTAAATGGTCCGTAAATTTCCTGCTTGCGACCGTAAAATGGCTATCTGTCTCCTGAATCTACGCCTATTTTTACAGACTGTAAAAAATTTACGGCCGTATATCTTGATCGTGAATCCAGGCTTCTATCATGGACTTGCTGTTGCTGATCTACGGTGGGTTTTTATGGACCGTAAATATTATACGGTCCGTACTTTTCTACCATCAATCCTCTCTTCCCATCTGGTATTTCTGTGACAGTTCTATGCCGTCATTGACAGACCATAAAAGTTATACGGACCGTCTTTTACTTTGTAAAAGTCTATTTTCACTTTTTGCACATCTTTTGCTGCGTTTGTTACTCATTTTCCCGACTTTGGCCATAAACACACTGAATACCTACAACATGACAAAAACACATCAAAACGACACGAACTTGCTTCAAAACAAGCTAAAACTCTCCATTAAAAGCATTAGATGTGCCGAAATTACGCTGCACATCATATGACCTGGTTGTTCTTTGTGGAACGGGTTTCTTTTTTGCGCGTAAATCAGGGCGCAGGGAGTCAACCTCTCATGGCTAGTGCAAGTGGCCCTCACACTCTTAAGTTTCTCAAAAATTTCCTCGCATGTCACTTTTTCTGTGAAATGCGGTAAGGGCAAGCGACAACCTTGAGTGCAGTTTCCCACCAAGTTGGTGAACAAACTCTATCTGTACTTCAGGCTCTTCCCTTTGGTTTGCAGAGGCAATAGAGGCGTCCTTTTTAGATGGCCAAGTAGTTTCTTAAGGGTCATATTCCACTTCATAACCTTCACCCTCTTCTCCCTCAAACAGAGGCATGTACCAGTGAGGTATCCCTTTGCCTTTGTCCGAAAGGCCTTCTTGGTGATGCCCTATCTCAGTGGGCTCCTTGGACAGGCTTTCCGCTGAGTCCATCAACTCGTCGGCCTCTTTCATCTTAGCCTTGATTGCCCAGATTTTCCTTTCCAGGTCTTGAATCTTTCTACTACGCGATCCTTCGCTTTCCCTTTTGATGGCAACATAATCTTGCGTGCTCACAACATCCATTTTAACCTTTGGGGAAATATAGCTAAGGTTACTATGGGTTTGTAACTATTTTGGTGTTTTTTCTTTGCTTTTCTTTGGGTAGTGGGCGGTACTCGAGATCAATCAAGCATTTAAATGAAACATATGAAACAATCAAAAGCACATATAGCAATATTAATAAGTATGCTACTTGCGTTCCTAAGGTTTTCTAATCGTTGAAACATAATGTGCCATTTGTACCAAATCATTTCCCCATAATCATAAATTTCATTAATAATATTCTTCCCCAAAAAAGAATCAACAAAAATGTCCTCCAGTAGCTGATAATGAAGCCCTATCGGTCCTTGTCTTCTTGGCCTTTCGGCGAGCGGTCTGGATGTAGAGGTGGGCTGATATCAATATGGCATCCATCAAGAAACCCTTCTCTGTGAAGCTTATTGGGGAAATGTCATCCAAAGTTTCCTCATCCGATCATCGAGCTCAGTCAAACAGTATGGGTAAATTCAAACTCATGCTTCAGGCTCGCTATGGTAGCTTGATCTTACTTTATCTTCTACAAATACTTAGCATCCCTATCATTGGCCCTTCTCTGAATAAAACGGGCTTAGATCTTAGCTTTGGAGTCCTTGTCTGAACACAACTGTAGAGGATGGGTTTGGGAGTGAGAGTGCCTTGTATGTCGGCCCTCAACCAATCTTTATACTCTTCTTCACAACTCGAATGAAACCTGTCGGGAGCTAAAGTGTCTGGACCCCAATATTTGCGACTGTTCCACTCATGAAGACAATCCTCGGTCCTCGAAACCCTACCACCGTCATAGTCAATGATGAAATCCCCATGTTTCCAACTCGGGGTATGATTTGGGTTCTCCCAAATGCCTTAAGACTCTAGATAGTGCATAAGGGAGAATCCCTCGAATCCCCATAAGTGGCAGGAATGGATACTTTCTACCTTTGACTACAACAGAGTCGGATACAAAGTCATCGAACATCCACTGCACGCCATCCTCCCTAAGTCTAGAAAAAGTGAAGGTCCAACTCCGTTTGGTCTGATCCCTAAATTTTAGACAGAAGTTAAAAAGTCCATCATTTTCTACCGACTTACTCAAATATTGGATACCTTTGACTGTGATCATGTGTTTGAGGATCCACCATTTTAGGAGTATTTTACATCCTTGGAAGTATTTATAGAGGTTTCTACAAAGGCTTAGGGCTCGGTATATATCGGCTAGGATGATGGGGGTTAAGTCAAAGTATTTGGTGTCTTATTGTTGGGTTATTCCATAAAAGATTGCATGGGTGACTGAGATGATTTAGGCGTCTATGGCTAATGTTCCATCTTTAGCAAAGAATATGAGTCCCAAAAAGAAAATGGCAAAGGCTAAGTGTCGGGTGGCTTCCCACTTGGCATAGGTTTCGAATTTGGCTAGGTGTTCCACAAATTCACTTGGGTTACCGAATCATTTGTACAACTCTCTAAAGGGTATGGTTTGTCCATGTGCCCAATTGGCATGGGATAAGGAAAGCATTTTGAGTATTTGGTGGTGGGTAGGCTTTTCTGCGATTAAGTGTAACACCCCGTAAACTTGAACTAGGTGTGAATGTGTAAAAATCTAGTATTAAGATGATATTATATCTATATGAAACCATTCTTGATGAATTCGGGTGGAAGATGGTCGTTTTGAAGTCAAACCAACTAGTGAAGTTCTTAAGGCCTCTTAAATTCGCCTAAGTTTTGGTAGGTCTGTCTTCTGAGTGATTTTCATGACAATGTGTTGCGAATTTGGAAACACTTCCTTCATGAAAGTTGTAGATATTTGAAATAGCTTTCCAACGGTAGGTCGCCCAGCCCATGAAACGTTATGTACAAGACGTTATGTCCATTTTACCAAACACTGTGCAGAACCGACACACGTCGCTTTTTCAGGCGCGTGGGGGCGCTTGCGATGGCCCCGCATCGCGGGTCGATCGCGCAAGTCTGAGTATTGAGTTGCATAACATCGCGCGATGGCCCCGAATCACGGAACCATCGCGTAATAGGTCGGGTTCGGGTAAAAAAGTCGGGTTTACGCGTTTTAAGTTATATTTAAGATTTGGGGTTTATTTCCCCAACACCCCATTCACGAAAAATTACCCTAAAGTCAGGAAGAACAAGTCCCAAGCCTCAAGAACCCTTCAAGGTAAGTTTTATCATGATTCTAGGTTGAATTCAAGTTCCTAATCCCTTTCTAACATCAAACCCATGATTCTTAACATGATTTTTGTGACCAAAACCTAGGGTTTGCTACATAATTGTTCCCAAAGTGATTCAAGCTAGGGTTTGGGTGTTCTTCATTAGAAAAGTGATTTGTTAAATCTTGTTTAACAAATTAAGGTATGTCTCCCTTTTAAAAACCTTATTTTGGATGTATGTCTCTTTTGAACATACTCTTTCTATCGGTTTTTACGAACTTTTTGGTTGTGATTTGTATGTCTCTTTTGAAAATCCTTTTTGACTATGAAGGTGATTTGTATGTCTCTCTTTTAAAAACTTATTTTGAATGAAAATCACTTTTTGAAACTATTGTTGGAAGTATAAATTTTATTCAAGATTCTTTAATGAATGAAAGGAAAAGCAATCTTTTCATGTTTCCTTGAACTCCAATTCATGCCTAAATGGTGGTTAATGTGTGTGAGGGGACAAACCCACATTAAACCTAGATTGTAACAAACCCTATATATGTATATGATATTATGAATGTTTTCCTCTATAAGAGATGCTTAATAATGAAGGATAACGATTGGTAATGATATTGGAATTCTCTTGATGGATAATTTAACTAGTTACTTGAAAGGTTGTTGACTCATAAAAGTATGTTATCACGAATTGTGGAAATTGAAACTTGTTTAAAGAAGTGAAACGTTTTCAAGACATTCTTTGAAATGATTTATCTTTACGATATGGCATAACGAACCTTAATGGTAAATGGTGATGTGACTACTTTAAGATGAATTGTAATTTGGCTTTTAAGCTATGAACTCTGTTGATGTGATTTTTCCTAGCCATTCGGGAGGATGAGTGGTCACCGAGGATTTCATATTCCGGTGTATTTATGCCTAGCCATTCGGGAGGATGAGTGGTCACTGAGGATTTCATATTCCGGTGTATTCATGCCTAGCTACTCGGGAGGAAGGGTAGTCACTATGGATCCTAGTGTGGTAATTGCCTAGCTATTCGGGAGGAAGAGTGGCCACTACCGGATTTGCTACCCGGGGTGTGATTCAAGCCTAGCTATTCGGGGGAAGGATAGCCACCGCTGGGTTCGCTACCCGGGGTGTGATGTATGCCTAGCTATTCGGGAGGAAGGATAGCCACCGCGTACTACATAGTCCGGTGTGATTTATGCCTAGCTATTCGGGAGGAAGGATAGCCACCGCGTACTACATAGTCCGGTGTGATTTACGCCTAGCTATTCGGGAGGAAGGATAGCCACCGAGAATCATATGTTCCGGTGTGGTGCGCTATGCGCGATATGATTGATTCTTGGGCCTGTATTGGCATGTGTGATATTCTCATTCTCTCATGGAACTGTTGTTGACAATCATGATCGATTTAAAAGGAATAATTGAAGCTATAAATTAACAAGAGGCTTTGTAATTGGTTTTGATACTTATTATTGAGATACACCTGCTGAATACCTGTTTTTATATTGATTAATGGCTTTGTAAACTGTTTAACAAAAGATATTAAAGATCACAAAGTGGAATGACTGTTTTTATATTATCTTATCAGAACTGATTTCTTTATGTATTATTATATTTTATTTTTATAATACTTGTTGTCCCGAGGCACTCACCGAGTACGAAAGTACTCAGGCATACCATTGTTGTTTTTTATGGTATGTTAGGAAACGGAGAAGAGCAGGTTCGTGATACTCTCGACGCTTAGGAGAACTTGCTGCTATTGTTGATTTGGTGAGCCCACATCCTCGTTCGTAGGACACTTTATGTTTCATTTATTATTCTAGATTTTCGGGCTGCGTCCCGAAGTTAGACGATTGTTATCTCTCTTAGAAGCTCCATAGATAGTTGTCAGAATTGTGGGTAGATTGTCAAAGTCTCGTACGACTTAATGGGTGTTTGCCACGTTTATGACTATTACTTATAAAGACTTCCGCTGATTTAATTCATGTATTCATGATTTGTTACATTTAATTTATAAACTGTTGGAGGCGAATGTTGAACCTGGCGGGTTCAAGTATCATTATTGTGTTGTTTAGGTTCTTCCGATGTTGTTCATGACGTCGGATGCCGGTCACGTCTAGGGTGGGTTTTGGGGCGTGACATTAAGACATGGTCGTCGGGTTTCTTTCTTCGTTTTAGACCCAACCCTACACTGGTTATGACATCCTTCAATTCCTCCAAAGTCGGGGCCATTTCTACATTATCCCCAAATGGAAAGCCATCCTATCTCGGTCCCAAAACCTAATAATTACCTGTATCAACCTACAACCCTTCATTGTCATTATATAGGTTAGGTTTTCTAAATGGCAAGAGATCTTTTTCTTTTCTTCTTGACTCATCCTACCCCACCATATGTGTAGCAAATCTGGTGTATCAATAACCATGTCAAACTGTAAGTTGATCGACATCTATAAAAATAAAGATAAGGTTAATGCCCCCCCCCCCCCCCCCCAAAATATGTAATGGTTTGGCACATAGGCATATTACACGTTTCCCCTTAGCACATAAATGAGATGTGGTGTCTTTCAGGTCATAGATCGTACTTGACATGAGGTGGTCTTTCTATCGGGTTTAGATACGTCTCAAATATCCAAACCCATCTAGTTCATCTTTGGATTTGGCTTAGCTCTAACCTATGCATATGCAAGAGTGGTTTTTTCGAACTGACCTTGGACTCGAATGGACTACTCAGGGTGAACCGTTGTCGGTTGTTGGGTGACTGCACACCAACTCCGCGTTCAATGTGTTCCAAAGAAGATGTGTTTCAGATTTTTTAGTGAAGGCTAGACCGCGAGCCTGTGTGTCCCCTTGAAATCATGCTTTTTCTCAGGAGTGGCGGAATTTATGATATGAAATGCATAAAAGTTTATAATTGAGAAAAAGTAAGCAATTAAGCAAATAATCACAATTTAAATCACATTATATTCAAACTGTTATGGTTAGAACCTAGAAAAATCCACAACAGAGTAGTTATCTGTTACGGTTCACTTTTACGCTAGTGCATAAATGCTACTAAGAGGTTGTTGATGCTCTAAATGGATTTTAGTATTTTTTAGAGTCGCCACCTAATTTATTAAGAAAAATTAGGAAAACCAGGTTAAAAAGGCTTATCAAGTAAGAGAAAAATCCTTTTAGGACTAGAATTCGAGGTAAGGGTTGTGGTGATCCCCTAGGGAAGGTTTTAAGCACCCTAGTATTAAGGATCCATAGAATACGGTTGACCTACGAGCTTCAATGTGTGATTACAGTAATTACTTTCTTAAAAATGTTTGTTGTATCGCAAATATGGTATGCTTATCATAAATTCGAAATTCCGACAAAATTTCCCCTTAGAAAAAGGGAGTTTTTTGGTTTCAAAAATCTATATGAGTGTTCAACTCACTTCATTTTCGGACCAAGACACACACAAAATTTCTCCCGAGTAGAGTAGTTACTATTTTGGTCCTAATGATATGAGTTTAGTTCTTATAGGTTTTTATTACGTATATACAATAAAATAAGTGGAATATATCTCCCTTTTTATAATATAAGTATATAATGGAAAGTTTATTAAGTTTATTTTTAGTCCCATTGAACTCAAAATAGGCCAAGTCATATTCTACACCAAAGCCATCTCACTCTCAACTTGGTCCAAATGTAATTCATCTTGTTTTTGTCCCTTAAATTTGAGCTTTTGGCCCCAAAACAGTTTTGTTTTATTTGTCTGAAAAGTCGGCCAAGTTTTAGGCAAATATGGTTCATTTAAGATCATGAAAATTCCAAGTCCTCAATATGGTCAAAATTTTAACCTTCATTCTAAAAGAGTTTTCCTTATAATCCAAAAATCTTAAACCCATTTCGATTCAGTCTGTCTCAAGTCTAACAGTTTGGTCTTCAAGTTAAAGGAGGCCCTTTGTGGGCTTAAGGCCCAAATCTACCATTATCTCTAAAAACTTTCATTTCCAGAATTCATAAGTGGGGGCAGAAAGCCCAAAACACAATTTAATTCCAATTTCCAGAAATTGTTTTATACTTAACCATATCCAAACCAATTTTTAAACTTAAGGCAACTAATAGAAAATGTTATACTGATTTCATGCACAAGTTAGGATTTAGCCATGTTTGAAAATTGTTTGGGCGACATTCCCAATAATACTAGCGTTTTCCTAAGTTCTAACACTTCACAAGGGTTTCAATATTTATGCAAGTCTTTAAAAATACATAACGCATGACTAGAATGAAAATGGAGAAGAGTTTAGGCTGGTGAGCCTACCTAAGCCCACCAGATACTTATTTTCACTCATAGGTGGGCCTTTAATCTATTTGCTTTCCTTTCTCCTCAAACTCGATCAAATAAATAAGAGTTGGGCCTTGGGCCCAACGGGTTTTGAAAGTAGGAATAAACAACCCAAGTGGCCTCGACAATTTCACATGCAACACAAAAAGGAGAAGAAAGGTATCGAATTAGAAGATGTCTAAAACTTAATGATTCATCTAATATTAGCTAAACTGTACGAGTATATACACAAAGCACATATTACAATATTCTCAAACAGTTTATCATACATAGAGAAAAAATGCAGCCCAGACTATAAATGCGAGAAAAGAAGTTAAGCCTACAAGCCCAATTTTAAAATAAGATGATGAGAGATGCAGCCCTGATAAGGAAATAAAAACAAACTCTCAATAGGTACAAGAAAAACCCAACAGTCATGAACCAAAAGAATTGCCCCAAATCAACACGACTATAGCAAAGAAATATCAATTCTAAATCCAAATAGGTGATATACCATACTTATACTGAATATACAAGTGTCTATATACCAAAGATATGCAGAACTGTATATACCCAGTATATTTAAGCATATTCCTTGAATATTCAAATAGAATTCAGCACCTAGACTCAGAGAAAAAACAAGTCTTATTGGACTTATCATGCTATGACACTATTAAAGGTAATCAGAAAACGAATCCCAAAAAAAGATGAGGAAAATATACTTGATATACATAGTCATTCATATTTTAGAGATGCACAAATGTAGGATCATACTATTGCAGGATAAGGCATTATATATCATTTCCAATAAGGATGTTTCCACTCCAATCATTATTCTTATTTTTTGACGCCTTAACGCAGTATATGCAGAAGTTTGATGCAACAGAGGGAAACATGCAGACCATTTTCAGTTATGTGTATGAGTTTTGAAGTGTCCAGCATGCCATCTATCTTACTTTTTAGATCTAAGGGGGTCCCATGGTGTAGGAATCACACATGGGGGAACCCCAACAGCTTGGAATAAAGGGGATTGGATTGAGTTTGACTAGAAACTCAAAGCCCTATCACCCTCCTTCCTGGCCCTGGGTAAATCACACCTATGGCATTTATACTCCAAGTGACAGCCTCACAGTACTCTTTTATTACTGAAGTATATATCACACAAGTTCTTAACTAAGTATGCATTAAGTGTAAATGCACAGAACAGATATTGCAGAGTCACAAAGAAGCAAAGATGCACAATTCTCATGTTTTTGATTATGGACATAACTGACTAGGTGTGAAC